>NC_086206.1:6880961-7186730 GCF_035770615.1 Melospiza melodia melodia | reverse complement strand
AGTTGTTTGGGGTTTTTTGACGGATTTGCCATGGCATTCCCAGGCTGATTAAACATGTCCATGACTTCCCTCTGGGACCTGTTCAGCGTTTGCTTTCCAGAATGTGGTGGTTGCACACACACTGCCTATTGCAAGTAGTTTCTGGGCCGTGTTAATTAGCTGGAGTTGTTTAGGAGATTGTATGAGCCAAAACCATACCATGGCACCTCGAACATTTAACATTATAGACAGGTAAATTCCAGCATCCAGGAACATTCCCTGGCTTTCTTTAGTATCCCAGTCTAGGCACAGCCTTTGCATGTACATGTCTGGTGGAATCCAGGCTGGCATCTCCTAGTTAAGATTTATCATGAATAGCCATTAAGGGATGAGTGTCCCTTACAGTCTGTCCATAAATATGGGTGATTTATAGATATGTGAGAAAGTTGGTACAAATGTGTGTAATTGTCTACTACTAATTTGTAACAAAACATAGAAGTTGGGAAGGGAAAGAAAAGAAAATTGGGAATATTCTGAATATTTCTCAGTGGAAGATTTTAAGGGCAATATGAAAAGTCTAAATAAAGCACACTCATATAGAGGTTTCTTCTCAAGAAAAGCTGCTTCTACAATTTAAAAGTACTTCCACTTCATTTTTCTCAAATGTTCCTAGAAGCATTAAGTTGTATTTGCTCAGCTGTCATACTCCCACAGTATTGCTCCTGGTATTACCAGGGATTACTGGAAACCTCCACACTTTGGTCCCTGATCCCCAAGGAATTAGTCTATCCAGAGCTGCAAGAGAATTGTTTCCTCAGTGTATCAATGCAGAATACTCCTGAACAGTGAAGTTTAATAATTCAGCATTAATCAAGCAGTAGGGCAGATCATGCTATGGAACTGAAAGGCTTCTACTACTAAACTTAGTGGCAAATAATTTTGTTTCTCTGAGAAAGTTGCATGGACTGTAAGTATGTGATCATTAACTGTAGAGCAGCATACTAAAAGCTGTTTGTGTCTGATTTGAACTATATGTCTAAATAGTCAACAGTATTTGGCTCAAAAGATATTGTTCTCAGCAAAGTAAATTGTATTAGTAAATCACCTGAGTAAATTAGTGAGCTTCAAAAAATGAGAGTATTTAAAAGGGACTAAAAATGGACACTGGGCTGTGGCTTCATTGATTGTGTTCCCAAATCACTGACCAAGCAGTGTTACTGGCACAGAAAATCAAATGTATGGTGAGACTAGTGGGCACATTAAATGAAATTAAGATTATTTGTTGATCTTTGTGTTTTACAAAAAAATTTATTTTGGCCTAATTTTATCTATAAATTAACTATAAGGTCTGCCTTTTATCTAATGATGTATTTTGTAACAGCCTCATTAGAGATATTAGGATTCCCAATCTGAGAATAGACTCACCTATCTTTGAAAGCATCAATTTTCTTTGTAAGGCTCCAAATTAGAAGGAAAAGAGACAAATAGGATCCTAGGGAAGAGTGAGCTAGAAGGACACACCTGTTGTTCCCCAGCAGGACAGAATTACCTTGCTCCACAAGCAAGGTAATGTGCTGTGCTTTCACCTCATTTGGGAGAATTCTGCTGTTCTCTGCAATCTTCTGCTCAGCAGAGGTTGTTTTCTGTGTATGATTATTTGCAGGCCATTTAAGGACTATACTGTCATTAAGAAAAGTCATAAAGCCTTACTGAATTGTAGTGTATAATGTGGTTTTATGTAGGCCTTCTTGTGTTTTCCAGGTTACATTTCTGAAAGGGTCTTAAAAACTTACAAAAACTGACTTGCATTGGGGTAATTTTAAGACTCATCATAGTAGCACACTGGGATCACATTGCTTGAGCAGAGCTGCATTCCTGGTTATAATTTATTAGCACAAGGTCACCTTCAATTGATTCTGATCTTTTCCATGGGATTTGGGGAACTGAAGCCTTCCCAAGTAGCAGGCAGCTGAGCAAAAGGGCTTTTTTATCCAAAAGACAAAAAGACAGATCCTGCTCTGAAGTGATGTCATGCAGTATCACTCATCTCCTTCATGCTGAGGTGACTAATTTATCATCTTAAAAAGCACATCAAGAACCTCCTCTGATGTATATTTGTGCATGAAAAGGGTTATACAGGATTTGATCAGCCTTGGGTTATTTCTGTCCATAAATATACACTGCATCTCCCTGTCAATAGGATTTATTCTTCAGGGTTTTGTTCTTTACTGCATAAGATGATGTTTTACAGAGAAATAGAAAATTTAGTCTTGTGGTACCAGAGCTGATGGAGAAAATGATCACCTGTGTGAATCCTGATCTGTGAATCTGTTCAGAATCTGGCACTGCCCTCAGCAGCCTGCTGATCCTGCCTGAGGGGCTGGATTGGACTGTGCACCCTCAAGAGGCTCCTTCCAACTTCAGGAACTCTGTGATCCATAATAAACTAATACCTGCTGTACCAGGAAAGACTTACTTAGTTCAATTGACATAATTAGTGCTAATTACACAGTTCCTGCTTGGTTCAGAGCAGGGGCAGAGAGAGCTCACCACCTCCCTGCCAGATGCCCTGTTTCTGCACTCAGCAGCAGTACTGCATTTCTGCAGTGTTTGAACAGCTTTTTCAGGCCAAAAAGATAAGATTTCAATTCAGTTCTTTAGGAAATTGAAAAAAAAATTAGAATGTTCTCAGATCCTAAAAATAGTCTTATATTTCAGGATGAAACTTGGCAAACTAACATGACCCAGTTATGAAACTGAAAATGGGACCAAGAAGAAGGTTCACATGGATCTCTCTGCTTACTCATCCTTGTGGAAGAACTAAACCGTTACTAAACTAATAAAATTGACTTTGAAATGTTTCTCTTTTCCTTCTCCATTTTTCCCCCAGATGTTCTCTCTGTGGATATGTATGTAGCCATCCTCCATCCCTGAAGTCCCACATGTGGAAACATGCAAGTGACCAAAATTACAACTATGAACAAGTGAACAAAGCTATTAATGATGCAATTTCACAAAGCAGTAGGTATGTCTGATTTACTGTCACACCTATAATCTTTAAAAAAACCCAACCCTGATCCAAAATAAAGTTCCTATCTAAAAGGAACAGCTGTATATTGTAATATTTGTTTTTGTTTTTATTATTATTTCAGGTTTCAAGGGCAACTCACTGACAAGACCTTGTTAGAAGGCACAGATGAAAGTACAGTACCTATACTAGGAAGTTCAGACAACCTGGTGTCTTTTACAGAGTCCATTAACCAGACTACAAATGAAACTTCAGGTTCTGATGAAAATGAAAAACCTACCTTGATGAATACCTCATGCAGTTTAGAAAAGAACTCCACTCTACCCCATCTTGGCACAGAATACTGTGTTCTTCTCTTCTGCTGCTGCATTTGTGGTTTTGAGTCTACCAACAAAGAAAATCTGCTGGATCATATGAAAGAACATGAGGGTGAAATCATAAACATCATTCTAAACAAGGACCACAGCACGACTCAGAATACAAACTAGGTGAAGCAGTAAGTTCAGAGAGGATTTCCTAGAGTGAATATTTTCTTTTTTTGCTAATTTTTGCCTGAGAAACTTGCTAAAGAGAAGAATTGCAAGCAAAACTTGATTTCCCATCCTGAGTTCTTGTTTCAGTAGGAGTACAGTGTTTGAACCAGGGACTGATGAATCATTTAGGAGATAAATACAAGGTGTGGAGAATAGAAGGATCCATTTTAACCTGTTACTTCTTTTTATGGTGCCAAGAATGTAGGATTGTTGGTTTGTTTCATTTCCTGTCAGGTACTAGTCAGTAATAATGCATTAGCACAGTACTTTAAAACCCAAAGGTGTGAAAGCTTTGAATCCCTTGAAAAGCTTTTTTCTTCCTCCCTCTTTGTTGTTTTCCATGTAATTCAGCAAAGAAGGTTTTTACCCTCTTTTTTGAAAGCTGATCTGGCAGCAGATCAGATAGAACTGTTACAGAGTGATCTGGTAAACCCCCCTGCCTGGGAGGTGGGGAGAGGGGAGGTGGCCAGGGCATGTGTGTGTTGTGTTCACACACAGGAGTTCCATTTTCCCCAGTCTATTTTTAAGGCTTTACAAACTCCCAAGTCATTTTCCAACAAAGACTGCCATCCTTTCCATTGATTTACAGCAGCAGGAGGTGAAGGGCCTAGAAACATTCTGTTAATAACTATTTGTTTGATTTGATCCTAAGTACAAAACTCCTATCTTTTCAACTCATGGTATGTAACAGATTATTTTTATAACAATAACCTGTTGTTTTTTCTTGACACCATGAAGCTTATAAAAAAAGAAAAGCTTATAATGTCACTTTCCATTTTTGGTGATTGTTTTGCAGTATGGATGAGCAATGTTTTTGATGAGAACATGATATTAACAATAATTGCCACAAAGTGATGTAGATGAAATCTATGTAGATTCCAAAAGATGTAGGTGAGCACAAATTGGGATTTTCAGAAACGCCCACGTGCTTTGGCATTCTTTGAAATGCCACTGGCTGGCCAAATTTCCCACTTGTCTGTCAGAGCTGCAACTGTGGAAATAATGAGCTGAACGATAATCTTCCTGTAGAAAATCATATTTAAAAAAAGAAATGGCAAACAATTTCTTAAGCCAAAACTGTATCCAGTCGCTTACTGAATAAATTTTACTAGTGCCTATAGTATGGATTGATAAAGGGAATTAGGGATTACTTTGTTGTCTAAAAAACATAGAAATCTCACCCTTTCAAAACCTTCAGCTTCTAAAATTAGTGTGGAGTTTTTTTGGTTTGTTATTTTTAAAGTTCCAGCAGTTGGCAGTAGAAGATACTCATCTGTACATCAATGTGGAATAATACACTGGCTAGTTTCCTGGCAACTTGGTTGAGGTTATTGATTAATCTGGCTACTTAATTTCTTTGAAAGATTCATTAAGTGTAGTATCACTTCCAAAGAAGCCCTTTGGCAGCCAGATTTACACTTCCTAGTTCAGGCATGTATTCCTGCTTCTAATGAATGGCAGATGCACAGCAGCTTGCCTGGTGCTGACATGGGCATGCAGTGACCTGATCTTTGGTAGCTCAGTATTTATAAAGTTCCTTACTCTTTGGAAAACAGTGGTTTCTTCCTTTATTTACACCCTTCAAGCAGCAGCAATCAGCTGTAGATGTGAGAGGCTGGCACATGGAGAGTCTGTATTGTGCTAGCACTGCCTGGAAGTGGCAACCAGGAAAATAAAACAGTAGCAGAAGTCACAGCTTCATGAAGCAGCACAAAATGCAGAGGCCAGGGTAAAAGCACTAAGACTTCAAGTGTATTTGATACTTGTTTTCAAGAAATTTCCTCAATTTGATTTCTTCTTTTAGGTTAAATAGGTATTATTTTGTTTATGAATTAGATAGCAGAACATACACATTTTACTTGAAGAATTAGTCTGGATATAAGGTCAAAGCATTTTTGTGTTGAATTTTTGAGATACTTTAAATAATATTTGAAGTTAATTATACATTATTTTCAGTTAATAGTTATTTTTCATATTCCTACAGTTGCATTTTACGTTTGAAAAACACATTATTTATTTACATGATCCCAAATTCCAGAGGAGATAATGAACTTTAAATGGGGTATTCATATTGTCTTACTGACACTGCTATTATACCTTGAGAATAGAATTAATGTGAAAATACTACATCATCTGGATTATATCTCAGCTTTCTCACTCAGAAGTCCCATTTGTTTGAAAAATTAAATGACGGTGAGATCCCTACTAATGCTGAACTACCAGTCAGTATTCACAGAAACAATATTTACCACACTGTTACTTTTGTGTAATTCTGTTAAAGTTGCTCAGCTAGTGAAAGATAAAAAAGGAAAAACTTGCATTCATAAGCTAAAAAGGAGAGGGCAATGAAGCAAAATTTCAGGAGGCAATAACCTGGAATGCAGAAGAGCAGCCCTGGTGTGTGGAAGGCACACGAGCAGCGTTGTGTGCAGGCCCCAGGAGTCAGTGTCACACATCCTCAGCAGGATGTGCCTGCTCACAGTTGTTCTTTGCCATCTCATTGCTCTGCTCTGTTTGACCATGTGTTCCTGTAAAGCAGAAAGCTACTTGCCTCTATAAACCATTATCAGTCCTGACAAATGCCAACAAAGAATTCTTTCCCATATGCACAGAGATTTACTTTTTTTAGCTGTCTCCATGCTGCTTGCAATTAGTTACCCACTCACAATTCAGGGACTTTGTCAGAAGTCCTGCATGTGAAATAATTATAGGCTTGGTTTTTCTGAAAGCAAATTGTTTCTCAGGTTATCTGCTTTCAAGTGTATGGCTGGCCTGGTTGCATGTTTTGTAAGGGGTTTTAAGCACATTTCAGAGTCACTGACACTGCAAATTTCCCCTTTCTTTAAGCTTTTAAACTATTTTTGTCTCTTCAGAGACAAAATCAGCTATTCACGTGCTGTTTGTTCAAATTAGATTTTATTCTGTGATACAAACTGTACCTTGCAGCTTTGTTTGCAATGCCTGTACTTCCACTAAAGAGCAAACTTCATTCACACTTGGCTGTACTGAAAAATGGGTGCATATTTCATCATCCTGATTTATGCTTGACCTGGAAGAATAGAGTGGGATTCAGTCAGAGTTCTTGTATTTTCCTCTTTCATAAGCACTTATTTAATCATTTGAAGAAATGTACAGTTGGTGCTCAAAGTAACATTTGTTAAGATATATTTAATAGAAATTTACATTTGCATTTGATATTCATGGACATGGGTACATGTATTTTTTTAAGAAAAGGTATTGTAACACTATGGCACTGCTTTTATAGCCAAAGTATAAAAAAATTTAGAAAACTGACATGTAAAGACTGCAGTTAATTCTGATACTGTATCTTATTACATAGGATGAGTTTTGTTTTATAAAGTTATCCAGCACATTAAGCTGCATGCCTTAAGCTCTCTCTAGGATTGTGTTCCTGATAGGCAACTCTTTGGAAGGATGAAGCAAAGTCTGTAGTACCACTTTAACTACCTTCTGGAATACTGTACAATGGTAGAATAATTTATTTTGCTTTACAGGAGTTTGTCACGTATTGACTTTAATATTGTATTTTGGTAATAAACTTTTTTTGTTAAAGTCTTTAGTCACTTTTATTTGGCCTCTATGAAATATGAATATAGAAAATCCAAACACAGAACCAGTGTTTAGAGAGAGGGAAATCTGTTGAGACAAAAAGTATTTGAAATACTTTACTGCCATTTCTTACTGTCGTATGAAATTATTAGTATTAGATGTTATTACTAGTTTAAGTACTGCTAATACAAGTTTTATCAAAGTAATTGTGATAAAGAAATATGAAACTATTAAGTCAAAATATTTGTAAGCCTGCATGCAGTTAGGGTGGCACCATGCTGAAGAACTGCAAATTCAAAATTCATAATGAAACTAGTAGGAATTTTTTCCCTAATTTAAATAAGAGTGAAAGCCTTAATCAGCTTTTTTTTCAGGTGATTGACTTCTGCTTTTCCATCACATAAGCTAAAACATATCTTGAAACCTATTTTTAAATATACAGCATATTTCTTGGCCTTGCTGGAGCTTTTCTTCCCATCTTTCTCAGGAAAAAATAAAGTCAGTTGGTGTTGCTGGGGAGAAAAGAGTGTGGCCAGGATGCCCACTGCTGGTATCAGTTACATAAACAAGCAATCTTTTTCCATTTTCTCATTATTGTTATTAAGGCCCTGGACCAAATATGTTGAAATAAAGGCTGGAACTACAAATGGCTTCAGATGCAACACTACAGAATGCTGTGTTATGCAGCTTTTTCACATTTTCTCTAATGCAAAACCTGGGGGAAAAGCTTTTTGTAGTCGGATGTGCTGTCCAGGTATTATCCTGTTCACTGGGCTAAAACACCTTCCTTGTTCAGCTGAACAAAGCCCAGGAGCCTCCTCAGGAGCTTCTCCCCCATCAATAACCTGGCCATGAGTGACCACAGGTGGGACTGGGCACTGAGGGTCCTGTGAGGGTTGGAACAGCCCTGGGAGCTGGGAGAAAAGGATCCAGAGCCCTGGCACACAGCACTGGGATTCAGTCCCTGTCCCAGATCTCTGGCAAGTGTTCCGGGCTGGAATTGCTGCAGAGAGCTGATGCACCACAGGGAGCTTCTGTTCTGCATCCCTTTGAGGCAGGTTTGGAGAAGAGCTGTCACACAAAGGAAGGGACACACCATTAGACCCGACCTAAGATTAGCTGGCTAATGAAATCCACAGTTGCTCAAGCCAAGATTTTTTTTGCCCAAAAGTTTTAAAAGTTGAGAGAAGTGATAACCCAGAAATTTGGCATGTTTGCCACCTACCACAAGGCTGCTGAACAGCACTCAAAACACTGCAGGTTTAGACTTAAAATTTACTGGGGCAGAATTTGAGTGCTCCTGCTTTTCCAGTTCATGGTAGCTCTTTCCAGAGTACAATCCAAGCGAAAACACAAATAAACTGAATTTAAAGTTTCTTCCAACCATTTCCTGTTTGTAGATGTTTGGCATTTGCTGGGATTATGGCTAAATTGGTGCCAACATGAACACTCCACTACTGTGATCTAGTTGGAAGAGAATGGGCAAACAGAATATTGTTAAATTTCCTTTTGTTACTTTGGCAAGTAAGAAGCCTGCATTGCAACAGTATTATAACAATACAGTTATGATATAATCATCAGTATTACTGATTGCAAGCTACAATTAGGTGACTTTTAATTTACATTTTATAATACAAGTTTTAGATATTAATGATATTAATATCCATCTGGAAGCTCTTTAGTTCTTCTGGATTCTCATACTTGAAACATTACAAATCCATTACATCCATGCATGGGGTCATAAAACACAGGAGAATTAAGACAACTCCTCCCTTCTCTGGCATTTCTGAAGCACTTCACTGATTATGTTTTCTAAACCATTTCAGTAACTGCTTGTTCTTGTAGAATTTACTTTGCATTGGTCTCTTTACAAGTAGTGGAGAAGTAGAACTGTTATTCCAGGAAATATCTTCCACAGCATGCCCTTCTTAGAAATGTAAGAACATTATCTGCTTTGCACAAAAACCTGCAGGCACTCAAGGTGTTTATCTACACTGTAAAATTTCTTGTACATATACAATGTGTTCATTTCAACAAACACATGACACCTAGGATGTGGCAGTGACAAAAGGAAGGTAAATCTATTGCCCATGGTAAGGCACATATTTATTTAGATTTCGTTCTTATTTTAAGCATTCCCACAAATGTATGACATGCCTTATTGCTCAAAAAAAAAACCAAAATAAGTATGGTTGTAAATTGACTTACAGTAGAAATGTGTAAATATTTGGAGGACTTGATCAGAGGAAGATAATTCTGTTGGTTCTAAAAAAAAACTTACAAAACAAAATAAGCACGCAGAGCAGATACTGAAAAATTTCCTGATTTCTAGTGTCAATGCTTTCAAAGTTCAGAATGACCAGGATGATTACTACATCATTTTCTTGCTGCCTCTGAGTATGTGAATTTCTGTGAATTTCATGGCTCTTCCTGCTCGAAATACTAAGTTTTTCAATGAACCAAGGTTGTGGAATGAGAGAAAAAAAAAAGTAGAAGTACTACTCTACTATAAAATTGTGATAGAAAATCAACTAAATGTTGTCGTGAAGAAATGAACTCTCACAGACAATTCCACAGAATTTGTGTGGATTTTTGGGAAATCAGCCTCCCGTGATAGGACCTGGAGCTGGTTTGTTGGTTACAGCTTCATGGGGCATGGCTTTTTCTACAATTACTAAAGACAGTGCAAATAAAACTCACAATCAAGACTTACTGCAGGGGTAGGTTGTTCCCATTAAGTAGAACAAAGTCTGGCATTGCCGTTATCTTCCAGCTACAAAAGGTCTTTTCCCCCTCTAAACGTTTATGGGGCAGTTAAGCAAGAAATACAGGGGAGCGTATAATGCCTTGAACAGAACACTCAGCTCTAACTTCAATTTTAAAATCACACACATAGGGAACTATATCGGGGGGGAGAGGGGCGGTGAGAAACACATTTTAAAAAACACTACAAATCAATTCTAGGGCGCTATTTGAGCAGAGCATCCTCCGACAGCGCGACGCTGGGGGAGCGGCCCCGCAGCCCCTCTCCCGGGGGGATGCGGTGCTCGGAGCGCGGGCCGTGCCCGCCCGTGCCGGATTTCCGCCGCAGCCCGCCCGGGCCCGTTCGAACGGCAATGGAGCGGCAGCCGGGGCGGGGGCCGGGCCTGTGACGGGCGCCTGTGCCCGCCCCGGCTCTCGGTCTCCGCCCGGCAGGGCCGAGCGCCCGGCGCCGCGCCCGCCCCTTCCCCTTTCCCTTCCCCTTTCCCTTCGCTTTCCTGTCCGTGCCCGCGGCGGGGCCCGGGCGGCTCCCGGAGCAGCGCCGGCAGCAGCGGCCGCAGGTACCGGGGCCGGGCAGCGGGCGGGGGGAGCCGGCGGGGCCGCGCAGGCCGCGGGAGCCCCGGGCCCGGCCCTGCCCTGCCCCGGGCCCGGCTCTCCGCGGCGGCGGGGCCGGCTGCGAGCTGCCCGCCCGGCCGAGCCGAGCCCTGCGGCAGCGGCGTGCGGGAGCGGCGGCACCGCGGGCGGGGCGGGGATGAGCACCTTGCCTTTGTTAATGAATTAATGAATGGTCGGGCGTGCCACGGAGCCGCTCCTCCAGAGCGGGAGCCCGCGCGGCTCCCCGCGTGTTCCCCAGGTGTGTGAGGGGCAGCCGAGGCTCCCCCGCTGCCGGAGCTGCACTCAAAGTTGCGCGGCTGAGGCGCCGCTGCCGCCGGCTCGGCTCCGGCACCGGGAGCAGCTGTTGCTGCCGGGATGGAGCGGGCGGTGCCTCGGGGAGGGATGGAGGGATGGCAGTGCCCGCCCGTGCCCGGGGACAGCGGCTCCGTGCAGGCTCCGAGAGCCGAGGGCACCTGGCACTGACAGGGCAGGGACTGCACGAGCTTTCGGGCTTGTGATGGTCTCAATTCTGGTATTCTTTTAATGCTGTTTCTAGTTTTTTATAACACAGGTGTTCTCTGGCATCATTTTTGCATCTTTTGACCCCCTTTTTTGGGTGTTTCCCGAAAGTCAAGATTTAAATACTGGCTTCATATTTTCGGCTGAAAAAACTAATTTTTCTTTTAAGGGATTAGGTTATTTAAAAAAGGGGAGCCTGGTGTGCGTTTTGAGTCAAGGGCTAAAAAAGTTAGGGCAGTCAAAATAACAAATCATTCTGAAAACCTATTCGAGAGTATGTAAAATGGCGAACATTAGTCTTTATAATTCTAAAGTAATGTTTTCTGTACTTTCATTTGCTGAGTGGTACAGCTTTAAAGAAAAACCTTGCATTTTGATAAGACAGCCTTTATGTACAGTAGAGTTCTAGAAGTCAAAGTCTGTGATGTGAGTAAATGTGGTTTTATTTTCACATATTTCATACAGTATCAAGTGACTGCTTGGGTAGGAAGATGCATTGCTTGTGTGTGTCCATTTAGGAGTCAGGCTGAAGAATAATGAATTAAAGTGACTGACACCATGACAACCGTGAGACAGAGAAGGGTTGGAAGAGGCACCGAAGCAGCTGAGGATCAGCCTTCAGAGGAGACAAATGTGAAGCCTGATGGGAAAATTCTGCCTGGTGGGTAATGAAAAACAAAGTGACATTATGGCTTTTTAGTGGTGTTTTGGTTTTGATCTGTCCTAAGCACAGCTCAGAGCTAGGCATGTGACAAATGCATTTCCATAACTGAATATCACCAAAATTAATTGCATGAGACAGAGGGTTTCATGCAGATTGCTGCATGTCAATCTTATCTCTGTTTTAAAATCTTAATTTAAATTGGTGAGAACAATTGTTTCAATTTATTTTTGGTGACACACTATCAGCTTGTATGGAGCCATCCAAAGTTCCTCAAAGAATCACAGTCCAAATCACTGGTAACATAAAAGGATTGAAGAGAACTGATGAAATGTACTTATAAATAGGCAGGTTGCATATAAAATTTGAATTTAACTGGTTAGGTAAATTTTTGTATGGAATTAGAGCTTTAGAGCTGACAAAGTTCCTTGTTTTTTTGGGGACATTTTTAGATTAATTTATTTTAAGGGATATTTGGATTTAAATTCTAAATGTTTCTCTGCATTTGGGCAGATGAAAGTTCTGTTGTTGTTTCTGCACAAACTCACTTAGGCTGTGTACAAAAAGAATAAGAGGTCACAGCTCTCCTGCAGCCCAGCCCTCAGTTCCAGGGAATTGCAGTTGGAACCCTTAAGCAGATGTCACACACAGTATGAAAAAGCCATTTCAAAGATACAATTCCAGATCTCAAATCCATATTAAACCTTACATTAACACTGAGAATACAAAAGCCCCAGGAATGTCAGTGCACAGGGAAGGCCTGGAGGGTCACACATCCTTTCTTTGCCATCACCCCATCCCTGCCCTTGCTCCAGGAGCCCATCTGCAATTCAGAGCATGGCACCACCATCAAAGGCTGCTTTGGCTGCCCTTCAGTCTCTTTGTGGGTATTTACTGAGGCTTCTGAACCTTCACTGTTGTTTTTTACAAAAACTGATCAAACCCCCCCAAAAAGGCAGCTATTTTTAGACCTTTCTTGTGAATTTCTTGCTTTGTCATCAGTCATGCTGTATTGCTTGAATTTAAAAAGTTCTGGATGATATTTCAATTCAGATTTACAAATTAGTTATGGCATGGAGCTAAATTTGTATAGGATCATGGTGTCCTTAAATTTAAAGTATACCAATTAAGGCACACTTTATTTCACTTTGTATGTAAATAAAATACTCTGATTTTCTAATATGGGAAAATAAAAACAAAAGATGTGTTAAAACCAGGTGTCCTGTAACCTGCAGAATGTAAACTGTGCTAGCATAGGCAATGGATAAATGGCTTTCCAAAATCTCTATAGGTTCAGTAATATGTTTCACACTTACAGACTGAAATATTTTTCTTCCAAGATCCTCCAGGTGGAAAGCTGTGGAGCATACTCTCAGTAACTGTTGGTGGAATTGTTGCCATCTCTCTTGGACTCCTTACTTCTGTTTATGTAGCTACACTGCATGAAAATGACCTGTGGTTTTCCAATATCAAGGTAACAATCATTTTCCTAGTTTCATCCTAGTTTTCTGCAGCATTAATATGAGCATTATGAAATTTCATTTTTTTGGGTACTTGTCTTGCAACCTGCTCAAGACCAGAATATTTCATTTTTTAAAATTCCATTTAAAAAAAGCTGTGCTTCCCTTCCCACCATACTTCATCAGTTCTATAAATACCTGTCCCCAATTTTTTTCTCTAAAAATACTGCTAGAGAGCTCCTGTTTGAGTTGTAGCTATGGTTCTTCCAAAAATTGATCTTTATCTACAATAGAATTTCAACATTTTGCTATATCTTTTTCTAGTATCATCTTACTTTTATCCAAAGCAATCTAAAATTAAAATAAAAACCAGCAGTTAAAAGTATGCAAAATCTTGGCACACAGTTCCTGAATTGTATTTCCACTGTTGTAATATTATTTTGTAATACAGTTTAGGGACAAAACTGATGTTATATAATGTCATTCTGAATGTGCAAACCTCAACACATATTTATGCCATTCACTAATGTCAACCCCATCATTCCCAAGACCCAGGACTGACTAGTTCTTTCATAGAATCACTGCAGAGAAAATAATGCAGCTGTACCCACAGCTAAATTTAACCAGAGAAAAGAACAGGTGAGTCATTTCCCTTTCAAATGCCTAAAATCCATTCTGCTAGGTCTGTGTAGTGTATTGTTCAAAGAGTACATTTATTTAACTGGAATACTTGCCTTGCAATATGTCTTTTCTATGCTACACTTTTTGTGACCCAGAAACATTTATATTCCCCTAATGCAAATAATTTGCATTTCCTGCAACAACTGCTGTTATATTATACCTATAACACTGTGCTGTGCCCACCCTTATCTTCCCTTGATTATGTAGAGAGGTTGTGCTCAATTTATTGAAGGTACACCTTGGGTTTGCCTTTTCCTTCCAAAAGCAAGTAGTGAATAATTTCAAGGTGTTGAATATTTCCAAGTACAAGCAGGCATGGGCTTGTGGCAATGTATGAACATAATGGATGCATCTTTTTTATTCTGTCAGGCTGACCCAGAGGAGCACAGAGTTGACTGAAATAAGCAGCTCTGTAGTTATAATTAAGTTGTTCCCTCAATGTGTGAAACAGTTGTTTTATTTGATGATTACTGTTTTCATTTTAAGTACACTAGAATGCCACTAGATATCAGAACTGAAGTAAACCCCTCTAGTTTTTTGGAGTCTGGATTCTGTTGTCTTTGTAGCTGTTCTTTCACCCCATGGGGGTAATGGATGGGTGATAACACTGCTACAAGAGCAATTTCAGCCAGTTTGATGGAAAGATTCTAAAAGCATCAAGTTCATCTGGCAGCAGGGAGAAAGAGAAAGAGCTGCAGACTCTCTCTGGTCTCACAGTGTCCCTTCTTCAGAGGGATGTGATCTCCACCAGAGCGTGCATGTGGGGCTTGCACAGTGCTCACTTCAAACAAAATTCTGCTTTAGGAGTGGCAGGGGAAGAGAAGAGGGCATAGGAAGAGTCTGAACTTTGCTGCAAAGCTGAGGCAGGAAGGCTCATCCCAATATCTGTAAAACAATCCACAGCTGCCTCTGTGCCTGTGTAGGAGTGTGGTCTCTCCAGGGATGTGTCCATGTTTTCCAGCACTTCTCAACTGGCTAATCTTTTCATTACAGCACATAATACTGAGAAAGATAAGACCCTCAAAAATCACATGGAAAATAAGTGGAAAAGGTGCTTTCTTCTCTAACATTTTATAGTTTGCCCGAAGCATCTACTTTTGCAGGTATCAACTGAACTTTCCAAAAGTTTGAAAAGTGTAAGTTTTATTTTAGTCCATACCCCTGCCCAGATTCTCAGAAGGAAGAGCTGCAGTCTAATCCTTGCCCCACAGTTATTGCCAGCCTTGATTAGTGAAATACAGGGGTGATCTCATTTCATTATGTTTTCATTAAACATAACATAGAATAAATGGATGCATTACAAGTGCACATCCAGTGTTTTATTAATCCCCATGCTTGTGAAATACAGTAGAGCAACATCACTGCTCTGCAACATAGAAAAGAAAAATTCTAAGTCAGTTCTATTTCCATGTATTTTCAATTGCTAGCTTCAGTCATGCTGAATTGGCTGTAAATGGGGCAAATTTGAGGATTTATGTTGTTGAAATCTGATATAAAAATTATGTAACACTTATTATTCCCCTGAACTTTGTTCCTTTCATCCAATAAGCTACAATCAGTCAGATGATAAGAATTCATGCCCAAAAGGATCTGTGTAGCAACTTAATTATTACAGAGATGTAATGGGAGACCTGTTCTGTCATCTTTTCTTTCATATGAAAGTACTCTTCTATTTGAAGAAGATCTGCAGTGTTTTCCTGACACTTCTGCACCAGGCAGATACTTGTACCAACACCTTTTAGGTGCAAAAGGTGGAATTTTTGTTCTGAAGACCCCACTGATACATGAACACCACAACTGCATGTTTAAAAAGTAGGCAGTTGTATTCAACCCTAGAAATGGGAAGTAAAAAGAGTATTATGCAAAGTCATGATTCCTAACTCCTAAATAATTTGAGTCAGGACTGGCACACACACTTGCAGTGATTGCCTTTCTGTAATTTCAGTTGCAATTCATCAAAAGCCAGTTCAGATTTGGGTGTCTTCCAGCAATGGTTCACCCAAGTAGAAAAACTGTCTGGTTGTTGTTCGACTGTTGTGCTGTATTTTGAATATTGCTTTCAACAGTGCATTGATTTCAGCTGCTGCTCTGTGTGTGAGCCTTGTTCTTGTTTGCTGCTAAATGTGCCTGCTATTATCCATTAGCCATGGTCACAGGAGATAGATGTACCATTGTCTTCTTAGCAGAAAAACTGAAAAACCACATCCTGAAGGGTGGTGTATGCAATGAAGGAAATACATAGTTCTTCCTTTTTCTTTTAATTTCAAGACCTCCTGAAAGAATGACCAAAATAAAAGAAACAGAAAAGATTCAGCATATCATGATACCTAGTCAGGAGCTGTGTTTGTGTCCCCTTCCAGCAGGGATCACAGGTTACAATCACTTAAATTGATCAACTAATTTTTGAGAAAAAAATTTTGAATCTCTTCTCATATACATTAAACCAACAAACATTTCTGTTTGTGATGGTGGAAGTCAAAACAGATTTCTTATCCAAAAATCCTTTCTCAGTTTTCTGTAAATGTTCTGGCATAACACATCTGAAATGGCTTGTCTATTTTCAGTGATTTTCAGTAGCAGTTTAGTGGCTGCCCCTCCAGTGTAGCATCTTTTGGGAACAGAATCTGCTATGCAGATAGCAAAATGAGGGGCCATTTCTCCTGTCAGCCATTGCTTGTTCAACTGCAAATTCTGAAGACACTTTGAACAGGAATAAGCCAAGGCCATGTAGCAAATTAATAGTGTAAGAAAAACAGATAAACTTCAGAGCATTCATTTCTTCTTCATCCCTTCTCAGTAAGAGTTTAGACACTGATATTGATTTTTCCTTTAATAAAATTGCTGCTTGCGGGAAGTCAGGAATGAAAATGTAAGATTTTAAGTCTTTCAGGATAGGAATGCCAGGATTTAGTCTGTGAACTGCTCATATTTTCCCTTTCTACATTTTGAATGCAAACCAAAGATCATTGCCCAGAGAATCTGTGGCTGCCCCTGGATCCCTGGAAATGTCCAAGGCCAGGTTGGACACTGGGGCTTGGAGCACCTGGGGTGCTCCAAGTGCAGGGGGTGGCACTGAATGGGCTTTCAGGTCCCTTCCAGCCCCAGACAGAGTGACTGCATGAAGAAAAGCAGGGAAACAGGTGATGAGAGCTGCACAAAGTGAGTGCTCAGGCATGGAGGGAAGGAGGGCATGCAGTTCTTTTGGGCAGTTTTTTTGCACAGAGGTGCCTGTCAAGGTGCTAGGGGTGCTTTTACTCTGGATCAGATCTGATCTGGAGCACACCACTCCAAGAGATGGGCTTTAGGTTACCATCCAGGAGGGCTTTCAAAGGATTAAATACATTTGCTGAAGGCTTGTTCTCAACTGGGAACATGGACAGCCGCTGTGTGTTGAGAAAATGTTCAAATCTCCCTGGTCTTAAATTGAAAAACTAATAAATAGTTTCAGTTACACAAATTTTGTTTTAGCAATCTCAAAAAAAGAAAAGTAATCTGAGCTTTATTTATACTCATTATTTTTAGAAAAACTCCACTCAGGCTTTGGCTGCTTGCTCAGCATTCTGAAGGACTTGTTTAAGGAGTTTGAGAAATCATAAGCTCTGAAATTTTGCACTGCCCTTGAGAGAAAGTCCTTTGTATTTGGTTGTGAATGCTTAATATTATGAGGATGCAATTGCATAAATTGAAATAATAAGCAGCTCTCTGTGTGTCCCAGAGGAATGTGTTCTTTATTTTTCCCTTGGAACAGTGATAAATTCTTTGTTACCCCCTCACAAAGTGAAGATACAGACAGATAAGCATGTGCTCTCACAGTGTTTACCCATAAGTCTGTATGTTTTTATTGACATGGAAGGCTGGGAAAAGTATAAATTGCTGTAGAACTGGAAAAGTATTTTCAGTGAATCAAACAGATGTTATCTTAGCATGAAACAGATGTAAAACTCACTAGAGTTTGTCTCATAAAGTATAGCATTTGGTTGAATACAGCTGGTACCAGGATTACAAATTAATCATGTTTGAATGCATTTTTGCTAATTAGATCCCCCTCTGTGACTCCTTTCTCCCCCTTAATAAATTCCAAATGTTAGCATTCCCTTTTTTTTTACCTTTATGAGCATTTAAGAGTCAGCCACTTTTTGGTATTAGAAAACTTTCCAGTAGTGATCAACTTGAAACTAGAGCTTGTTTAAAATCCAGCACTCTCAATTTGCTAAGTGTGTGGCTTTTGGTGTGATGATGATTTACATGTCACAGGGCAGCTGGAGAGTTTAATTGAGAACTTTGATTAAATCACTTGTGGTTTTATCTACTGACTTTTCTCAGACCAGAACTAATATTGCTTTGTCAACAACTGACTTCAATAAAACACATGCTTTGAGAGAAGGACCTGCACTGGGCAGCAGAGGAGAGAAGAACATGATTTTTTTTTTGTCAAGCTTTATGTTAGCTCTGAAATAGAATTGATTCTGCTCCAGCGTAAGAGTTGGGATTGTATGAGAAAGTTGAAAGTCTTGGGGATCTGTGCAAGGTTGCATTAACAAGATTGGCATTCATAAAAGTCTCTGAAAAAGTAGTATTCTGTTATTTCAGTAACATTCTTTTGTACAGAAAGATGAATTCATGAAGTTATTTTTATAAATCAGACAAGGTTTTTAGTGACTTGCATATACCACATACAGGGATTTCACTGGATTTTCAAACCTCAGTTTAAACTTTTTCTAACTGGATGGAGACCTTTTCTAACTTATTGCTTAGGAGATAAATTTGCTGGGATGTTATTATACAAACTACTGAAAAGATCACTAATAATAGAACAATTCTGTATAAGACAATTGTTAGTTCTCATCAGATTGGTTGTTCATGCCATCTTTGTTTTAATGTGGTTGCCCAAAGCTGTGGATTTGTTAAATTTCATTAGGTCTTCACAACTAATGAGGTAACAAAAGGAAATGCATTCCACAGCAAAGAGCTTTCAGATCTTACTAGACCCCATCTGCTGCAGTATTGGCTAAGAAAAAGGCATAGTTTGAAATGTACCTGCATTGAAGTGTACCTAATAATAATTTGAATGATTTGAACATTTTTAATTAGAAATAAGAAGTTCACCAGCCCTAAAGCCAAGTAGAGAGTCCCTTTTCCTTTCAGCTGTAGGTTAGGAATGAGTGATGGCAGCTGGCTTCCTGCAATGTTGAACAAGTGGGCAGCAGCATCCCCTGCCAGCTGAAATATCCCTGCCACCATGGTGCAGCCCCCTCAGAGCACTGAATTAATTGAGCCTTGAGCTGGCAGAGCCGTGGAGCACAGTGGGATTACTGCATCTGGGAGAAAAGGTTAAATGCTCAAAGCAGGGATGTGCAGCTTTCCAGCCCAGCTGTGGGCCAATGGGCCAATCTAAGTTTGTCATATTGCAAAAAAATAGTGAAATGCCCACAGTATTTCCAGGCAGCAGATCAGAATCACAAAGAGCTTGTACATTTCCCCAGTTGAAAGAGTTATTTACCCCCATTGCCTCTCAGCCTAATTTGTCCCTGTGTGTTCACCTTTGGTTGAACCGAGTTGCTTAGGGTGTGAAACCCAAGGACTGAAGCCTCTCTGGAGGTCAGTTTCTCTGGTGCTGCAGGAATTGGAGTTGAAGGCAGCTTTGGATGATGGTGAAAAGCAAATGGAAAATGAATTTCCCGTTGAACTTCACTTGCAGGAGGTCGAAAGGGAGATTTCATTCAGAACTGAGTGTGGACTTTATTATTCCTACTACAAACAGATGATTCAGGCTGCTTCCATTCAGCAAGGTATTGTAAACTGTAAAGTAAGTTTTGCAGCTGACTTTGTAGGTTTGGTTGGGGTTTTTTTTCCAAATATAATTGAGAACAAGGCACTCCATAACTATGAAAGATAGTGTAACAATTGTACTGGAGACAGATTTATTCTGTTCCTATGCCAGGGAGCCACTAAGTTATGGACATAATAAATTTCACAATGATGCATTGATTTCTGTGCCACACCTTCCCATGCTGATGGAGGCAATCACTTTGAGGGACAGCTTTCATATCTGCTCAGGTTTCAGCTTGCTGGTTTATTCAGTTTATACAGTTTATTGCTTTCATTTTTATTCTTCTCTTGTTTAATTTGAAGTATGAGCTATTTCTGGGAAGGGGCAATGTTTTTTGCTGTATTCCTGGACAGTAAGTGACACAAGGAGCAGCTTCCAAGGAAATCATACACAGTGATGGGGCTTTCTCAGACAGTCTCATGTTTTCTAGACATTTAGCTGTTGCTCCTTAGCAATTTTGCTTATACTACACATTTTTCAATAATGACTTCACCTGTGATTAAAGTAGTGCCAAGAACAGTTCTCAGGATCCAGAATGTACCACAGATTCTATGCTGGGGATGGAAGTGTAAAAATAAATGTTTTATACACTACTAAATATATAGTACTTGAATTAGCACTGTGAGTCACATTTGAAGCAGGGAAGCTGAAGACCTCAGAAGGTCATGTTGATTCAGAGGTAATATGTTCTGAATCATTGACTCAAAGTTTGCAGTTTCTGATGAGAGATCCTAAAATACCTTTGAAAAAGTTATTCAGTGTTCAAATGAAGATGGAGGGGGAAAATGACAATCTCCTATTTCAATTTCTCTTTATCATTAAGGTTTACATGGTTTAGTATATGACAATAAAACTGAATCTGTGAGGACAATTAACATACTTGAAAGAATGAATGTTTACCAGGAGGTGTTTCTCAGCATTCTGTATAGGATTCTTCCAATTCAGGTAGGCATTTATTTCTGGCTTTAGATTGTAAGTGCATTATGAAGATTGCAGTGAATCCTAGCTCCCCTTTGTAGATATTTTCTAATTAGAAATATTCCTGATAACTTTTTAATTTGTAAAAGCAAAACCTAATTCATACTAAATATAATCCCCCCCGTGAGTGTTTTAATGTCAACATCAGTATTCTTGTGTTTTACAGCAATACCTAGAGCCTGTTTATTTTTATATCTACACTTTGTTTGGACTTCAGGCAGTTTATGTCATTGCTCTGTATGTAACAAGCTGGCTTCTTAGTGGAACATGGCTTTCAGGGTTGTTGGCAGCTTGCTGGTATATTACAAACAGGTAAGTGAGATGAAACATTTAATCTTTCTAATATTTTGCCTAGTTTCAAAGGTAAGGCATTAAAGCTTTAACTGCATGATTAATTGGACAAAACATGAAAGTAAAAGGCCTCTCTCCAGTTAGCCAGAAAATGGAAAGAATGTTTAAATAACAAAAAATAATTAGAAAATAATCAGAAATGAGCTGACGTATCAGACTGGGTTTTTAAAGGTTCTGGAAGTTTGAGTAGAAAATTTTGTCTTAAAGTGGTCTCTGAAAATGGACTGCATCTTTCAGATGTGTCTGGAGCTCCAGGTGATGTACCCTGTCTTCTCCAGCCTAGGATCTCTCAGTGGTAAAGACATCTGCAGGAAAGCCCTTCAGGTGTCTCCTCACTGCCTCACACCTGCCTCAGGGGTTCCTTGCACAGCCTCAGCTCAAGTTCAGCTTCTCTCTCCTCATATTCCTGTAGCCACCTCCTGCACTAAGCCTCAGAGAAAACCCATGGTAATTGGGCAGTTCTAGTGCTTTATCACTTGAAGAGCCACCAGTTTGGAGATAAAAACCTAAGAACTGGCTTTATGCCAGAATCAAGCTGCTGGCATGAAGCTAAGACTGGTGACATTGGCTGTTTCCTGTGAATTACTCAAGAAATTAAAAGTACAGTCTTGGTTCTACCAGAAATGTTTGATATGTTAATGAGCAGCTCTAAAGGAATTTACCTACAAGCACATTCACTACAGAATAATTACAGGTGTATGGAGGCAGGGTGTTTCTTTCTCCAAATATAAAAGGAATTAAAAGCCACATGCAATGTACAGTATTTCACACATTTCTTTCATGAGGTCATCTCTTCCATTTACAGAATATCTGGAGCAAATTTGTCCATCTTTTAATAATTGGTGAACAGTGAGAGCTTGTTTACTTTATGCAATATAATAAGTGCATAGAATGGATTTGGATAAAGACTTTCTGTCCAGATTAATTACATCTGAGGCTGCTGAGTAATTCCGTTTAGACACGTTCTTCCTCCAGCTAAGCATGTTTCAGATTTGTTGCTTACTTGCTGCTTTAGCAAATATTTTCTCTACACTGGGAGAAAGAGAATTATTGTTTTAGCAAATATTTTCTCTACACTGGGAAAAAGAGAATTATTCTTTGTTTTTAACTTTTAAATCAGGTTTTGCAAATGACCATTCTTTGGGGAATTCTTCCCTCACATACTTCTTATGTTCAAAAGCTTCAAAAAATGACCCAAAGCTCATAAGCAAACTGTCTTCATGCTCAAGTCATTGGGATCACAGTGAAAATTATATTCTGTTTATATTCTTCTATGAGCATTTGCAAACCAGAAAATGAAGTAACATGACCTGTGGTGTGGAAATCCACAAGCTGGATTTCGTTAGTGCTTTTAGTTTGGGGTGTATTTGTCTTTTCTAAATTACCCATACATAAGTAAGATGTAATCCATAGTATATTTTTTTTAGTTAGTGAAGCTGAAGTCCATCATTTGAGATGTAGAAACAATGGATAACTTGCAGAAGCTTCACAGTGATTGATTTTCAGAGCCAGATGTGTTGAAAGAACTGGAGTGTAGAGCCTCCATTTTTATAAAAAAGGAGTTCAAATAGCACAAAGATGCCTGAAATTGCAAGCTGTCTGTCACCAAGTATTTGTTTGATTTTAAATTTGTGAAACTGTCTGTTTTGTACAGAGTAGATACCACAAGGGTAGAATTCACCATTCCTTTAAGGGAGAACTGGGCACTGCCATTCTTTGCTGTTCAGATAGCAGCCATCACATACCTGCTCAGAGCTCATTTACAGCCTGCTCAGGAGGTGAGTACATCTGACAAGTGGGACACAGTAAACTCAGGAACAGAGAACTGTCCTCAAGCAAAGGGCTGATACAGTTTCTTTGACCAACAGTTCTTAAGTTACCATTCCTCATTTTGATCAACCAACTGCTATTTATACCACAGTAAAACAGGTATTGCATTTTAATCTGGGGGCTGAAACTATCCAGGATCTCCCTGGCATAAGTCAAGAATAACACAGGCATAAGTCAAGAATTTGTAGCTCTAATAAAATATTTGTTATCCTCTAAGCTGTTACTGCAGTTAGAAAATTCAGTGTTTTAAAAGTGGTTTAAAATAAAAGCAGATTAAGATGGGCTTTGGTTTGGTTTGTTTGGGTTGGGGTTTTTTTGCTTGATTTTTTGTGTTTTAACCAAGAAAACTATAAAATTAAACTTTGTTCCCTCCTTGCAGAGGCTCACACTCATGGCTGTATTCATAGCAACGTTTCTCTTTAGCCTGACTTGGCAATTTAACCAGTTCATGATGCTGATACAAGCATTGGCATTGTTCATACTGGACTGCTTGGACATGATTCCCACAGCAAAGGTAAATTTCTCTTTGGAAAGAACCTGCTTTTGTTCCTTTGCCTTCACAAAGCCAACAGTTTTAAGGTGTTTTCCTAACTAGTGGCCTGGATGGCCAGAGTAATACAGATTGTGCTGTGTGCCTTGTGCTTTGAAGCAATCCCAGTGTATAAACCCTGCAATTCTAACAGTGAATGATGGAAACAACACCATTTCTGGTTTTTGTTCACTTGAACCAGTTCATGTCTATTTAATTTTTGTCTGCTTTTGTTTAGATACTATTTGACACTTCCAAACACCTTCCTAACAGTTGATCTGATACCACAGCTTTAGCATGGCCTCTCAAAGTTGCCAGAAGGAAAAAGTACCACAGGGAATCTTTGTGCAAGCTGCAGTCAAAGCAGTGTGTGAATTTTGCCTCAAGCATTGTGCATCCTCGTTTGGGACCAAGCTCTGCACAGGAGGAGGATGCAGAACACCAGGTTGCTGGGGAGAAGCAATTGTTGTCTTCCTGCATTGGCATTCACCACAAAATAACAGCATTGCCTCTGCTGTGTTGCTGAGCTGGATAAGCCAGAAAATAAACCAAGTCTTACTAAGAAGGTCAGGGATCACTGACAGTCAATCTCACAAAACAGAAATGTACTGTAGAAGATGAAAACGCTGTCTTTGACATTAACATAGCTGTGAAATTCTACCAAGATCATTTTAGGCATGGTGAAAGCTTGCACTGGTTGAAAAAGATTCTAACTTTAGGAAAGGTTACAGGAGGATGAAGAGTAATTCATGTAAATTCATTTTCAATTTGAAGCAGACTTGAACTTTACTGATTGTATTAATTTAACTGAAAATGAGTAGGGGCCTGCATATCAAAATAAATGTGGCTTACTTAAATTTCTTAACTCTATTATATCAGCAGCTGCAAGCTAAAGTCAACATTTAATGTGACTGGTCAGCTACCTAAAAAGTCAGCAAATTCCCAGCTTTATGCTGAGTTATTCCAACACAGACTCACCACACCACTGTGTCTGTACTCATTTTCAAAAAAACACTACTTAGAACTGGTGGAGTTTGTTGGGCTCTCTGATACTGATTTACACCACTGCTGTAACACAAGACTGAACTTGGAATCTTTATGTGAGGTAAAATGTCTGTTTTGGTACCACTGTAGAAAATCAGCTGGGCTTTAGTGCTTACATTGAGCTGAACTCTGAGAGTTTAGCATAACCCAAAAGGGATTATACTGAACCATTACTGGAAAGTTTGAGAAGGTAGGTGATGTTTATTTGCTGAACTGCACTGAGCCATAACTCTTCAGTCATAAAGACAGCACAGAGGCTACAGAAACACTTCTTGGACTACAGAAAATAAAACCATCTTCCAAATATTAAGTAATTAATATTTTCCTCACACTGCAGTTATAATCATCTATAATCAGCAGTTAATCTGCTTGATCATAGGATCAGGCTTCCTTAAGTATAAAATGGGCATAAAATATTAACCTAAGTAGTTCAGGACATAAATATAAAAAGGATGCAGTAATGGCTTTAAATGTAATGATTCACTGCAAGATGATACATTATTTGCAAAATAATTGATGTTGAAATAAATTATAAAGCATACTGAAAGAAAAGCACCTATGACTGTAAAGTTTTGTAGGCATAAAAATCTCATTATTGTTACAGGTTACATGGCTCTATATCATTCAGATTTCTGGGTTACTGCTGGTCTGTGTCCTACAGTTCTTCAATTCTATGATTCTTGGATCATTACTTATAAGTTTTAATGTTTCTGTCTTAATAGCAAGGACAATCCAGGTAGGTACCAAAATATTTCTGTAGTACTAAATAAAGAGTATTTTTATGTGTGTGTGTGTGTGTGTGAATGAATAATTTAGATGCATTATAATTTTCATTTAGTAATATTAATTAAAAGGAATTACTATAGCATACAGCAACCCAAACATTGCCTGATCAAATAATGAATTCCATTACACTAACTGCAGCTTAACCAATCACATCAGACATCATAATTCCATGATTGCTATTAACATTAATGATTGTGCAAGCTGCAGTTTGGATCCTGAAAAAAAAATTGCATAAATGGACTTTACACCTGTTTCAGCAGGACTTGGCTTGAATTTATGGATCTGCCTCCAACAGAATAATCTGTAACAACTTGGACAGCTAGGCTCATGTCGAGTTCAGCTTCCTGAAATCCATTGTTTCTTTCAAAGATCAGGGTTTTTTTAATGTAGTTACAGTTCTTTTTTTTTTTCTGATTCTGGCATTGGTGACAGCCTCTGACCACAATAAAGGAGTTTACAGGGCCATTCTTGTTTTCTGCACCTATTCCCAGTTAACTGTGAGCAGCTTATCTGGATCTGAAGCTTGAAACTGGAGAATTGCTCAAAATGCTATCAAGTGACAGAGCCAGAAGATCCCTTTGCCATGTTTAGTGGTAATGAGTAGGTATTCAAAAGGCACACAAGATTGTGGCAATTAGGGAATGACTTCTGTAAGTACACCAGGGCTGCTGCCAAAGAAAGGCTGTTTGGCTGCTCCCAAAACTCTGCCACATCAAAGCTTTTATGGCATTATCTCTTCAGTTTTGTGCAAGAAGTTTATCTTTATTCTGGGTACTTGGTTCTGTGTCTATTTTTGCCTAAATGACCCTAATGCAAAGTTGGTGCTGCTCAGAACTAGCAGAGGAGCTGTTGCAAATAGCCTGTGATGCTTTTGTTCCAAATACATTAAAATTAAAAAATGACTGAAATATTAATATTTTTTTCTTTGTAGAAAAACCTAAAAAAGGGTGGCTTGCTTAATAGGCTCGGGAAACTTATCCTCCATGTTCTACTAGTCTTGTGCTTGACTCTCCTAATAAATAAATTCATTAAGGTAGGCAAATAATTTTTAATATCAAAAATTACGCATTGTATTATGTTAAAAGCTATTTGTTAACCATCTTCAGGAATATCATTAAACAAAAACTGCAGTGAGATTTTTCTGCATCTCAGAAACTGCATTTTAGAAATTAAAGATAGTTTTGCTAATCTTTGATATATGAATTTGGAAACTTCATAAATTAACACCAAAACTTGGTGTTAGCTTGGAGCTCACCTGTAATTTTATGTCAGTTGTAGATCTATACTGTTGAGCATTTGCAAAGTGTTTCACTGAATTTTCTTTTCAATGCATGCAGTTAAAACTGAATGCTTCTTTGATTGCAAAGCACCCATCTTAGTAAGCCTGTGTTGCTTCACAGTTGCATTTAAATGAAAAAAAACTGCTGTTTACTGTGTGACATTTTTGATATTTAAAATATAATTTCCTTTCTCTTCCCCTCTTTGTAGAAAATTCTTAATCTTGAATCAGATGAGCATATATTCAAATTCCTGAAAGCAAAATTTGGATTTGGAGCAACAAGGTATGATTTAGCTGCAGTTTTGCTTTTTTGTTTGACTTCTTTAATTGAAGCCTTCAGGTTGTTCCTGTTTCAAATGTGTGCAATAAATCACAGTTTTACCTCATGTTTATGTCATACTTGCTGTAAGAATAATCTGCACAAGTGTGACTTTATAATTTCTTGAGAAGAAAGGAAACTTTGATCCTTTTTGACATCAAGTTATGAAATGCATGATGGACAAAGGTGCTTATTTTTTTTTTTTAGAGATTTTGATGCTAACCTGTATCTTTGTGAAGAAGCCTTTGGTTTATTACCTTTAAATACTTTCTCAAGACTCTCCAGTACCTTACTGTTTTACGTCTATGGATTTGTTCTCTTCCTTCTGACAGTAGCAGCTGTAATTGTTGCCTTTCGGAACCTCAGGTAAATCCAGTTTTAAGAAAATTCACATTTTTATCAATTTTATTTTCTTCAGCTGGCTGAGGAACTGATAGGTGAACACAGCAGCAAATACAGGATGGCTTTGCACAGCCACTGAGGAGTGGGGTGTAGGAGAGAGAAATCAGACAGAATAAGTAACTTCCTGTTGAAGCTAAAAATGTAACCAAAGGAACATCCTTCCCTAGATTCACTCAAGCTTTTGCTGCTGAAGTTTTGCAGTATGTATAATGTTGGTTGGGTTTTTTGGGATGAGGAGAAGCAGGGGAAGGATGTTTTTATCTAAAACATTGTTAGTTTCTTTAGTTCTTCCCATTTTCTCTGTGCAAAGCACCCCAAATCACAGATTTCCCAGGTGTTGCCCTCAAAACAGCCCAGATTTCCCTGGGTGTTACCTGCCCAGAAATGAGCTGGAATAGTCTGTGCTGAGCTCTGTGGTCTGTGTGAAGGGGCAGGAGCTGTAACTGTGTACACTGCTGGCAGTTCCCAGAGCTCATCTGTGGGATTCTGAGCTATCTACAGAACACAGAAGAAAATCAGACAGAAATGTTACTCAAAAAAAAAAAAAGGTTCATTATAGAGCTCTCAGTTTTACATGTACAACTTGGGCAAAAGGTAGAAGGAATCATATAAAACTTGATTAAGCAAAAATTCAAGGAGTGTCACGTGATTAGTGTCAGTATCAGAGATTTTAGGGAAGACTGGATAAATAGGAGAGAGCAAGAGAAAGGGAGAGTATCCAAGATGTTCCAAAACTATGGTATGACAATTTCATATTACAGTAGTAATTGTCCAGTGTCAGTCATCTGTAAATGCTACCAGAAAAGTGGATTTCTCTGTGGGACTTTTCTGCAAAGCTGAAAGAGTTGATGAGAAGTCTGAGGGAATCACAGAATTTTGGTACTATTCAACCAGCCTCCTTAAAAACTTACTGGATCTGTCATTTTTAAAAATAAAGATTCTGCAGCTCTTATTTTCTGCAACCCTAGATGTAATGCCAGACACATCCCTAATTTTTAATGCATTTATCTCACTTATCCCCTGCTCTGAAGAAAATAGGAAAACCCCACAAACTGCAGTAGCTCCATTTTTTGCTTTTTATTGGAAGGGCCCTCCACAAGGCTTGACACCTCAAGCAATAACCACTCCCTTCAGGGCTCATTTTCCCTAACTCTGCTTCCAATCTATGGCTATGGTAACATCCAGACAGAGCAGCACAACCCCACAAATCACAGTTATATTCTAAATTCTTCACTCATCAAAAGCCATCTGAACATGGCAGTAGCTGCTTCCAACAAGAAACTAAGTTTGCCATGCTGTAAAGAATTTTATCTCATTCTAATCCAGCTCATTTAAACCCACTGCATTTCCAGAAATCTGCACATGAAAATACCTGATGCTGCATCGAGTTGGTGGCATCAGGCTAAATTAGATCATAGAAGGTTGTGGGCTCATAGCAGTGGTTGTTGTTAGTGGCCCCAGAAGGATTCTGTACTTTATAAATGCAGATAATTATATGAAATATGTTATAGAACTTAATATAACACTTTTTTTTCTTCAATTAGTGGTTCAAATCAAGTCCATTTGAAGGACAAAATGGAAGAATACACAGTGACACTGAAGCCTGAGGCTGCCTACAGCTTGGTTCACACAGTTCTTTTTGGATGTCTGGCATTAAGCACAATGAGGTATATTTTTTATTTTAAGGGCTTGTTCAGATGATTGAGTACGTTTTTATGAGAATGTTAAATATGTTGACCACAAACTGATAGGATCATGAACATTCTTTCTCTCCCTGGTGTATTTCTACTTGTAGACTGAGGCATTTCCCAAAATTCTGCCAGAAAGAATGGAAGTTTGGGAAGAGAGATGTTCTCAGGAGAGCATAGCAAAGTGCAGTGTTAATCCTGTACTCAGTTATTTCAAAGGCATGAAAGTCCCAGAAAACTGTTCAGAATTTCTCTAGACATGAACTGCTCTCACTAGCAGCTTTGCAGAGCTCCCAGTGATGATGAAAAGTTTGTGTTGTTCCAGGATGAAGTACCTCTGGACATCCCACATGTGTGTGTTTGCATCCTTTGGCCTGTGCAGTGCAGAGGTTTGGAAGCTCATCCTGAAGTGTCTCCATCTCTACACATCCCAGAGGGTGAGCACTGTGCTCAGCCTTTCATCCACTGGGCTTTGGGCTGAACCAAGTCAAGGCTCAGGGCTGAGTATTGCTTGTGGTTCTGTCAAAGCAGGTATCTCTGCTGGATGTGTGTATAAATTTAGTGAGTAAAATGGATTTTCTGGTGGTTTCTATATTAAACAATTCCATTGGAACACACTAGATGGCAATATAGATGTGGCTATGAAAAACAGCCATAATTTTACTAAAAAAATCTCCGTATTAAGAAATCATCAGCAGTCTGAGGAGACCTTTGCAGTCAATTACATTGAGTGACAGTGTTTTCCACCTTGTAGAATATAGATTTAAAGATACAAATCCATCTTTTGTGATGAGTCTGTAATTAGGGTTTTACTTGAAGATAAAATCAGAATATGGGCTTAAAATTCAATCTCTTAAATTCCACTACATGTGAAATATTTCAGATATCAATACATTAAAAATTAAGTCTGTTAAATGTATCATCAAAATAACCAATTTTTTTTCAATTTCTCATAGACACAGGTGATTAAGTATTCTGTACCAATAATTACATTACTGTACATTTCATTTAAGGTAAGAAATTTTTTTCTCAATGTTTTAGCATATTTTAGTTGCATGAAATTTTTCCTTTCTCCTAGAAGAGTTGTCTTATTAGTAACTACATACAAAAATTGTAACTGAATTTTAAAAATGAGGATAGCTGTGCCTGTGGAATTGTCTGTGAAGGATCAGTTGGGCTAATTTGATCCAAAATAGTTGTTCACAGATACAAATGTTTATCTGATTGTATGTGTAAGTAGCAGGTGTTATTTAAAGGCATAATTTTATGGAGAGCTGTCTCTTTTGGTTTTAACTAAGTTGTGGATAAAATGCAGATTGTCACATTGTGTCATGATTTATTGTAGGAGCAGAAATAATAGTAATCTCTACTGCTGTGCCTCATCTCATTTGTTTTAAAGTACAGAATTATTAAATGGTCAAGTACCTGCTTTGTCTTCTGTCTGTTCCAGAAACAGAATATTATTGTCAAACACTTAAATGTAAATGCATCAAACATACCTAAATCAATAACATGTGCAAGATTATCAGCGTGTCATAGCAGTGAGATTTAGAACACTGATTTAATGGGCAAACCATTCTTTTCATCTGTAGTCACAAAGACAAAAATTTCAGAGTCTGCTTTGATGGAGTTGTTGTTTCTGCAATAACTAGTCTGAGATGAAAATACATCTGTTAAATAATTCCCTTCAGAAAAAGGCAAGGTTCATTTCATTGTTGCAGTTCAAAAGGCAGTAGTGAGGCAGTTAAGAAAGCTGCTAATAGAGTTCACTCCAGTATTGTGTTCCCCCCTCTAAAACTGAAACAAAAAGTAAAAAAATACTGTTTTCCACTTAAATTGTCTTATTGTTCTGTTAGGGGACTCTTTTTGTCCACTCATGTAATGGTTAGGAAGTCATTTGCTATTTTCATCATCTCTGAATATGACACAAAAAATGTCATTTCTTCTGACATGGAGGATACCAGGAGCATGACATTCTGATAGTCTAATGTGACAGATCACTAGGAATATTTTTCCTCCCACTCTTCATGAGCAGATGTAAAGTTCCTAAATTCTGTCAGATTCAATTCTGAAGTCAACAGAAAACACTGATTTCATGGGCTTTAGAGCAGTCATTAGTTGTGCTCAGTCTGCCTGAAAAGCATCATTTTCATGTTTCTTCTAAATAGAGGAGATAATTTTTATTGACATTAAAAATATTATTTTTCAAATTTCACAGTAGGAATGAGAAATTTGTCACCTCTCAGTTGTTTTTTGTCCTGAATCAGTTCTTGCAGTTGAGCTACCAGAGGAGTGGATCTCTCTGTGGGTCTTTTCTGCAAAGCTGAAAGAGTTGATAAGAAACCTGAGGGAATCACAGAATATTCTGAGCTGGAGGGGATCCACAAGGCTCCTGTCCCAGGTGCCCTGGTGTGGTCAGACAAGAATTCTTACAGAGATCCAGAAAGGACCCATTGCTTCTGTGACAATGTGGTTTTATATTCTCTAACACCTTACAAACAGGCAGTGGAAAGAGATTTTTGGAACAGAGACTCACTTATCTTTCTCTTTTCCAGAGAAGAATTTCTCTGTTGAGTCACTGACTGCTCAGATTGCAGGGGCAGTTTCTCTGTACACCACAAAGTTACCTGGCCATCAGGGCTGCTTCTCTTGCATTTGTAGGGAGGCAGTTTGGTGTTTCAGTATCTGTTACATTTGTCAGAACTGTTCTTCAGTGCAGTTCCTCAAAATAGGACTTTTATGGGATTATTAACCTAATCCTGAATAAGCCAATGAAAGCCTCTTTTGAGGCATGTGGCTACTACAGCCCCAAATACATCACTTGAACAATAATTTATTGAGATGCAGATGCAGCTACAACGCTGGATGTCTTTCAGATTTCAGGCACAGGATGTTTTGAGACCTGTAAGACATCTGTATTCCTGTTTTCATGTGATTTTCATTATTACAGTGCAAACATCTTTCAGATAAAGTGAAATGCTGAAGTATTTCCATGCCTACTTTAGCTGTGCTGCAGATAACATAACACATGCATAAAGCAGTACCAAGTAGTATTTATGTTTCACTTTTTACACTTTTTAGGTAGGTTTCACCTTTATCTGTATTTTGTATTTTAACTTCATAATAATGCTCATCAATTTGTGTTTGCATGTCAGTAATTTTGAATAAATTGTTGGTACTTAAGGTGAGTCTCTGAGCTTGAGCATTTTAATTCCAAGGATTGCCAAATAATCTTGATTTCTCTCTAAGAGTAAACACTCTATTCCTGTTACTTCTGCAGCTGCATTTTTATCTTCATCATGGCCAAGTCCTTTTGCTCCAAACATGGACATTTATCACAGCACATACTGCAACAAATACCCATGACCTGAGCAGTCTTTGGTGTATGAACAGCTTCAGTTCAGGGCTAATTTAAGCCACTTGACAACTGGTTTCTTTTCCTGAAGACTTTGGCCCCAGAGACAAGCACTGTTACAAGTTGGAAACCTCTTTCACATTTCCCTCTCTCTTCTGAGCAGTTTGTTGCATCCCCTGTGTGCTCCATTTGTTCTTTTTATCCTCTCCTGGTGTAACCAGACTTTTTCTCAATCTGACATATACTTGATTTACAAGACAAAGTTCTGTCACTGCTATTGTAAGCATATTTTTATATGCTTTACTTTTTATTTGTCATTATCTTGTATTTGGAACTCCTGAAGTACCTTACTTTTCTCTTGGTTCTACCAATCAAATGTAACACTACCTGGAAATTTTTCAATTCACTAAGAGCAAGCTCCATGACCAAAATTTTCCTCCAGTGGAAACTGCTTGTACTCACTCAAAACTTGCAGTTCTGTGAGTTAAAAAACCTTTCCAGAGGGAATGCCATGGAACAGCCCCAGCAGTGAGCAGGGAGCTGTGGCACTGGTGGGACAGCCACTGGTTCCCCAGGAGGTTACAGGGCAGGGTGCACTGAAAAGCAAAGCAGAGCCCATTCCTTGTGTCTCCACCCTGAAGGACTCCAAGCTCTCAGAATGTGCAGCTGTCCAGGGCATTTCAGTAACGAAGAGAGGCAGTTTGGATTCATGATGAGACTCCACAATCTCCTTTCACAACAGCTGGAGTTACTAATCTCTGGGAGAGCTTCTGAAGAGCAGAAATGAATCTGTTGTACTGTCGTACTTCCCAGAGCTTCCCCACAGCTGTGATGCTGCCGTGGCTCCCCCTGGGAGGTGCCAGGAGCCCTTGAACAAGTGTTTTAAGCAAGCAGGTACACTGGTGAGACTCTTAATTGGCCCAGTTACACCTCCTGCCCCCAGGCCTGCCATGTAATTACAGTTTGAGTGAAGGAATGCCTGTGTTTGCTTAGGGGCTCAGCAGCACCACATTCAAATTGCTTCTGAACTCTTGGATGAGCATTAAAATGGGATGATTAATGGCTTTTTAGATAATCAGGTGGGTTTTCTTAGACTTTGTCCTGTAGCATTTCAGTTTTCAAACCAGCAGTCCTTCTTATCGAAAGCAAGCAGGTTTGGAATAGGTTTTTGCATAGCATCCTCTGTAGTAAAGACTGATGCACAGCAATCTGTCATTAGCATTGTCATTATCTTCCTTAATTGCTCCCTTCTGCCCTGAAATATTCACTGCCTAAACAATAAACCCTTAAATAAATCATTGTTCCCTTAGCTTTTTGGACAGGAGGGTTAAGCTTTTCAGAATCAGTTTCCATCCTTTTTTCTCTCCTCTGGATTTGATTTATGTATTCTTTGTCTATAGTAAATTTTTAAATGCTTCCCCCTGATGGCCTATTTGTTGTTGTCATTCAGTCACAGTTTTATTTTTGCCTTCAGTAGTTCTCTTTTAATTCAAACTTCTGAAATACCATTAATAGCATCTGCAGCACATCTAATAGTCTTTACTTCTGATACAGATTTCCTACCTTTTAAAATTTAGTTTTATGTTTCCTTTCCAAACTTAAGGTTAATTCCTGGGGCCTTTCCTTGTGTCGTCATTATTGATAATGGGAAGTTCTAGTCCTGTTGGTCATCTGGCAGGAGCTGCAGATCTCCAACTCTGAAACCGTGTGTTCATCCTGCAGTGACAGCCCCCTCTCCTTCCTAGGAAGGGCAGATAGATACTCTTGTGTCTTGGAATTTGCCCAATGAGCTGGACAAGATTGTTTGCCAGCTAAGAGGAAATTATACATTTCAGCATCCAAAACTTGTTTGGTTCATTCTGTCTTCAGGTTGTTCTGTTTTGTTTCCATTTTAGTTCTGGCCAGGAATAATGGATGAACTATCAGAGCTGAGAGAATTCTATGACCCAGACACTGTGGAGCTGATGAACTGGATTAAGTAAGAGGATTTTTTCTCTATTTCAGTTAAATGCTATTTGTGTAGATCTAATGTTCTTAGTTATAGTGTTCTCCTTATTTGTCCCAGCTCAGCAGTGAACTCTGGTGACCCATGAGGATAGTCAGGGTGAGTGGGTTATCAGGAGGGGAGCAGCTGTGGAGAGCAGCCCCATGCTGGGGCTCAATGTCACTGCTGTGTTCCCTGTGCTGATCCCTTTGCTCCCACAAGGACACAGTTCTCCCAGCCAAAAGAGGTAAATTTGGAGGTGTCAGGCTTCTCTTATCATATTAGAGCTACTTTACATGAATAGACCTCTGCAGTGCAATCATTTTATTCTCCAGCCCCCACCCAACCTGTCCTTCCCAACTCTGTAAATGTTAAAAAGCTTGGAAAATTCGTACTCTGCACTCTGTTTGTTGGACTTGAAAACAATCTAAGTTGTTTCTGCTTGTTAGAATTAATCCCAGCACGTGTTCCAAAATCTTTTAATTCAACTTGAACTTGTTACAGCTAAGCATAGGTGTAGTCTATCAGGAGTGTGAGTTAATCATTCCAGCCCCACCTCATCAGTTCTGCTTTCTCACAGAGCATAGGAAGGTGATTTTTAGGTGGAAACAGTTTGGAATGCTTCATGTAGGAGGTGCTGAGATAGAAGGCCAGATAGGATGTTCTCTGGAGGGCTGTGAACTGCAGGGATGTGTTCTCTATTAACATAGAGCAGCCACTAAAAACTTTCAGGTTAAGTTTCTGAACAGGGAGATTCCTGGGACTTGTATTTATTTGCAACTCCAGCAATTATTTTAAAAAAAGAAAATTGGTTTCATGTTATAGAGGAAAACATTTTGAAAGTAAATCTGAATATACAACATTAAATATTGAACTGTTTGAAGTATTTCCTTGGAGTATTTCCTTCATATGCAATGAACTTCAGTGAAACCAGTCAACCCAGCCTGTTCTCCCCATAGCAACATATTTACACTCCATAATGTTGTATTTCTTTAATCCATAAACTAGAAGGAGTAATTTAGAAGTAAAATATATTACAAGCCTTCACTGACTTATTTTGAAAGCAGGCCATGATTTTTTCCATCATTTAGAATCTTTGCAGCCTTATTGACATGTTTTTGTGACTAATGTTTACCAGCCAGTTCCATTTAGCACTACTGTTTTATTAAAAGATGGTAAATGTCTGATAGTTCAGGTCTCCTGTGTGCAATATATAGAGTTATATATAGATTTATACATAAAATATGCATGTGGAGTTATTCCCAGCCATGAATTGGATTTGACTGGCTCCAATGAGAATAATTTTTCATGTGTTCTTAATGCTGAGAATGCTAAACTGGTCCTTGTCAACTCTTCATTCCAAGTCATGACAGACAATTACAGAGGGGCATTTTTTTAGTTAGAATTTATTGTATTTAGAAATATTATTCTTGTGAAGAAGAGTTAATTATCTATGCTTTAAATACAAGTCAACAAAATTTATGGTAAGTTTCTCAAAGTGGGACAGATTTTGTTAAGTTTGATGTGTAAGAGAACACTTTTACTTTACTAACACTTGATGGTTGTGCTGTAGTTAATGACCTGTCAAGGCTGGTGTCAGGAACTAATCATTCATTATTAAAACTCAGTATGAAAAGCTCTAATTTGTCATGTATATAGCAGTGAATTAGGAATAACTCATCTGTCTTGCAATCTCTCCACAACAAGAAAACCCTTCTGTGTGCATAGTTCTAAATGCATATTAACTTGTCCAAATATACAATCTGAATAATGGCCAGCTATTAGTCTGTCCCCTGTGAAGTGTCTGCAGATGCATTTCTTACTCTTCCCCTCACTAAAATTGCCACAGCATTTTCAGGAAGATCTACTGCTTTGTATCTGTACAATTGCAGAGCACAAGTTTTTCCATAATGATCTTGCATATCCCAGTCTTCTGCTTTTTTTCCTACCCACCATCTCATTTTCTTAGCTTTTTTTCAACAAAAAAGTCAAGAATCCAGTGCTCCAGGGATAGTTCACAGTTCTGTTCCCAGCTGGGAGGTACACTAAGATTCTTAGTTTTGGTCTTTCTCCCTAAGACAACAGGAACAACATGCTCATTTGTGAGATGGGGAAGAATATCAGTAGAATGAGCAAATCAATAGCGTGAACTTCCCTCTCTGTTTACTGCTGGTAAGTGCTAAAGAAGCAATGACTTCTGCCTTTAAAGGGGAAATCTGTCTACAGTTGTGCAATATATCAGCAGCAGTTGCCAAAACTCACAGAAAAAGTTCTTTAAAATCTTGGGCAACAGCTAAAACAATAGAAAAGTTAACTGAGACTGAGATTCAGCAGAGCATGGTTGGATGTCAGCTGTACCTGAACCAGGTGTGGGGACAAGCAGGCAAATTTTTATATTAGTGGAAACCCCACAAATTTCCAAAGAATTCCTAAGGTTATGCAAATGAAACACCCATGTTTCAATGGTGGTTCTTTCTTAGTAATTGATACTAATTTATATTAATGGCTATATTTAATTTCAAGCCAGCTTTAAAGTTTAACTCTGTTACTTACATTCCTGATTTTCAAGGTAATCACACTGAAATCAACTTGTGTTCCAGACTTTAAAGGCAATATTACACTTTTTTTTTAATTATTGTTCTTAAATTCTTGGGCTTTTGTTGGACAGACATGTGAGTAAATTCCAGGCATGAACCTGAGAGTGCTGAGAAGTAGGTTTATAGCAGCTGTGTAGGTGCACTCCTTTATGTGAGCATAATCTGCATGCATAAAATTGAAGCTGGGATTCACATCTTGTTGCTCTTTCTTTGTGACTGTCGTGTTCCAATTTTGCAATTTTCAGTCTTTCCAAACCAGAGGGAAAAAAAAGAACCATGACAGTGTGCCTGAATAAGCTTTGCTGCCTATCATCTGCAGCTAAATCTGTGATGTTTTAATATTGCATTCTGCAAATAAAAAGATTTTCTTTTGAAGAAAAAGAAAAATCTATCATGGTATATTCTTCAGAATCTCCTTTTCTCAAATCCTTTCACTTTGTTGATTCATACCATACTCAGGCACTAGTAAAGGAATAATCTGTGATTTGTTAGATTTTATGGCTTTGAAAGTCAAAGGGTTCAAGTCTGGAGGATTTCTACTAGGAATAGCCATTTTATTTCTGATGATGTAACCTGTAATTGCAATGTTGGCCATTTCTTCCTTAGTGCTTCCTAAAACCACCTCACAATAATTCTTTAGTATTTTAAGAGAAAGAATTACTACCACTTTCAGAGTCTGTGCAAGTATTTCCTGTAAAACCCTTTCATTTTTAATGAGTTATTCTTTTGTATTTATATAATTCTCTAAATTCTTAATTGTAAGGTAAAGAAAAGGCTCCTACACTATAATATAGTGCTTAGTTTACCCATTAGCTGAGCTGTAATTAACTTGTTGAAAGCTTAGAGCTTCAAAAATAAATGAGATTATTTGTTCAAAATGCCATCAGGTTTGCTTGGAATGGCATTTAAATTATATAATGTAAATCAGTTTGACCTGTAAGTCCTTGTCATTATTTAGTGACATTTCCTAGAGAATAAATTGTTTGCGGGTTGGGCAGTGTGGTATGGAGCTTGGCAGAGAGCTATAAAAACAAATTATCCTTTCATTTTATACATCATTTGCTGAGACAGTTGTAAAAATGGTTTGGTTTTAGAGTAATAGAGAAGTGTCATTCAGGGTTTGCAGCACAGGAGGTGCCCTGGCTGCAGAGCCCTGCAGGAGGCAGGAGCATCCCTGGCTTGCAGGAGCCGTGCTGGCCCTGGGAATGCTCCTCGGGCTCCTGTGTGCCCAGAACGCAGCAGGGGCACCCACAAGAGCTCCTGGGGAGGGAATTGCACAGGGCAGACACTGCCTGGGGCTCTGTGTCACCTCCCAGGGTCTCTGCCCAGGGCACTGAAATCCAGCACTGGGAAAGAGGGGTTCCAGTAGCTGATCTGGAACACCTGAGCTGCCCAGTAAAACAGGGACAGTGATGTGTCTGAAGGAGAATCATTTCCTAGGACTTCAAACCTGTAAATCTCAGGGAAACATCTGCCTTTACCTGGAACACCAGATTTTAAACTCCACCCCGACCAAAGCACTTCATGCAGTTGTTTGAACAGAAGAAAGGGTCCCTTGACTGTCTTCAAGGGATAGGGAGAGCAAAAAGTGCTGGCAAAACTCTTTCTGTCTAGTAAAGATGCAACTCAGCTGTATTTCACCCCTTCTGGGCAGGAGTGAATGCTCTTGGAAAGGGGAGGAATGGAGCCCTGAATCCTCTGCATGATCCATTTGCTGAGGGAGATTCACTGGGGGCTGCAGCTCCAGTCTCTGCTCCCTGTGACCACAGCAGGGTCGGGCTGAGATCAGGGCAAGGCTCTGCTTCCCCAGAGGTGCTGGCACTGCCAGGGAATGGGCACAGCCCTGAGGCTGCCAGAGCTCCAGGAGGGTTTGGACACCAGGGATGGACAGGGGCATTGCTGGGGGTCTGCAGGGACAGGGGTTGCACTGGATGAGCCCTGTGGGTCCCCTCCAACTCAGTGTGTTCTGTGGTTCTACATTTTTGACAAGCATTTTTGCCAGTAGGTTATTAATAAAGGGCACTACACCCTTTAGCTTTTGTTTTAAAGAAAAGAGCCTGCAGGCTGGTTTGGCTTTTTTGTTTGTTTGATTTTTATCCTGTGGTTTTGCCTCTGGTCCTTGTTGGGAGGGGCTGTGTGAGTGGGTTTAAGAAAGTTTGAGTCTGCTACAGAGCCCATTATAATGCAAATCTGCAATCAGAAGAGCAGGGTTGCCCTGGTAAGGCCAGACAGATTTTAAAATTTGAATTAATCTTGAACAACCACAGAACCTACTTGTCACATTAGAAGTTGCCTGGCCCAGGCATAAGCAGAGGAACATGCTGAAGCTGCTTTAAGCATCATCATTTTTATTTGGTGTCTGAGCTCTCCCAGTCCCTCTGTGAGTCCAGCCCGTGTTCTTTGCAGCTCAGTCCTGCACACTTGTGCTTTCCCACAGCTCCAGGGAAATCCTGCCTGACAGCCTGTCAGGGCCATCCCATTTGCATAGTACTAAATTCTAACAGGAATTAATTTATTTTAATGGAACACGTACTTCAGGACACTTGTGGCTTTGAATATTTTAAGTAATTAATAATTTCTTAAGAGATCAAATATTTTCAGGCTTTAAAATGAAATTGGTTTTATAAAGTGCTGAAGGACTGGTCTATCAGGAAAGTTAAACTGACCTATTAAAATACTATCCCTGGCCTTCCTAGATGAGATTAATGTACCAGTGCAAGATTTTTTAGGAAGGGTTTGTAATTATTAATTCATTTGCTAAGCATAATCTCTTGAAAGGCGATAATAAAATTTAATCCTTGTCTCAACATTTTCAAGCTGATCATGGAGCTTAAAGCAGACTGAGTGTGTAGCTGCAGTTTCCAAGCTCCCTGAAGTGCACCCCTAAGTGTCACAGTTACTGGAGTACTTCAGTGTGTGCATGGGGATGTTAGGCACCTATTCACATTCTAATTCCATTTTAGTTGATTAAATGTGTGTTGGTTTAGTCTTCCCAGACCCTTGCATGGTTATGTGCCTGCTAAGCACCAGAAGACACTTCAGCATACTCTGGCCAGTTCCAATTAGCCTGATTACAGGAGTGTCCATGGCCTGGCATTTTTACTCTTTCTTTTTGCTCTGCCCTTCTGTTGTGTCTTTGCAAATATTTTAGATTGTAAACTTGTTGGGAAGAAGGTAAGCAAAAATAATTATTTTCATTATTGGTACTTGAGTGATCTTGAGATACCAGGGCTGCTATTTGGAATTTCAAAGGTTACAGTAAAAAAAGTGACAGCACTGTTCTGGCATCCTCTGCCCCAGCTTTTTGCAACTGGAATGTCCTTTTTCATAGTTTCTCTCCCACAGTTGTCAGAATAGGAAGAGTAATGTCTCATTGAACAAAGTTTTTGTTCTAAGTACATGGTGAATGCCAGGACAAGAACAGAAAGTTTTACCATTGAGATTAAATAATTCATTTTATGTAAAGTACCTTATATTTATCAGACTGAAACTTAAGTCACAGTAAGTTTCTTGAAATATTAAAAGAATTAGAATATAGAAACCTACAAATAGTCAGAGGCGTTATGAACCTGAGATAGATATGAAGTACAGAAATAGTTTGAAATTTTCAGGGTCAGGTTTTCCTTAGATTTCCTCATAGTGCTTAGTAAATTTTTTATTTGCAGTTGAGTATTATCATAATTTATCCACTTGGCATTTGAAGAAAACACAGTTGCTTGAACAGTTTGCTCCCTGGATAGAGGAGAAGCAGAAAAATACTTTTGCAGTCTTTTTTTTCCTTCTGATCTGTCCCAAGCATTGCAAAAATGCCCCTGCAGAGACTTCCTCAGACTTATCAACATTTGTTTAGGTCAAACACTCCAAACACAGCAGTGTTTGCTGGGAGCATGCAGCTGTTGGCAGGAGTCAAACTGTGCACGGGACGGACCTTAACCAACCACCCCCACTACGAGGATAAGAATCTGAGAGAGAGAACAAAGCAGGTAAGAGATTTCTGATTTTTTATAGTAATCCTTGCCCATGTCACTGACTGCACTCCGGAACACAGTAATGTCCTCATGGCACACTGCAAAAGGCATTGTGTGCTTTACTCATGGATAACTCACTGTCAGGCACAGGCCCAGGATTTACCTGCTTTGGGATCTCCTGAGTCACTTCTGGCAGCTGCTGAGTGTCTGAGCAGCTCTGTGCCCAGCTAGCCCCAAGGGCACTGCTTTGGCTACTGTGGCATCAGTAGATCCTGGTGCCCACTTGGGCTGTTGAACCCACATGGAGCATTCCCTGATACTCCCTTCAGTTCCCAGAGCAGCACACAGCATTTGATACAGAAATCACCCTGAGAAACTGCACATGGAGATGGGAGACTGTTTTCACCTACCCTCTCTGGACTTGAGACATTCTCAATGCCTGACAGCACCATCCTATGATGTGTAGCCAGCAGCATCCTCACCATAACACACATCTCCACATGGGGATTTTACTGAATAAAGCATTCATAGGTTGTTTCTATATTTAATTCACATGGTTTCTTGTTGCAGACATCTTTTCATGAAAATCCTTTCTTAAGGATTTTTTCCTCCTGAGAAGCTGAGAAGCCTCAGGAACAAATGTAAACAATGGTTATCTGCTGCTGTGGAATGCAACAGGTGCATCTGGAATTGGTCTCATGTGGTTGTTTCTAATTAATGGCCAATCACAGTCAGCTGGCTCGGATAAAGAGTCTGAGACAGCTGCCTTGTTATCATTCTTTCTCTTTCAATTCTTAGCTTAGCCAGCCTTCTGAGATGAAAGCTTTTCTCTATTCTTTTAGTATAGTTTTAGTGTTATATATATCATAAAATAATAAATCAAGCCTTCTGAAATATGGAGTCAAATCCTCATCTCTTCCCTCATCCTAAGACCCCTGTGACCACAATCACAGTTTGTCAGTGCCAGTTCTTTGTGTGGCTCAAGACAGAGCTCAGAGCAAACAGAGCAGCAGTGAGGGGTGCTGTGCTGTGTGTGCTGTGTGTGCTGTGCTGTGTGTGCTGTGTGTGCTGTGCTGTGTGTGCTGTGCTGTGCTGTGCTGTGTGTGCTGTGCTGTGTGTGCTGTGCTGTGCTGTGCTGTGTGTGCTGTGTGTGCTGTGCTGTGCTGTGTGTGCTGTGCTGTGCTGTGCTGTGCTGTGCTGTGCTGTGTGTGCTGTGTGTGCTGTGCTGTGTGTGCTGTGTGTGCTGTGCTGTGTGTGCTGTGCTGTGTGTGCTGTGTGTGCTGTGCTGTGTGTGCTGTGCTGTGTGTGCTGTGTGTGCTGTGCTGTGTGTGCTGTGCTGTGTGTGCTGTGTGTGCTGTGCTGTGCTGTGCTGTGTGTGCTGTGTGTGCTGTGCTGTGCTCTGTGTGCTCTGTGTGCTGTGCTGTGTGTGCTCTGTGTGCTGTGCGTGCTGTGCTGTGTGTGCTGTGCTGTGTGTGCTGTGCTGTGCTGTGCTGTGTGTGCTGTGTGTGCTGTGCTGTGCTCTGTGTGCTGTGTGTGCTGTGCTGTGCTGTGTGTGCTGTGTGTGCTGTGCTGTGTGTGCTCTGTGTGCTGTGCTGTGTGTGCTCTGTGTGCTGTGCGTGCTGTGCTCTGTGTGCTCTGTGTGCTGTGCTCTGTGTGCTCTGTGTGCTGTGCTGTGTGTGCTCTGTGTGCTGTGTGTGCTGTGTGTGCTGTGCTGTGCTGTGCTGTGTGTGCTGTGCTCTGTGTGCTGTGCGTGATGTGCTGTGCTCTGCTGTGTGTGCTGTGCTGTGTGTGCTGTGCTGTGTGTGCTCTGTGTGCTGTGTGTGCTGTGTGCTCTGTGTGCTGTGTGTGCTGTGCTGTGTGTGCTGTGCTCTGTGTGCTGTGCTCTGTGTGCTGTGCTCTGTGTGCTGTGCTCTGTGTGCTGTGCTCTGTGTGCTGTGCTGTGCTGTGTGTGCTCTGTGTGCTGGAGCTGGGTTCCCCTGTTGTGCAGATTTACCAGATCTATGCCAAGCGCTCTCCGGGGGAGGTGCACGGCATCCTGCGCTCCTTTGGCACAGACTATGTGATCCTGGAGGACAGCATCTGCTACGAGCGGCGCCACAGCCGCGGCTGCCGCCTGCGCGACCTGCTGGACGTCGCCAACGGCCACGTGAGTGCGACACTCAGAGCGAGGGACACACCAGAGCCTGGCGTGGCTCTGGAACACAGCTCCTGAGAGCGTGCGCTGTGGGAAGGAAAACCTGCTGGGCCTTTAGACATTCTCAAAATGGCCAGATTAACACTGCTTGCTTTTAAGGGTACTTGGGGAATCTCAGCCTGGGCAGGGTGAGAAGTCACTTCCTGACGAGCTGCAGGTGAGGAGCACACAGCAGAGGAGGCTCCCTTCAGGAAATCACTTCAGAGTTTCAGTTCCCCGAGGTGTGGTTCTGTTCCCACGCTGTGTCAGGGCAGTTCTCAGGCATTTCTGGGCTGAGCTGGAGCCAGAGCAGGCTGCACAACCCCAAGCAGACCTGGACCTCTGACAAAGCAGCTTCATCCATGTAAAGACAATAAGTCTTACTGCTTTAAAGCTGTTTTCTTCCTCCCACTTGTTTCATACTGTGAACAAACCTGGCCAGCCTGACCCAGTGAATATATTGTGAAGGTTTTTATGAACTTGTTATTGCCTGGAACTGTGAGTTGGCTGAAGAAATTTCACCCATCTGTTCCATTTCATTGCAGATCATGGATGGCTTGGGAGAGAATGAACCTGATTTGAAACCTTCGTTGTATCCTCGCTTCTGTGAGGAAATTAGAAAAAACCTTCCTTCTTACACCATGCACTTCACCAGAGTGTTTCAGAACAAAACATTCCACGTCTACAAACTTGCCAAGCATAAATAACATTTCCAACCATGACTTCAAGTTCAGTATTTGACTGCTAGGACCATATTAGGAAATGAAAATGAAGTTTACAAACAGGTTACATTTGTAAGACATTTTTCACCAATGGTTTTTTGTTTAATTACTGTGATTCTTTTTTAAGACAGTTTAATTTTGATAACATTATTGATGTTGCAAACATTTTCATAAATAAATGCTAGCAGGGACCATTTTGATTTAAATTCTGACCCTCAGAATATTTAGGTTGTAACTGTTCCCCAGTTTAACTGATTGGAAGACAAGGGCAGCAGTGGGAGCACTGCTGAGTGCCAGCCTGTCAATCTGCTCAGCAGTTCAGATTTTCCTCTCAAATGGTAGAAATTCAGTGAAAGCAGCACATGCTGCTCCTGCCCTGAGTAAGCATTGCCTTTGTGAATCCTAAACATAGTCACAAAATGAAATTTTGTCTTACAGTCTGATCCTTTTTGACAGATCCCTGTGCTCTTTCAGTGCCTCTTTTTTGAATTCTTTGGGAATGTATGTGGATATGAATTTCCAATTTTGTGAGTGTGATTGCAGAATCAGTGAGTGTGGATTAAGGAAACAATTTTGAAGAAAAATAATCTTTGGTCCAGCATTTTTAGTGATCAGAAACAAACTGGTTTATAACATTAAGTGTTTAATGATGGGAGTGTTATGTATTTTTAGTGAGAAAAAAGGCTGGAGCATGCTTGATACATGTTGCATGTTTGTATCCTTGTAAAATACTCAGAACAAACAAAAATCCAAATTTCTCAGTTTGGATTCTCAGAACACTTTCCTGTATATACTTTCTGAGCTACAGGGGATCCTTTTTCTCCTTGTATGAATCCCACTAGGATAGCAAAATTGGACAAAGAAAAACTCATCTCTAAAGCAGCAGGAAACCAGTATTTCAAATACATTCAGATAGTAGAGCTTTGTTTTGTATTATTTCAGACACAAAGCTCTATATTTTAGCACAAAATCACTGTGTCCTTTTTCTTTAGCCTAAAACAGAGACTACCAGTATTTTAAAATTATGTGGGAGATTAAGTGAAGCCAAACCTCAATGCTGAGAATTTTGTGGTTTGTTTGTACTCTTTGTCTTTTTACCAGCCTGAACTTTGTGCTTTGTATCGGATTTCTAAATGTTCTGAAGGTACCATATAACTTTTGCTGTGTTTTTAGCACTGCTTTGGTTTTAGATTGAAATCAAAAATCAAATTTGGAAGCCTCACAGTACTCTCCATCTTGAATTAGACATCCACTCGGCTCATTTGTCTGTTAAGAAAAACAGAATTGTAATAATGAAGTGCCTCTAGGCCCAGGTTGAATTAACATTTGAACACCTATAAGACTGTTTGTGGCCTGTGCAAATAACTCAGTTATAGTAATTACCACTGCAATTAATTTCTAATGATGGGAAACTTAAAGTGCTACAGCTAGCACACTCCCCATTTAATTTAATCAAGATGTGTAATGAGATTAGCTGTCACAACTGAGCTGGGCTCCAATTCCAGATGATTTAAGTGTTTTCCCTTTCAGCTGTACCAAGGTAAATTACCAAAGAGATGGAGATGCTTATGTCAGATGCTCAAACAATTTTATATTCAGTAAATACTCATTAAACAATGTTCAACATCCTTCTGCCTTTCTCTGTGGCACAGGAGGCTGTGTTAAATCACATGCTGACAGGAGCTGGCTTGTTACACTGAGCAGCTGAAACTCCTGACTAATTCCTAGCCTGTATCCTTTAATGAGGTTGGAGACCACTGCAGTTTAACATAATACAATAATAAAACATTTTAATCAGTATTAAAACTTTAATTAGGCCTGTAATGATGCATGGTTCTTGCTGCAAGCCTGGGTCAGTGAATCCCTCAGTGAGTGCCTTCAGTGACTGCAAACAAGCACACAGGAGGTGAAGGGTGTCTGGGCTGTAAGGCTTCTTCTGGAATGCAGTTGGATCTCTGCAGAGGTGCAGGGACTTCCCTTTGGTGGAGGGAGGGATTCCCAGGCCCAGGGATAGCCTGCTGTCTTCACAATGTACTTCTAGTAACAGCTGAGACTAAGAAATCCTGACTAGAACAGTCATTATTTTTAAACTGTTTCAAAAATGCAGTTTCTAATATTGCCAAAGGAGAAATTTAACCTTTTCATGGACACTACCAAGTGCAATCTGGTTTGTTTGGGGTTTTTTATACAGAAAGATGCATTATGAGAGATAATCAGAAAGGTTGGACACCAAGGGTTACTCCAGGGACTGTGGTGCAGCATTCAGACAGTAACTCCAAGAGGGCAGGTCCCAGCTCCTCCCTGCCCTGTTTGAGCCAGGCCTGGGCAGAAGCTGCACCTCCATCCCTGAGGCTCCCCAGGCTGCTCCTTGGTGGCCACAAGGACTCTGTGCTGCATGTGGTCAGTGCCACTGTGGTACCAATTACTGGTTTTAGATTGCAGGGACAAAATGCTATCAAGGAGCCAGGACTTTTTTAGGAGAGAAAAGCCTTTGAGATCCAGAAGTGTATTTTAATTTCTTGTTTCAGTGTTCTGCTGGTGGGATCTAACATAGTTATTTTATAATATGTTGTTGTAAAGAGATGTAATGATTATTGTATACTAAATAAAATTGTGTAATTTGAAAGTCACTTTTTTTGCTTGTTTATATGTTGGGATGGGCTGAGTAAGAGCTGGTTTGGGAATCAGCTTTGTTTCAGTCCATATGGAGGAAAGCAAAATATTTTTCCCAAGCAAGTTTTGGTTTCTCAAGCTCATTATATTGTGTATAGCACTGACTTCTGGAATCACCTTTGTGTTTTAACAGCTTGCTGGGCTTCCTTTGTTAGAAGCTAAAGGTACAGCCATGATTTTTATCAGTCATCACCCCATGCATGTCACCTCCAGTAAGGTCAGTAGACTGAGGCAGTATATCCATGTAAATAAATATTATTTCTTTCTTTATTATGTGTATTATATCACTATAAAATCATATATGAAATGCTTTGACCACCAGGGACCTGCTTGTTTCCACACTGTAGCTCAGGTTTAGTATTTTTAATACTAAAGGGTGCATTCTTTGGGGGTGCAGAGCACATTTCAAGTTCTGTATGTGCAGGAGGATGGCCTGATGTGACTCTTGTGGCAGGAAATGCAGAGCTGGAGATAAAACTGCCCATGTGCAGGACTGGTCTAAAGGGGGCTGGGGGAGTTTGTCACCAGCATTAATTAGAGACTAATGTAATTGATGGGATGTGAGTCACACAAGAGGGGATTCTGTGCTCCAGGGAACCTCCTGTAAATCCCCAGGAGATGGCCATGGGTTTTAGCATTCTTGTAATTAAGAAAATGCTCAACTTTCTTCTGCCCACCTAATCCTGCTTCTTTACAGCTCTGTTTCCCTCCTAAACCTGCTGGTCAGTAGGTCAGACCTCAGGGCAATCAGCTTTCCTTGGTCCATGTTATGTACTTGGAATGTTATTTTAACAGGGGAAGAACACCAAGATTAATGTAGCTGACAGGCAGCCAGATTAAATACTAATATCCACATGATTATTTAAATTTCAGACCTTTACAAACATTTTATGCTAAATAAAATGTTCTTACTATATGTTTAAAGTCTGTAAAGAACATGGAAGAAGATTAATAAAAGTACTAGATTACTGCAAATCCCACTACCTAGGGACCCAATGGGGTTTTTTATTCAATATTTTTCCTTCCCCCCTGACCCAGAGCTTTCTGTGAGAGCCAGCTGTTCTCCCTGGGAGCCAGGGCAGTGCTGGGATAAGCCTTCCTGCAGAGGCACTGAAATATTTGTGTGTGCCTGTGCAAATGCAGAACAAACGAGGCTATGATTTCAGCAATTGCACAGTAATTAAAAGAGCAGCATGCAAATTAGAACAGATAAATTAAGTGAACTAATTAGTTATCTCTGGAAAGAGGAAGAGTAGGCTTTAATAGGGCATGACAGCTGCAAATGAGTGTGTCCTATTACTGAGATTGTATCGACAGGAGCTCCTGGAGGAGTTTGGAAATGTTTCCTGCCCTTTGTTTCAGTCTCTCGTGTTCTGTGCAAGGTGGGGCTCACAGTGCAGAGGCAGCTCCGGGGCTCTGGGGGTGTTTCCTTGTTTGGTTACAGAGCAGGGCAGCAACATCTGGAACAGCACTGAGACACCTGAACATCTCTGTGCTCTGTGTGCCCCATGTTTGTCACCTTTAGGGTTCCTGGGCACCACTTGTGCTTGTTGTCACTCTCACCCAGGGATCAGTTCCTCGGGGGAGGAGGAAGAGCTTTGGTGAGGTCTCCTTCCCCTGGGGAAACCCAAAGTGCTTTTTGGGTGGGTAGCTGCATCCTGAGCCCACCAGCAGAAGCTTTTCAGGCAGCACAGCACCCATGACTCACATCTGATCACAACTGAGAGAGAAATAATTCAGCAGAGTCCACCCTTCAGTGATCCTTCAACACAAACAAGGCTCAGACACCCAGGACAGAAGGCTGGTTTATTATTTATATGGTGCCTGAGATAGGCAGGACACTCCACAGGCAAAGACAGTGTTGGCCCCAAGCAGCTTACAGGCTAAATTAAATTAAAACCAGCCAAAGCACCAGCATGTCCATAGGTATGGGAAGAACACAAGGTATGAAGACAAACTTATTGCTGCTTTAGGAAAGAACAGATTTTTGTGCATATTATATATATTTAGTTCATTTTGCATACCCTGTTTGTGACTGCTGAGATGATGGAATACAGGAGCTGGCAGACTGGCCTGGTGAACACTGCAAGATGTTTCAGCCAAGGTTTCCTCCCAGGTAAATAAATGTGTCAGTAAAACCACAAAATCACAGAGATTGTACTGTCTGTGAACCAAAACCATTGGGTGTGAGTAAAAACTGGATTTAGGTTTTCCAGAGGACAATGCCCAGCACCTGCAGTGCTTGATGGTGCACTCAGGCTCTTCCAGAGAGTGGCACAAGTGCACATGAGAACAAGGTACTGTGTGAACATTTCTCATTTGGGAAACATGCAAACTGAGCTGGCCTGCACACAGCATTCACCTACTTAGGGGTTTTAATAGATGTATAAAAATAAAAGCCAGACTTCCCAAAACAAGCTACTGAGCAAAGCAGTTTCAGTGTCTGTTACAGTACATTGTTTCATGCTTTGTTTTAATGAAACATTATTAGAAACTAGGATATATTCCTATTATTAGCTCATAATATATAATGTACATATTACATATAGTTTACATATTATAATAGATATAATACACATATGATACATAGAAGAAACAGCACAGCTTAAGATTTAGAGTTTGCTGCATTGTACTCCATTTATCTGTACAAGTGGTCTCAATTAAAAAAATAATAATCAAAATTAATTTAGTGGCACCTTTTCCAAATATTGTCAAGTTTAGGAAAAATCAGGCATAGCAGCTGGACATTAAATGGTTTCCAAAAGGGACTGATTAATTTAGAGCATAAAATTCCACCCCCTGCTACTGCTGTTAGTTTTCCCCTATGTTTCTCTGTCCCCAGATATGTCCTGCAATGATTCTATCAAAGGAAATTTAAGGAAACATGAGGGACACAGTTGTAGATGTAAATGGCACAGTTCAGGCTGGTTGAGGCTCAGTTTAGCAGCTCGCTAGGAATGAGAGATTGTGATGTACTGTGGTGTTTGTTTGCTACTAAATTCCTGACCAGCCCGTTTGAGGCATGTAGCCAGCACACCTGGCCTTTTCCTTAGGAAAATTACATAGTTGTAAGCAGCTGGGTTCTTGTGTTATGCCTAAATCCAGTTTCTGCCTTTGTATGGCAGCATAAAGGGATTTCAGCACAGTATAAGTGAAGTTCCAGTTATCCTTCTGCTTCTTTCCTGTACCCCTGGACTGGCACCTGCACTGTGATCAGTGAGCAGGGCTGTCACTGGGCACTGTGGGAAACAAGAGGGATATAATACACCATGGACTTCATTATATGAGAAAAAGACAAGGTGCTTTTTTCTTCAAATAACTTTCAAAGCATCAGAAGCAGCATATCCAGCATGCTTCCCTCAGCTCCAGCTCACCTCAGGCCGTGTGCACTGGATCCCTCAAGAGTCCGGCATTACTTCAGTGATAAAAAAGACCTGTACTTCTTAACCACAGTATGTGAATAACTGCATACCCTAGATTCTCTCTTTATTCTTCCCAGTAGGTTTATACACCAAAATGCAGATGTCCAGCATGTGCCAAGGTGAGCTCCTACCCACCTTGGCTGCCCAATGTGCCTCCTTAGTGGGAATCTGAATCCGTTGTAACAAGGAAAAAAGGCCGTGTGGGGGTAATACAGAGCAGGAGTATAAAAAACCAATGTGCCTCCTTAGTGGGAATCTGAATCCCTGTTGTAACAAGGAAAAAAGGCCGTGTGGGGGTAATACAGAGCTGGAATATAAAAAACCGTGCCTCACCTGTGCCTCCAGACCTGCCAAGAGCAGCCTTGGGGAGCTACAGGTCTCCCGCCTCTCTGTGCGAGTACAGCTCCCTCAGTTTCTCGAACTTGGGTCCCCACTCGTGGATGTCCTCTCCGGCGCCGCCGCCCAGCCCCGCGGAGCTGAGGGAGCTGAGGGAGCTGAGGCTGCCGGCGCTGGAGCCGGCGCCCTCGGTGCAGAAGACGCGCAGGGAATCCTGCGGCGGGCCCGGGGCGCGGCTCTCGGCCTCCCTCAGCAGCGCGGGCAGCGCCCGGCCCAGCGCCGCGCCCCCCGCGGGCCCGCGCCGCGCCCTCACGGCGGCCGGCGGCTCCTTCCTCCTGTGCGCGGAGTACGCCGGGCTGCCTTGCATGGACACCTGCAGCTCTGCCATGTTGTAGGCGTCCTGCGGGGAGAGACGGGGCACAGCGAGTTAATACTCTCTGTAGGTCCCACAGGTTCGTGTTCCGGTGGGAATAGAGAAGGAGTGATGGCGAGTCAGTCTGTCCGCTGTGAGCACCTGAAGGGCTGGGGGTTCTGCCAGCTCTGCCTCCTGCAGTGCACCTGAGGCAGCCTAGGAACACCTGTGCATTCTGCACTGCTGCGGGCACGCTCAGAATCGAGTCTGATCTCATCCTAAAGCTAAATAAACGTGACAGAAACACCCCAGCTTTTGTTCTGAAATTCACATCCAAAGTGTCTAATCGTGACTGGACACTGATCCCACAAGCATGGCAGAAGACATAAGAAACAGCATGTTATTCACAAACAGCATGTTGAAGAAATCTTTCTGCAGTAGTAGTTCAAAAATGTACTGTGATTTCTGATAAAATTTTACCAGTCTCTGGAATAATGCCTAATTATGTTACATGGCAGTGGCACAAGTGTAAAAGCCAAAAACTACTTACTCCCAAAAAAGTCACTAATTCCCTCCCAGCTCAGTGCAGTAGATGCTGTCTGGGAATTGTGCCACAGCCTCTGGCACAAAGCTGCCAATGCCAGCAGTTAATGGCATTCAGTGATCAGAATCTTTGTGCCCCCTGCAATGAACAAGTCTTGTCCCCAGCATCCTTTGCCTCCCTACAACCAAAGGTTGCATCCCTGGACTGATTTACAGGCCAAAGCAGAATGCAGACAGGTGGAGGGAGACAGAATTCATTAGAGCAAACAAATAATTATTTCTGTTGCTAATACTGTTCATGGTAACAGGAGCCATCAGTGACAGAGGTGTGGAATCAGCACTTCCCCAAAGATTTCTTTAGCTGTCCAGCATGTGGCATTGTGCATAATCATGAGATTAACCGAGGTAATCTCAGTGAGCTTTGCCGAATTTCCCCTGGAGGCTGAGAACAACTTAAATTCCCCTCATCTGCAATCAAGAAGCTGCCTAAGTGGCAGGATGGGGTTTGGGACAGGAGCTGCTTCTTCCCATTCCTGCAGAGACTTAGGAGAGCTGGTGATGAACACCAAGACCTGCAGCCCAGATCCCTGCCCTAGGCATGTCCTGACTTAGTGCAAGCCCCAGTCCAGCCCCACTCTGAGCAGGGGTACCAGGAGAATCTGTGACATGGAGCAGCTTTGCATCGTGCACAAGTAGGAGTTGTTCCAATACAGACTTGAGGATCCTCCCCTCACTGAACTGGGTGATAATAAAAGCATCCTTCACTGCTACTAATTGTTCATTAAAATGACACATTTCTTCTGATAATAAACCCTTCTTGGCTTACAAACCCAACTCAAGCCCTGTCTCTGGGTCCAGAGCTGGCTTTTAACAACATCTGGTGGTCAGCTGAGTTCAGTCTGTAATCAACAATGCACTGACCTCCTGCAATTTTTATGAGCTCCTAATTTCTCTGGGAGAAAACTTTATTTATTTCAGATGCAGAAACTCCTTCATATGACAACCCCTTGTCCTCATAGCCCTACCATCCACAAACATTACAAAAATGAAACTCTCTTATCCAAGCAGGATCCTTTTGTTGAAGTAACATTAGAACACAACTAAGGTGGTGTAATTCTAGGTAGTTTGGGGCTAGTTTGTTTGGGTTTTTTAAATCTAGACAAGCAACTAGGTTTTACCTTAAAAAGTTTCAGCTGCAGTCCCAGCAACTGTTAAATCTGAATAATTTAGGAAGAGTACACAGAACCCAGAGAGGCTTCACTCCAAGCACTGTTTCTTCAGGCAGAGTAATAACCTCAGATGGAGATCATCAAGTCACTAATTTGGTTCCAATGCTTAAAATAAGAAGTGCATTTTAAGAACTCTCCAAAAGTAATTAAACATGTCATACAGTAACTGTAGATTTCCTCAAAGAGACCTTCTGGGTGTAAAATTGCAAAATATTGCAGAGGAAGTTAATCTGATTAAGGAAAACAGGCTTTAGAGCTGTCTATGTTATCACATGGGAAATGTCTGTGTTTATTACGTTCCCACTAATTCACCAGGAAAATAAGGATACTCTGCAAATGAGAATATTTTTAAATCACTGACTTTTTTTGGCTTTCACACTGGTACCATGACTATTATTACCTCTGTAGATTCACACCACCCCCTGAATCCATGAAATGATCAGTTGGCAATGACATTTCCTACCTTTTATGAATATAGAACTCATCTATAGGTCAATAAATAATCTATTAAGAGTACTTGTTTATAATATTCACTGTTTTCCTTCCAAGCTCTGCCTTCACTGACACATGAAAACCTTAGAACAGCCAGCAGGAATGTTAATAATACCTGCTTTTGGCATAATCTGCTCTGCTCTAAGTATAAACAGCTTGTGTTCAGTGGTGTATTTATCTCAAAACACAAAAATGCAGAGAGGTTCTTCCACAACCACCACATGCTCCAGGGCCTCAGAGGAGCCAATGCAGCACCTCCCCTTCCCAACAAGGGAGGTGTGAACACCTGCTGTTGGGAGCAGGGTCTGGAAAAGCCTGGCCATGAGCAACACTGACAACAGGCTCTTCCAAGCCCTTGGAGCTCCAGCAGAAACGAGCCCTGAGAACTTCAGTGTCTCCTGAGCCCCAAAACCAAACCCAGCAGCTGTTCCCTGCTGCTAAACTCACCCTACAGGCTCCCATCAATGTGCACTCAGGATCACTGGCTCTAAGACAAATTAAAAATGGATAGGCACTTATCTCTGCTTAGGAAACATGCACCCTCATCCAAATAATTCATTTGCCCCTTGCAGGGCTGAATCAGCAGAACGAAGACTGAGGACAGAGCACAAAATGCATTTTCCTTAGCACAGTGAGCCACTGGTCCCCTCTTAATTGTAACATAACAGTGATCCTTACTTCATCTTGCTCCCCACCCCCTTCTTCGTTGTAGTTGAGGATGTTTTCCCTGATGTCCTCCAGATCCTCGGGATGAGCAGATCCGTGGTAAACGCCTCCGTGCAGAGCCTTGCGCGTCCTCCAGTGAGCCCAGAGGAAGGCAGCACTGAGCAGAGCTGTGGGGACACAGGAGCAGAGCACAGGTGATGCAGGCACCAGAACCCCCGTGCACAGCAGGGGCTTCCCACCAAATGCCTGGGCTTTGCACTGTCCAGTGTGGTGAATATCAAACACCGAAGGAGAAAAGCCTTTAAAGAGCATTTTGCAGCACCCTTTAAAGCCCAACTCGAAGCTGGTTAAAGACCAAGTGGTGTCTCTGACCTGTCTCTGTCCTGTGTGGAGTTGAACTCTGTCACAGAAAATGCATTACAGAGGGAGACAAACTAAAAATAACATGTTGACAGAAACAGACACAATTATACACAAATGAAACACAAGAAGACACAAGACAGAAGAGGAGATTACTTTTAGATGTTTTACTAGAAAACAAGAATCAGGCACATTTTGCCTTAGCATTCATTAATTTAAACATTTTCCTTAAATGCTGAAGTGCATTTACACAACTGACAAGATTCAACATCAGATACTGAACATTCTGTAAATAGAAATTGTGTATCACTGTGCTACCAACTCTGTAAAAATCAATAAAAGCTCAGAGTAAGACCTCAAAGCATTGAGTACCATAAATTAGCAGTGCAGTGAACTAAAGAAATTAGAATATCTTATAGAATATCTACATGGCAGCAGTTCTGTGGAGCAGCATCTAAAAGACCTTGGGACTGAAACTGGGGTACACAGACATCATGCCCTGCTCTCCTGTAAAACAGAGATTTATTATCAGCCTCAGCTATCTGGGATTCCAAGAGCTGCAATACCACTTAGCTTCCCACAAATTTGCTGCTCATGTTTGCATGGCAAACATAGTATCTAGCAGAGTTGGGGAAAACTATGGTATTTCCGTACTCTTACTACAGCTTTTGAACAAAACTGCCTCAATGCTTACAGCCAGGAGAAAAATCCTCTGTCTTTACTCAGGGAAACTTCTATAACATTTGAATAAACAAGAAAGACTCCAAGATGTGATCCTTTCTCACGAGTAACATCCTTCTGGTTTTCCTCTTTAGATCCCATACCTAAGCCTGAAAATGGCTGAGGAAGACAAAATCAGCTGTTTAGGAGGTGGGACACAACTGGCAAGATGCAAAGTCTGCTCCTTCCTGACCAGTATATTTCTATCAGACAAGAAGTTTCTCCTAGACTGAACAATCTTTTTCATACTCAGCAGTATTTTAAACAATGCTTATCTGGTCGCAATTTCCACTCTTGCTGTTCAATTGCATTTGCTTCTAATTATGCATCTGAACAATTCCTCAGCAATGACGTGAAAATGTGAAGAAAACAAAACTGCAGAGACCTTCCATAGCTCACAAGTGTTGATTCACCTAGCGATGGATGCACAGAGGGATGAGAAATCAGTGATGGGATGAGGGCAAGGGAACGAAGGCAGAGTTGGGTCTCCCTGAGGAGTTTCAGCAGGAGATGAGGTGATGGCCGCTCAGGACAGGTGGACACGTGCCTCACCACAGGTAGTACAGGACGTAGTTGCCGTAGCTACCTAGGAGTGCCAGGAAGCAGACGCAGATGGCGAAGAGGGAGGTGAAGCTGAGGCCGGTGTCCTTGTGGAAGATGGCCAGCGTGACCTCGCAGTGGCGCCCGCCGTAGCCATCGGGGCAGTGGCACTGGAAGGTGCTGGGGGACAGGGACACGCAGGTGCCGTCGTTGCAGGGCCGCTCGGCGCACGCCGTGTACACACACTGCCGGCCCGAGGCGTTCTCCAGGATCATGTGTCCTGCAGGGCAGCTGCACACACCGGGGCACAACGGCAGAATGGTTATTGTGAGGGGAAACAGCCGTGACAGGCAGCACTGAGGGTTTAAAACACACTTTTGCACAGTTTCCAAAGCACTACTGGGAGTAAGTTGTGTGAAATCGTGACAGGTCATAGCCTGTCCTGAGGCAGCCGTAAGCATGAGCTCCACAACTTCAGACCCTTATATCTGGGCTTTCAGAACTCAGGTATTTCCACTCCTTTCTGAAAGATTATTCTTGTGACAGCCAGCTGGGTTGGCCTCTGCAGTTCTGGCTAGGCAGGACAAGGAGTGCTATGTTCTTTGAGTCTCCAGAGTTAGAGAATTCCATTTGTGTGGACAGTGGCAGTCAGGAGAGTGTGCAAACATTAAGGTGTGTGTAAGTAAAGTGTTCATTTGCACACCACAGGAATTAGTGTTGTCCTGACCCCAGGCACAAGCACAGGAATCTGAGCTCAATAGTGTGGTGTTCCCAAAGCAGCTGGAGGAGCCTGGGAGGAACAGAGGCAGCAGCCTGGGGCAGGGCAAGAAATCAGACCCTGACAAGAGAAAGCATTGACACTGCACAGCACAAGCTTCACAGCACAGCCAGGGAGCTGTGCCACTCCAGCTCACACACCCTGCTGTCCTGGTTCCAGGGTTTACAGGCATTCTGGATTTGCTGCTGTTCTTTAAATGTTTTCCATTAGATAGGCAGCTGAACTTGCTCCACAATCCCTGGAGCCAGGCTGATTACATCAGCTGTGCTGGTGTCTCTAAGGACACAGTATCCTGCTCGCTGTGCAGGTGTCCAGCCTTGTGTGCCACTGTGGTTTCAGGGATTTGATGAGATTGCCAGTGCCAGCCTTCAAGCTGTACACTTCAACATCCACCCTTTCCCACCTCATTCTGAAGGGTTTTGTACTTCTATTTCCACCAATTACCTGCATTCATGCATCATCCACAAATCAATACAAATAAATTCTTGGTTGCAAGGGTTGTTCCTACAGGCCTCTGAAGAACAGCCTTCTTTGATGCCTTGGGCACTCAGTACTGACACCAGCTCCTTCCCATGAGTGTCCAGAGGGATTCTGTAGTTGTTAAATCTGACATCCTTCATACATCCTACAGCAAGGCACAAAGAGACAGTTTTAAAAACCATTCAGCAGGCTGTAAGAAGCATTTGAAGCAGCTGTAAGATTTGGCAGTTTATACTTAACAAAGGACACCGGCTATCCAAGTTTAAATCCAGGACTGAATTCACTTAAACTCTCATAGCACTGTCCTTCATTTTTGGACTGCATTTGCTGAAGTTTTAGATCAAGATTCCCAGTGTTTTCCATGAGAATCAAGTGCTGCTGCAAGTCTGTGCTGGTTTTGGCTGTGACAGGCTTAATTCTCCTTGCAGGGGCTGGTGTGGGGCTGTGTTTGGGACTGTGCTGAACACAGGGTTGACAAATAATGGTGAGAGAGTCTTCAATCAGGGATAGAAAATTTGTACTGAAGATGTGTGACATTCACTTTGTATGCACGAGATGCCTCAGCATGAAAACATACACTTTGATTAATTAAGTACATTTTATGACTTTGAAGTCCTTAAAGTTTCAGCTACTTAACAGCAACATTAATAATCCTAATTAAAATTATCTTCCTGCAACCATTTGACTTCTTTATTTACTTCAAAACAAACACTATTACTCCTATAAATAAAAAATTCAAAATATACTCCCTAATTCATATCATAAACTTTATTTATTGGAATACTTCTAGTAAAGCAATAGAAAACAATCTTTAATTTGTGATACTTTTAAGTTGTCAATTATTACTCTATTTAATTTCTCTCCAGGCACTTTTGTATTACTCATTGAAGTACTTTTGTGTGGTGAAAAGATGACCAGCTTGCTTTGAATGGATTTACTAGGACCTGGTTAAAGAGGTGAAGGGCATGGGAGAGAGGTGACCTATAGACACCAGGCAGGTTTAACCAGCAGTGATGTGTGTTCCTTGGCAATAAAAGCTGATTTGCTTTACTTGCACTGTGGGTTTAAGCAAAGGCCAAACTTCCAGCTGAGCTCAGAGCAAGAGCTGCCATGGATATCCCAAACTTCCAGTTCTTTATATTTCTCCTTTGTGGAATTACTCAGTTTCCAGGCAGAAACTGATTTGCTTTTAACACACACTGTGACCTTATCCACTCAGTTGATAAAAATTCAGATTTTTAGCTCTAATTCAATAAAGTATTTCTAATTTTAGTTAATGCTTTGACTGAGTGTAAAATCCAGTAATACCGAGGTAATAAACCAGGGTTTGGTGGGTGCTATACAATGACACGTAAGATGGAAAAATTCCTTTTAGCATGGGAACCAATGTGTTTGGGAGGGAAGGAGAGTTGGCAAATGGACCAGACAGAACCATGCACTGAACCAGCTCTGCCTATCCAAGGCAGGGAGCCATGCACAGTCTGTCTGGGAGAAGCTTCTGCATCTCCAGGTACCAGCCCTGCAGCCAAGGCAGGAGGTGACCATCATTGTTCCAGGTCCAGTAGCCAGGTGTATTTGCAGGCAATTCCCTGCTGTACCTTCTGGTCAGAAGAGCTTATGCATCCCTGTTGCAAAGTGTCGTGCAGGAAATCTGTGTACTTTGGGCTTTCCATAAACAAGAAAGTTTCCTGCACTATTTTTTTATTTTTACAAGTCCATATTATGAACAGTGAGATTGAGAATTCCTACCTTGAAAACTCCTGTTTTGACTGAATGGGTAGGTGTTTCCAAGGACCAAGCTGCTGGGGTCAATGACAATCTCTTTGTATATTCCTGCTGCTTTAGTAATCTCTCTCTTGCCACCTCCTTCATAAAGGCGAAGAGTAAATTCATTTTCATTTCTCTCCAGTGTGATGTGATGCCATTCACCATTATCAATGTGGTAGGAGGGAAGGCTTACAGAATAGTTTCCATCACCCAGATTGTATGAGACCACTAAGAGTCCCTGAACAACCTTGTGGATAATTCACAAATAGCAAGAAAGAAAAGAAAAGTCATTGCCTGGCATTTTGTATTGACTTGTAACTTCAATCTTAAAGTATTTGCTTAAATTTAGGGTATGTTTACACTGCACATTTAGGTGTAATACAGAAATACCAATACTACTGAATTAGACAACCTAAATGTGGTAGCAATATACTCACAGTAGTATCTAAGTCACCTTAGGAGTAATTTTACCCTGATCTCTCTTGCACAAATTTGTGGGGTTCTTCTAATAGTTGAGAGTCTGGTGTATCACAGTTACAGTGACAGCTCAAACCAACACGGCTGAAGAGGTGACTTGTTCAGTGGTGTGTATAAAATGAGAAGGTTGTCCCTCTGAGAGCCTGACATCATTAACACTGCCACAGGCACCTTACTTGGCAGAGTCTGAACTATGCAGAAGTGGTCACATGGTTCACAAGGACAGCAGGTACACATCCCATTCATCCTGTTCTGTACAGAACCTGCATTGATGTGGGCATTGAAACCCAACGGGACACCACAGCTGAGTGGTCAGTATCTCGAGTAAAGGATTAGATGTGTCTATCCATAAAACCCATCCCAGACTCTGGTGCTCAGCATAAGGCCTTTGTCCTGTTTCCACCTGCTGAGCAAGTGTATCTCTGAGCTGTGTGTGGCTCTGGTGCCACTGTCACTGTCACTGTGCGGGTGGTGGCCTCACCTGCAGGGTGATGTGCTCGTCCCTGGCGCGGGACAGCACGGAGGCGATGACGCCGTCGCGCTGCCGCGTGCGCACCAGGGCCTGCAGCAGCGTCCTGCGCGCAGACACGCTGACAGGCAGCTGGTAGCGGATGTGGCTGCCCGCCTCAAACCTGTACTCCTGGGCCACTGCAAGGGAGAGAAACCTTTAAACCAGCTCCTGGGGAGAGGGAAACATTGCTGTTGCCCTTTCATGTCATAATGAGAGCTGAAAGAAACAATTGCGATGCACAATTGCGATGCGCAGTGTGGATGTGTGAGACATTTGTCCTCTGAGACACGCTCCTGTATTTATTTCCACAGCTTCTCCAGTCACTCTCACACTTCATTTTCCTCTGTAAAGAGGTGTTCTCCCACCCAACTAGATCCTGCTAATGCTCCTCCTTACAGTGCTCACATGGGGTGACAGCAGGGAAGCAGCACCTCTGACCGAGAGAAGAGCCTACAGACCAAGTACCACAATCAAATTTCACAACCTGCTATTTTATAATTGTCTTTCTGCTGCAAACTTTGGCTCTATGAGAGCTAAAAATCCTTCTATTCCGAAAGCATAGATCCTTGGGCCAGCAGAGTCTCTTCCTGAAGCAAAGGAGCAGTGATTTCTAATTCCAGTTGCATGGTTCTTATTCTTCACAGAAAGTGGTACTGGCACACTCATATTTTTTTAGGTTATTAGATATTTCTAAAAGTGTAAACAGATGCAAATCAAACAACTGTAGCAAAATAAAATACTTTTTCACAATTTTTTTGTCATGCAGCCATGTCATTATACAGTCATTGCACAAACACCCTCAGGTTTAAAGAAATGATCCTGTACTGAGAAAGCAATTTCTCAAAAGGAATTAGAAAAGAAATTGTCAACAATCACAGGCAACTACACTACAACATGGCTTTACAGCATGTAATGTAAAGCCACCTCAACAATCATTACCTGCAAATATTTGAAGTTTCCTGTACTGTAAGATTTAGCAGCCTACACTAATGAAGCAGAAAAGCAGGTTCACCTTTATCACAGCGATAGCCGTGGTAGCCTGGCAAACAGTGACACGCAAAGGAGCCCCAGTCCCCAAGGCACCTCCCATGGGCACCACAGGAGGAAGATCCCATGGTCTCACAGCTCCCATCCGTCAGCGAGCAGCCAGGGAAGCTGTTCAGGGACTCTGCAGGAGACTGAAGGTCGTATACCTTCAAGAGACAATTCATGACAAAAAATTATTATTTGAGAAACAGATTTCATTTTTAAACAGAAATAGCTGCACCACTTCACTGTGTGCTCCTCGTCTGCATTGCTTAAGCTGCTAAGTTTGCTTTTTGACATTCAGACTTCAGCTGATTTTATCAGGAACATATTTTGCCTTTGAATAAACTCAACTGACTACAAAAACAAAAAATCCCTAATACTTCCTAACAAAGCAGACAGCTGGCATAAATATACCATTATACAGTTGCCATTCAGAAGTTCCCTGAATGCACAAAGAAGCTTGGAAAACAGCTGCATGAAACAGGGGATAAACAAACACACAGTTCCTGCCTCACTAATACATCTCCTTCTATTGAGAAATAACTTTCCAAGGTACTTATTCTAATTATCACAGAAAACCCCAGAATTTTCTTGTATTTTACACTGATGCATGTGGGCATGGAATACATTGATGGAAGCAGAAGTTTCATGTGAAATATGAATCTCCCAAAAGTTGAATAAAATTTTCTTCTCCGCTAAAGCAAACATTACTCTGCTCTTACCTGAGTATCCAAGATGAAATTGCGCAAGCAACCAGAAAAATGTTTGTGTAGCAGTTGTGGGTAGGAGTATGGGATGGACTCCTTCACACCACCCAGCTGGAGAACATGGTTCACATTCAAATACCTTTAAAAATCATATCAATAATGAAAATAGATGTGCATCTACCTTCAAACATAGGCAGATAAATAATTAAATACATGGCTTTTCCAAATAACAAAGGCTCTATAACATAACAGTAGAATGCAACTACTTTATCTTCTCTCTCTGAAATAAAGCCCTTTAAAATAAAGGGTATTTTTTTAAACATGACAGTGAAACCTGCTGGAAGTTTAACTGTGGGACACTATTACATTTTGGGTATGTTTGCATTCAAGTCACAAACAGCTGTGATATTCTAGACACCATATTCTCCTTCAAGTGCTCTGTGTGTACACAGATATCCTATGCTGTAGGAATCCTACAACAAAGGCTGTTCTGTGTATGACAAAACTCAGAAGTCTAAAAGTTGGATCCATGTGGTCTAAAAGGCATGGTGAACATGTCCAAGCTCTGCACTGTCTCCCAATCATCTCTCCAAGCCAAACAACTCCATGCATTTTAGTCCACATACTTTCTTTTTCCCAGAGTTATCAAGTAATTTCTTTTGTTTTCATTTATCCTTATATCTCTCCCTTTCTTTGTGCTCCTTTCATGGCCAGGAGAGCTCCATGCAGCTGTGGACAATGCTTAATCCCAATGCTCATCAGAATGCTTGCTTGGACTATCTATTCCACAGCTAAAGTGACTTTGTTAGTACAAAGGTTTCCCTAAAATATAACCTGAATATTCCTCACTGTAACTTTAGGCCCTGCACAGAAGAGATTGTCTAAATCCTCTTTGTACCATTCTTTTATACACACTGAGACTTATCATATCTCTCCTTAGTTCTCCCTTCTTTCTGTTAACTGACCTCAATTCCTTCATTCTTGATTCTTACTCTCAGGGTGAGCTGATCAGTCATTGCTCTTCTCTGGACTGTACCCCCCTGCTACTTGTCCACCCTGCACTGTGGGACACCAACTGCACCCAGGACTCTGATGTCAACTGGCCTAAATTTGCGAGGTTTTGAAGAGCAGGCTCACAGTGACTTGATAAACAGACAGAAATCCTGTGGGTGGAGGGTGGTGCACAGGACCCACGAAAGTTCCACTAACAGCCACAGAGTTTTGGGGCTGTCACTTAGTACTGCAACACTACTCAGTGGAAACTTAAAATTTGTTTAGTTCTTTGAGGTCCAGGCTTGGTCTAGAAGGCCTGAGAAAAGAGGAAATGCTTTTTGTGCTCCTAGCCATCAATAATTCAGCTTCAGTCTAACAGGTCAAATGTTCACAGGCCTTAGAACAAAGTGCCTGCCAGGGAAGCTGCAGGAATGTACCTTGCTGTCCGTGGAACAGAGCCCAGGACTTCACAGTCCGTGCGATCCTCGGTGGAGAGCCAGCGGCCAACGCCTTCGATCTCGGAGAGCACGGCAGCGCTGCAGCGATCCAGAGTGAACCTGACAGCCTGCACAACACACACTGAGCTGGCCCTGCTGCACCCAGCCTCAGCTTCCTGCACACTGTCATCCAAAAAGGGCTGGGGTTTCCCTGTTCTGTTCATCTTGCAATAACCAGTAAAGCCAAAATGGAACCATTTAGCAAAGTAGGAACTTCTCAACTTTATTTGTGCTTCTGAGTATTTTAACCACTTACACAAGACCTGTAACTGCATTTGCAAGTAAATAAATATCTGCTTTTTGTTCCTAAGTAATGGATTCAAGTGGCCACATTCCACATGTGCTGCAGCAGAGCTTAGAAAAGGTAAAGATCCAGAATATGGATTACAACATCAGTGGATGAGGAACAATGAGGTTGTCCCAAAATTTCTATTAGTCATCAAACCTACAAGCAGTTAGGACAATATCTATTGTCTGTTCTTTATTGAAAGGCTGATATTTCTGCCCTCCTGTATCTGCACAGGGAAATATTTTTAGAAATGTTAATATCCTGATGTGAAAATAAACAATCCAATAACTGACCTGACCATTAGTTCTGACTTCCAGTTGATGCCACTTCTTGTCTGCTACATTCAGATGACTTGGAAACTGCAGCACCACAGAACCTGAGCCATGGCTCATCTTCAGCACAGGAACACCACTAGAGAGTTCTAATACAACATGAACAAGAAATTAAATTCAGCTACAAAATGTCACTTCTGGTAACTCAGCAGTTAGTGACTGTACTGATTTACTGGTTATTGCTAGTCACATACAGGGGGGTCACTACAGAAATAACTAGAATTACACCCTATGTCTTCTATTAAGCAGAAGTACTCATTCAGTATATTGTTTACTTATACACTTCAGATTATTCCACTTCTCTGTCAAAACACTGAAACTAATTCCTGAGAAGCAATCTGCAATTTTATGATGCTCTAAAGCAATTAATATATGCAGGTTTCTTCTTTCCCATCTTCCACTCAAATTTACAAGTAACTGCAAAGCAAGGCAAAAAAAAAGGCAGGGGACGTAAATTATTAACTATTCAACCACATTACCTTTCAATTAATCAGGAGAATATAAAATGCCAGCCATACTGTTCATCTTGGGTGTTAATTCACAAAAAATAAGCAGCAGTAACCTTTTAAATATGTGTCAACATAAAGCACTGAGTTCTACTTGTAGATGAATCTTCCCACAATGGCAGGTGGGGCTGGATTCACCCATCACATCATTGCCAGTTTAAAAAAATCTGCAAAATTGCCCCAAGACCAAAGGGAGTTTAAGTGGATTTCTTTTCTCACCAAACTAGATAAGAATGACATGCAGCTAAGACTGCACTACTCATGTAATACCTATCTTCAAAGCACCTAAATTCCTTTACAGCACTATAGTTTTTCTAGGCAGGTTCTTTTTTTTTATATATATATCAATCTGTTTTGCTTTTCCCTTCATTTCTACAACTCTGTGATGAGCCCAAAGCCAGAGGTGCAGGCTACAAAAATAGACATCAAAGGAGAAAGACTTGTTAGGAAATGCTTCAAAATATTTTTACACCACAAAATAAATTACCTCATCAAGTGGAAAGACAGAATCCATAGTCTAATTGTTACACTGGTCACAAACAATCCATTCCCAAAAGACATTTAATTTTCCCACATCCTTTTGCAGAAGTACCTATTGCAATGAAGTTTTCTGTGCTCCCAGGTTCTGGATTTGATAAAGGGCCACTATATAGTAAAAGTCCATCTGGAACCACAGTAATAAACTCTAGAGAGAGTGAGCTTTCAAAACAAGGTCTGATGGGACGAAACCATGCATAACCATTTCCATGGAAACTGTGCTTCGTCTGCTGGCAGTCTGGTCCATGAAAGGAAGCAGGACAAAGACATCTGAAAGACCATAAAGAAAAGAAATAGTCAAAATTCCCCCGTGTTCAGCTTTTTTTGGGTTTTACATGCAGCAAATGCAGAACTTAAATCACATTTAAAAAATCAGCAAAACAAAGATTTTAGCGGAATATTAGGTTTGTTTGGCAATTATTAAAATGCTCTAAGAGTACAAAGTATTTTTGTTCCTTATACTAACCCCCTCAAACAAAAAGTATTTTTGAGGCCAAGTTTTTGAGAACAACAAACTTTTTTTTCCTAAATAACACAGAACATCAAACATCAATTTATTACAGAGTAACCTTGGGGAGGTTAATTCCTAGCTGGAATTCATTTCACTAAGGGAATACTGCTGCATGCCAGGTGATGCTATAATAAAGCAAATTTCCAATCTAATGCTTTTTAGGCTCCTTATTACCCATTGTTTGAACTATATTTCACTCCTACATCCCTGCTGTTGCCATTGATACTCACTTCTATTATTACTCTGCTGGAAAAGAGAAAAAAAAACAGGGCACACATGCCTTCATCCTGAATTAGGTGCTCTTAACAAATGACAAGTGTTAATTCTGTGTTCCCAGGGTTTTCTTTGTTCCTCATGCACTTTTTGGGACCACAGCCCCATGGGGGCCATCATGAAGCCCCTGTTGCTGTTAGGTTTACACCCCAATGCACGTGTGGGGTTTTTCTCTTTCTTCTCCAGTCAGACATATCTTTATGGTTATTTGAGGCAGGTACCACTCAACACCTTAAAACCAGAGGGCAGAAATGATGTGCAGAGCAGGCTGGCTCACCTGTAGCCGTTCAGAGTGTCGACACAAAGGCCCCCGTTGAGGCAGGGGCTGCGGGGGTACGAGGAGCAGGGCTGGTGCAGGCGCTCGCGGGCGGAGCAGGAGCACAGCCCGTGGCTGGAGGTGCTCAGGGACACAAAGGACACACTCCCTGTGTCCAGCACTGTGGGAATGTCACTCACACTCAGGTGGTTTGTACAGCCCTCACTGCAGTTGGCACTCCTGCACTCGTCAACGTCGATCTGGGAAATGTTCAGTTGCAGAGCTGACTGCATCTGAGAGAAAAGACAGCACCACTGTTACCCTAATGAAGGCTTTCGCCTCAATTCTGAAAAATCGGAGCCACCAGAGACTTAATGCAGTGTTAAGTTTCTTGAGCATTACTTACTAACATCCCTGATTATACAGGGAAGAAAAATAATTTGAAAAATTCAGGAAACATTTCATTAAAAAATTACAGCAGTGGCATTTCCTAAAAACTTGATCACTGATATGACTAAGCGTGAACATATACTGGTCTAACAACATTATTTCCAAGACCATTATTAGACATTATTAGACCATCTGTACTGGTCTAATTACATTATTTCCAAAGCTCTGAGAGCAGTGAAACTCCACCTTCTGAGCTGCAGCATCTGCATCACACCTCTCTGCACTTCAACAGCAGCAACAGGAGTGTTTCAGCTCAAGCCAGGATAAATCCTTCCTCAGCAGTAACACTCAGATATCATTCCTTACATTCTCTCACACAAAAGGATACAGACACAGCAAACAGCTGAGCTGCTTTCAATAATCATGTCCACAGACAGTGACCTGACAAGACAACTGTGTAGCAACTTGGATTTAGTCTAATGATTTGTGTCCCATAAATTTACATTTCATGTCAAGCTGTCTGCAACAAAACACAGTTCAGCATACTGGATACTGTATTCTATGCTACATTCATCTTTGTTGGTTCACTGTTTTTATTGTTCATTTGGCTTGCACCTGAAAGCCAAGTATCAAATAAAAAGAGCCTCTGTGTAACCACAGCTCTGGTAATGTAGGAATGGTGACTCTGAGAGCACAACTTCCATTCCAAATGGAGCAAGGAAGCACTGGCAGGGAGGGAGGGAAGGGAGCTCACAGTGTGAGGCCAGAACAGAGCTGTCATCAGTCCTGGCTTTTTGTCCTTCAGCCTGCACCCCTAAATTATCACAGTTTGTTCCTTCCACTTATTTGGGAATTTTGCACAGGTGTCTGTTATAAAGCTTCAGAATTTCATCTGTATTTGATGATTCAAATACACTGAAATGTGTACCCAAAACCTGAGTTTGGGTTAGTGAGGTAAAAGACCTCACTACTCTGACAGTGGTACACAAATGAACAAGGTATAAAAATGTAAAACTAACAACACTGGAGCTTGAATGTGGAGGTTTTTTTTCCCAAATGGTAAAACATATGACAAATATCTTAAAAATAAGCTTTGAAAAGATCAAAACAAATACATAAATACTCAAGTGCTTCTATTTTTTTCTCATTTGTGTAGACATCTCAGTTCACCACTGCAAGAACTTTGATCTTTATAATGCTTTGTCTCTATATTCTCAAACATCATAACATGTGTTGATGCCCTGCCCCAAAGGCACAGAGTGTACTTTGTAATGACATGATGCATCCTGTCAATGCAGGTCTGTGTCTGCTGCCCACGTTTATCACCATCACTGGAGAGTCTGTAATGCACATTTAGACATCTATGTAATACTGTTATTAAAAAACTGTATAAAAACAACTTTGGCTCCTTTGAAGTATTAGGATGGATTATTTTTTTGCTAAATAAAAATTGCTGTTGTAAAACTATACCCCCAGGAGGTAATGCAAACATATTATTTATGTAGAAATTCAATGAATAATTCCAGTGCTAATTACTTATTTTCTATATTTATAGTTATGCACACAGAAAAACTACTGGATGAATTCTCCAGCTATGATTGGTTTTCTGTAAACTATTGGTGATTACTCACTAGAACTATTCATTAAATATTGAAAGGTGGTATATAATTAACAAAAACATATTTTTTCATTAAAATACGTGAAGCAATCCCCTTGTTACCACTTTGATGAATTCAGGTGTCGTGTATTATGGCAGATAATATTTGAAATCTATAGGATTTTCTGTATTATTGTAGCAGTAATTCAATAAATATGCAAAAGAAGCAGTCATTACCCTTCATGAATACTCTCTGTCTCTGGCATTTCTTATTTGGTCACTCTGAAGACTCTCATAATCCACAGAGCCATTCAAGATACACCAAGGAGGAGGCAGGTAGTAAGTTAAGACAGCCCTGTTTGTTTCCCAGACTCAGGCAGACCCCACCATACTCACACAAATGGAAAGTGCTGATTTCTGTTTGGAAAAATCATCCATATGATGTACCATGTATAAAACCCAAATATGGCCAGGGCAAGTGAAAAGCTGAGCAGAGTCACTTTGCCTTTGTGCAGGGCTACAGAAAAATACAGCCATGGCCAAGACAGACTGTGTTTGTAACTGAGAGCAGGACAGTTAGGGAACACCAAGAAGGGGAGGAAAACATCTTCCATACAAAAATATTTTCCTTGAAAACAGTAAAAGAAGTTGGGGGACAGTGTCACTTTGTATTTGAAGCTGTCCTTTGGTGAGATAAGTGCAACCCACTGGACTGGTTGTCTCCATCTCACCTGTTGCAAGTGTTCCCTAAGGCACACATTCCTTCCGGCAGTACTTTTTCTCTGAAGTGTCACCTTTTTGTACTGCAGAATTTCTGCTCGGGTGACATCAAGCCTCCATTCTAAGTGTCCAAACACAAGCTGATGTGGGGATTTGGGGATGACACAATGGAACACTGACTGGAGAAAACACACTATCTGCCCCATGGCAGCACTGCAGACCCATTATTCTGCAGCTCTGCAGTGACTATTCATTGAACCAGAAGTTAGTACAACCACACCATACCGGTATGTATGGCACTAAAAAGGGAGAAATCCTGAATTAAACACTTGTTTTTGTCCTGAGTGAAGCAATAAAACCCTTATCTGTAGATGCAGTGTAGTTTTCCACTGAGGTTTGGGATGTACACCCTGCAATCTCAGTGTTTGGCCGAGTTGCACAGGTGAGAACCAACCTCAGTTCTGAACGCTGCCATCTCCGCATGCAGCTTCTCAGGTGTGTAATAGGCTGAGCCAGCACGGACTGCAAACCTCACATCTGTCTGTTGTCCATCCCTGCCCATCACACTGAACACAATCACATCACTCAGCTTGGCAGGCAACAGCTTTGCAAGGAACTCCTTGAACTCTCCATGTCTCGTTTTGCCATGTTCATCTCTCCTTATGAACTCCTCTGCTGTGACACCTGGTCAGGGGATTCAAAAATAGACAAACCTGAACCTGGGAGCTCATGGGTTAATTTCTCAATTTATTTCTTACTTAACAATATGGAAACATACCAGAAAGTAGCCTACAGTGATAAGCAAATCAAGTATTGATGTAATAATGCCTACACCACATAAACATTCAGTTAGAGAAGCAGCTGATCTAAAGCCTCACCAGAAAATAAAACCAACCTGAGAAACGCACAGTGGCTGAGTTTTGTATGGCTTCATTTTCCAGGTCTCTGACATGGATTTGTACTGTAGATATAACATCTGGGCAAATTCCATCAGAAACTCTAACTTTTAAGTTGTATATTCCCTGAGGAGTGTTATCCACCATCAGCAAAGACCCAGTCCTCTGATTTAATCTGAAAGATCTAGACAGAAACCTTCAGTTAGGAAATCTTAACAAATCAAAGTTGAGGACTCACTTTATTCATTAACACCATTCAGAAGGCCTTAAATGTTACTGTGAAGGTTGTAGGGCCAAAACTTAAGGGAATTAGCCAACAACCTCAGAAAGGCAGCTCAGCCACCTTAACTGAGAAATGACAACTGCAGATCTTATAAAGAGATGTTCCTGCCACTCAGCTTTCCCAGATTTGAACAAAAGCAGTGTGCAGTTGAACCAGGTGGTTCAGCACAGTCATCATGGGCAAGCCTCTGAGGTCAGTAATAGGGGTAAAAACAAACCCACTCTGATCATTCCATGTTCTCACATCTTTATCTGGAACAGGGTAAGTCTGTATAAAATCTCTCACAGCATCTTCATTGGACACCTCAAAGGACCAGTAATCAGCAGTTATGGAAATATTCCATGACCATTATTATGGAACAGTGACCTCTTAGCATGGAAACAGGCCAGGGGCTGCTGATGGACAGAAAGTCTTTAATTCTGGGCTGCATAAAGCTGTAAACTTTTAGTCACAGCACAGACTAAAATTCACTTCACATCCATTTTTTCCCTTCCAGACAGCATACAGTTATACCATAAACCATCTCACTTTATGATACGAACAAATAATATCTAAGTAGGAATTAAGGGTCCAATTCAACATTTCAATTAACAGAAAAAAACCTCCACTAATCTGAGTCATGGTTTTCACATGCAATTGTAAATTTAGCCATCAAAGGAGAGCACCAAATTCCCTTCCACTTTTGATGAAATTACTCCATTCTTTGCTTTTAAATTCAGGATTTGTATTCCAACAACCCTAACATCTGAAAGCAAGCATTAGGACTCTGTCTATTTTTAAATTGGAGCTTACAGAACATGCATTTTAAAGTAAATTAACTATGACATCTGACAAAAAATCAACATCATGGTGTGATCTTGCATTGTCTTGGAAAAAATATTTAATGCAAAAATTTCTCAATACCTAGTAACTCAAGTGAAAAAGAAAAAGAATATTCAAAAGGTACATCCCTTACTACACTCAATAATACTGGCTTTATGCACATCCTGAACACAGAGAAATACATGGTGAGAAAATAATTACAGAATCATAAATATTACTCATTTTGACAGAAATACAATCCTCACTTGAGCAGTTTTCCTTCAGAGAGAAATGTTTTATTGTCCCAGTCATCCTGATCTGGTGCAAACACTTCCCCAAGCACTGTTGTTGACCATTTTCCTGTTGAGATAAATTATAATAAATCTGCATTTAATTTTTGCTTTTCAGTGCACTTTATATTCTGTGACATTCATTACTGCATTTATTATTTTCAGACTCCTGCTCGATTTAGTGATGGTTATGATCCAAGATTCTTAAAACAATGCATAGCCTGTCATATGATTTCTGCCAGTTCTGGCAATGTGAGCACACTGGAGATGCCACATGAAAGAAGAAAAGCTGGAAACAGCACAAAACAGCACTAGAATCATAGATAAATACAACTCTCTAAAAACTCTCAGACAAAAGAAAAATTAAAAATCACAACATAAGGAGTTAATTCCAAATGTTTCATGCTACTCTCTTATTTTGAAGAGCACACAAGTGGAACCCAGCAAAAGAGGGAGAGCATCTTATGGGGTACAGCTGGGAGAGAAGGACATGATTGGGAAAAGGAAAAGGGCAGGAAGACACCAAGCTGGGCCAGGTCTTGGTGATTTTTCCAGGCCCTTGGAGGCTGGCACAGAAGTGGAATTTACAACTATTTTCTCTAAAACAGCAAGAGGAACAAATCCAGGGAAAGAGACTTTTGAAATCCATAATCCATGTTCAGCAACATGGGAGATTTTTAAGGTTCAAATCTGGAGCCAAGCCAACCTGGATGCTTCATTCTCTCATTTCTACAGTATGATCTGGTCATATCTTTTTTGTAATTTAGGCATACTAAACTCAGAAAATGTAACTGCAAAATACCTTCTGGAGGTGAACACTCACTAATGGAAAATAGATCTTATGGGTTTATAAAAACACTGCTTTTACTGCAAGCTCAATATATACCTGTCTGCAGCTAACAGTTCTTTGGCAGATAATCTTCTACACACTAAGGTCTAAGTTTAACAAGTGGACTAAGTGAAATACAGTTCATTTACTCCACCTTACTTAGTAGTTTACAGAACAGCAGCTGCAGTTTTGAAGTATGCAAACCATTAAAGAAACAAATTAACAGACTGCAAGAAAGAAATTTAGTGTAAAACTCCACTATTTCATGAATCTGATCTAATATCCAGAATCACATCCAGCTAGCCCTTACCTTTGTAGCTGTACACATAGACCTCCTTGTGGCCAGACTCATGGCAGTTGTCATTCTCATCACCAATTGTTATAGTCAGGGTGGTTGTGGAGCTCATGGCTGGAATCCCACTATCTGTTATAATTATTGGCAGGTGAAACACCTTCTGCTTTTCTCTGTCAAAGGACCTCAAAGCTGTTATAGTTGCTGTGTTATTTCTGTTGTCAGTAAGAGAAAAGTCCAATGAATTCTGATATTCTGGTGGCAATGAAAAGGTAAATGGTGGCCCATTTTCCTCAGCATCCGGATCAAACGCATGAAGCAGCTTTGAGGTGTGGTTCATATGCACTACCTCAGGCTTCAGTGTATTTTCCCAAACTACAGGCATGTATGGTGCTTCAAACCTTGGTCCATTGTCATTAATGTCAAGCAAGTTAATTAACACTGTGACACTTCCAGTGCGGGCAGGCGTCCCCTGATCTGCAGCTTGGACAATCAAAGCGTATTTCTGAATGGTCTCACGATCAAGGGCGTTTGCCACAACCACGTGACCAAACTGGTCAACCACAAACTGTCTCAAGGGGTCTGAGTCTGACTTTATAGAATAGATAATCTTCCCATTCAAATCAGAGTCCTTGTCTGTAGCCCTCACTGTGGTTACTGTAGTACCTACAGGCACATCTTCAAACACAGGGTTTGTCTGAATAAACTGAGAAGGGAAAGCTGGGCTGTGGTCATTTGAGTCTTCAACTTCAATCAGACACACTGCAACACTGGAAAAATCCAGATCTTCCACAGTAACAGTAAGATTAAACTGTCTTTCACGGGCATTCTCAAAATCCAACTTTTTTTTCAGTCGAACAGTGCCACATTGCCATTCTTTGTCATTCTCAATGTAGAACTTCTCATCTGGGTCTCCCCCGATGATACTGAACATTAAATCTGCATTTTCCCCAATGTCTGCATCTGTAGCACACACCTGCAGGACTTCTGAGTCAATGGCACTGTTCTCAGGAATTGCTGCCTGCCACAGTTTCTTTGTGAATTTGGGGACATTATCATTGACATCTGCAACCCAGACAGTGGCAGTGCCAGTTCCTGTTAGCCCTCCCCCATCTCTTGCTTCAACAGTAAGGAAGTAACTTTCAGTCCTCTCCCTGTCTAGCAGCCCCCCTGCCACATGGATGGTCCCAGTACTGGGATTGATGTTAAACATGTCAGTACCAAACTCGTTCTTCACATTCTCTGTTATCCTGTAGGTCAGGACAGCGTTCACACCAACGTTTGGGTCATCACGATCCACTGCAGCCATCTCCATGACCAAGGTGTCTGCAGGAGAGTTTTCAAAGACATTCCCATTGCAGTCATCAGGCATGCACGAGAACGTGGGTGCATTGTCATTTATATCCCACACGTTGATGATCACATCAGCAAAGCCTGTGAGTCCTCCTCCACCTTCATCAGTGGCCAGCACAATGAACCTCCACAGGGCTCTCTCTTCCCGGTCCAGCCTCTTGTGGGAGTAAATGCTGCCTGTTTTCTCATCTATTGTGAAAATGTCACCTGCACCATACCCATGCAAGGAATATCTCAAATCTCCTCCATCAACACCACTATCAGGATCACTGGCCATAACCTGCAATAGTTTTGAAAAAGAAACAAACATAGAAAGTGTGAAATATGCAGTGACTGCATCACATCCTATATGCTGCTCCAGTCTAAAGGAGTTCAAGCAAAAGCATATGACTTGGTAATAACATGTGCATGCCAGCAAATAGCAAATCCAGGGACAATTCAGGGCAGGGAAATATGCATTTTTAACAATGTTAACAAGTTTAGTACTAAAATAATATTATAATCTTCATACTCATATATGTAATTTAAATATTACATTCTGATAGCTACTTTAAGTTGTCCATTATTTGCTTTTCAGGATTAACAAATTATCTATCCTGTTTATCCCACTTATAATCCCCATTTTTTTTTCTCCCACAAAAGTCCATTTCTTCTCTTCAGTGACAAAAACTTAGTCAAAATAAACTTCATTAATACCTATGTGCTGAGTTATTTTTAACATAATTGTACCATAGTAATCTGTGCTTTCTCATTGAAATATTATAATCTGTGGAACTGCATACACTACCTGAAGAACGAAGACAGGCAGCGAATCCAGTTCCTCAATTATACTTCCATAGTATTCATTGATAGAAAAAACTGGAGCCTCATCATTCTTATTCATGATGTTGATGATGATAACTGCATAATCCTCCCATTTCCCATCAGAGGCCAACAAGTGGATCTCATACATTTTTGTTTCTTCATAGTCCAGTGGCTGGGCAATGACAATGGCTCCTGTTTCTGGATCTACATCCAGCACTCCTCCTGTGTTTCCAGCTGTGATCTGATACCGCAGTTTAGCATTTGTTCCTGTCAATTACCAACAGTGTCAGAAAACACACATTTCTTGAAGTAGGCTGATGGTGAGATGAAGTACAAATCACACAATAACTGATTAGTGGTATTATTTTTATTTTATCATTTTTGTGGTCTTTTAAAACATGCAGATGTCAGATTACTAAGCAGCATTTTCAGTTCTGGTGTGTCTAACTGGAGTTTGTCTCTACAAAATGTGTCTATGCAATGAAGTAATAATTCTGTTTTAACTTTATTTAGAGGGCAGAAATTAAGTGCCATATATCCATCACATCAGGCCCCCTGTCCAACACTACAGAGCAGATTCACAGGCAGCCTAAGTCCCAAACTAAAAGTTCCTTGAGTAGTAAATCCTTCTGCAGCACATCTTCACTACATTTGCCTCAGCCTCCTACAGAGTGGGAGGAATCCAGTGCAGTCAGGATTTCCTTGCATTTTACGGACACACATGGGACTTGTGCAACAACAAAAAAAAGCAATGTTTCACCGTATAGGGAAGCTGAATTAGCAGTGCTCCAGGGTCAAAAGATGGAAGCATTTACTAATCTGTCTCTCTTTTATAAGCACTGGTTATGTACTTTTACATGATTAGTGGCTGAATTTCTGGCTGATTTGTGGATAAAACAGTGTAGCTAAAATTCATCATATGCATTTAGGAAGTCTAGATTAAAATAAAACAAACAAACAAAGCAAATACAAACTATACTGTCCATCATAGAGGAAGCAAATGAATCTCACTGAAATGAAGTCTGACTTATTGTAGCTAACCAGGACATTTTTATTGGCACTTATTTGTAAGAAAATTATCTGATCTATAAAAAATTTGTATCTGTGGGCACAGAAATTATCTCCTATTATCTCACATTAGTGCACGTCTCCTGAAATAAGAGATCGTGCCTCACAGCTCACAGTTATGAACTAATGTTCATGCTGAGCAGGGCACACTTAAAGAAGTTTTAAAATCTGGGGACAGAAGGACATTGCCTTTTCTCACACCACCTTGGAGTGCTGAGATGAATGAAACTGATCCATATTTTGGAGAGAGCTGTGGGGGATGGCAGTGCTGTACCTTCATCCTCATCGTTGGCAGTGACTGTGAGGATGGTGGAGCCCACGTCCTGGTCCTCGTCCACGCTCAGCTCGTAGACGCTCTGCGCGAACACGGGCTGGTTGTCGTTGACGTCGCTGACGGACACGCGCACGTACGCCGTGTCTGCAGGGACAAGAGCCACACACTCACCCCAGCTGTGCCACTGCTGCCACCTGCAATCCCTTCACCTTCAATGGGACAAATGTGCAGGCAGCACAGAAACAATCCCTTAGGGCCGTGGGCTGCCTGTATACCAACAGTACTCAAAAGCACGGGGTATCAAATAAATGTCACATCCAATTTGTTCAAACACATGCTACATGAATAATTGAGTCATTGATGCCTAATATGACAGTTGTACAGTGTTTAGTCATAATTTTTTTGTCCTGAAGCCACAAAATTTTAACTTTTTATTTAAGCAGGGCAATCAGTTGAAAAAAGGATTTTCTATCTTGCATATTCCTGCTCCATAATTACTTTTAACTAAGTACCATACATATGCAGTGCTTTGAGAAACACTTGCCCTGCCCAAAGATTTGCATCCTACAGATAATGGCACATCTTTGCCAGCTAGAAAACACTCTCTAAACTCTAAATAAGAAGGTCTATAGTTTTTTTTTTAATTTCAGAACAAAAAGCTTGCTTGATCATCATGCAAAGCTTATCTTCCAGCTCTGACACAACTGTTGCACAGCTAAACAGTAAAAAAGCCACCATGAAATCAGAACAGGCACTCTTCCACAAGACATGAAAAAAAAGGAAATTACCATTTAATCTTGTATTCCAGAGCTTCTGTTTTCAGATACAATCCAAGTAATATCACACTTACCACAGCCATCTGTCCCTTACCAGAGTTTGGCTTCCCATGCTTTCCAGGTCGAGCTGACTCAGAGCCATCCACTGACTTGACTTCCAGGAGGTAGGAGCCCTTCTCCTCTCTGTCAAACACTGAGGTGGTGTAAATGGAGCCTGTCTGGGGGTCCAAGCGAAAACAGGTGTAGTCTCTGCCACTGTCATGTAACAGGGAGTAAGTTATCTACAGGATTGAAAAGAAGTTGTTAATATATACTTTCCTGTTGATGAATAGGTCACAACTAGAATAGCACTTAAAGAGAGGAAGAACTGTCCCATGTCCAAGTACTTGATCAGGCCAAGGAAGCTGGGTAAAACTGCAGCTTCAGCAATCTGGTCTAAAGCCAATTAACTTCCTTGACTGCTGATCTGTAAGGAAAATAATTTGTCTAATCAGCTCCTGATTTCACTAGCATGATTTCACTTGTGCTGCAGTACTAAAGTTCAGCTGAAGTTCCCAAGTATTTCTACAACATCCACAGGTGAGCTGCATTTGAACCTGCTCAGGACCACAGACCATGTTCTACCCTCTATTATCTGCATGGTTTTGTGACTTGACTTCAGTTAGCACTCTTGTTCTAAGGATGTATCTATTTTCAATTTGTTTATTCACCGAGGAATACATCCTCTTTGGGTATTAACTTCCCATATTTTGTAAGGATTCAGTTTGCAGTACTGCCAATGATTTCCAACTCACAGAAGCTTTTAACACAGCTTTTCTTCCATCCATTTATCCAATCTCATTGTAGGTCTGTGTAGAATTTTCCACACAAGGGAATTCTACAGCAAGCATTTCAACTAAGCTACAGGCTGTGTAAATATTTCCTCTTTGTTTTCTGCCTCACACCTACTAGTTTTAGTTGCATTTTTCACCTGGCAACACAGAGAAGCATGTAATTATCTACTTTATTTCATTCTACATTTCCCTATTAGTCATCCCTTTTCTAGGCTGAAGATTTCTAGAGTATTTAGCCATTGCTCCTGCAGAAATCATTCCACAGCTTTCATCAGGGGAGAGGAAGGTGCCCACTTTCTTACCTCCCCATGCTGACCAAGGTCGAGGTCGGTGGCAGACACCTGAGTGACAAACGTCCCCACCTCAGCTCCCTCTGTTACTGAGGCTTCATAAATGGATGAAGTGAAGAATGGCACATTGTCATTGACATCTAGAACATCAAAAAGAGCACACAGAGAGAAAACTATAAAACTTTAAAGGCAAACAGTGCAGGATTATACTGTGGCACCACTGAGCAGCTCACACACCTGTGACATTGACATGGACCGTGGTGAATGCTGCCAGAGGAACTGCAGCCACGTTCTGAGCTCGCACCCGCAGCTGGAAGCTCTTTGTTGTTTCATAATCCAGGGGCTCAGCTACCAGGATGGAAGCAGAGCCATCGTGTCTGTTTGGAGTCAGGTAGAAACGCACTGGCATGTTGGTCTCTGGGACAAGCCCCTCTTCCAGGTTGTAAGTGACACGGGGATCTCCAAGGGGAGAAGTTGCTTTGATTGTCTGCACAGTTCAAAAAGTGTGGGTAATCAACCCTTCTGCAAGTACAGCAACATTTCTAAAAGCTTTTGTGCTTTCATTCTCCCAGATATTCAGCTACAAAACACAAAACTCCTATAAAAGCTCACTATTTAAGCAAATAAACAATGTTCAGTTACTCTGCATCCTGAGAGCTACAGACAGACAAACAACCTTACCAAAATTGAGGCATCCCGTGTCGTGTTCTCTGGAATAACAACTTCATAGCTGTCTCTTTCCCACTGTGGAGGCTGGTTTTTTGCACTGGTTACAGTTACAGCAAGTTCAACTTTACTGCTCCTGTTGCCTCCATCTGTAGCAGTAATCTCTCGAATTATAGATGACTTCTGAACAGTAAAAAAGGTTTCATTACAGAAGGTTTTCAGCAGGCCTCCAAAATAAATTAATACACACAATTAAAGGTACACTTAAAAATAGCCTTCACAGAAGAAAAAGATCTGAAGATGGACTAGGTGTAAATTTGATGAAAAATTCTATTTACTTTACTTAGGAGGGTTGGAAGATTTTGCTATGTGTCTCAAAAAAACGAAGCAAATGTGACACAAAATTTAAAACCAAACAAAACCAAAAAATCTCCTTGTGAAGGACCTGTTGCAAACTGTTAAACTTGCCTATTAACAGTTCTTGTTATTAGGTCTGTAGGGTTCTTAGATTCATTAAAGAAAATACATTAAAAAGGATACACCTTCACCAAACTTTTGTGTGTCAGTTATTTAGAAGTTCAATTTCAGTAGTAAAAGTATCTATTTAAAGACTGACATCTACAACAACAGTTCAGTTTCAAAACAAATTACTTTAAAACCTGAAAATTTCAAACTGCTTGTGTAGGTATTTAGAAATAGCTGAAACTGATCAGTTTTAGATAACTACATGAATGATGCTTTCACCTTCCTGAGGGACAGCTATGCTTAATGCACCACAATTGACATATGTCAATTTGGAAATCTATATCAGGACCAACATTTCACACTTCTTCCCATTCAGGTTTGTGTCTAGACTTAATGCCTGTAAACACAACAAAGTGCTACACCTGGGTCCTTGCTCCTCTGCTTCTGACCTCAGCCCCCCAACCCTTGGAATCAGCATGCCAGAGCCAGGGAAATGGGAAGAGCAAGTCTCAGAGGCAGTGCTGGGGCTGCTGCTTCCCAGATGAAAGCAGGGCTTGCTCATATCCAATTCACAGCCCATGAACTCAGCAGCTAAAAGCCTTAGGCTCATGTTTAATTTAAACAGATATATTGATCCTTTAACCTGAGGGGTAACTCAAACTCATGACCTCAGTCCCTCCTATGATATATTGAAATATTCAGCTTAAAAAAGAAAGAAAGCATCATACCTGAGATATGGGTTGGTTCACAAACACCCAGCCTGTGGTAGGGTTAATCTGTAAATAATTTGGTTCATCACTTGCTATGGAATATGTGATAGCAGCATTTGAGCTGTAGTCATCATCACGGGCTGCAACACGCAGGAAGCTGGTCCCAACTCTTGTGTCCTCTCTAAGGAAATCTGATGGAAGGGAAGGATATTTCAAATTGATCATCAATTTGCTAAACTACCATGGACATTTTAGTAAGTCATTAAGAAATAAATGCCATACATTATTAGTCTAGTATCATTTTCTCTTCCTTGTAACAATAGCCACATACACTGAGTATTTTAAAGAGCTGCTATCACTCCAGAGCTACAGATCATATCTAAACTTCATATCACCCCATTCATAACCTGGAATTCTTATTTCTTATCAGATACTTCTTTTAACTGTATTTTAACCCAGAGAATAATTGCTCTGTATGAATGACATGGCTATTGTTTCAAGGAACTTTCCCATAATGCAGGCCTATGAGCCAAGGCTCTATATGTTACACAACACATATTACAGTGAGTAGCAGCTCTGCAATAAATAAGCAAAGTGCATCTCTGGATGCATCAAATTTGTCACATGTTCTACTGCCAGGACAGGCAAAAACCCAAAAATCAGAGACATGGGGTACGCTCACACTCAGGGCACTGAAACTCTATCCAATGACTCTCAATTACATTCATAGTGGGTGTTTTCAAATCTGGGGTCATTGTCATTTTGGTCCAGGATGACAATATTGATCTGACATATCCCAATGAGTGGCTCCGCTGCCTGATCTGTTGCTGTCACAGTGATGGGATATTCCCTCTGCTTTTCTCGATCAAATACCTGAACAGTTGTCAGAACTCCTGAAAACAAATTAAATATCAAAGAGTTAAAATTCTGTGCTTCTGGCAACATTCTTCAAGCAGATGTTTTATTTCTGTCAATACATTGGGATACAATGCAGTAGGTTATGTACACCTATAACATCAGGTGCAAGGATCCAACCCTGAGATTTAACAGTTGCAACAGCTGACATTTTACTGCTCAGACAGACTCAAACTTTAGTTACATTTGCATCCACACACCAGAGGAATTTGAATTAGAATGGAAGTGTAATTTAAGTTTAGAAAATGGAGGTAAGTACAAGCTAAGAGAATGAGTTTCTCAAAAAATTAGTAAGTACAGGGTAAAGGAATGTTTCATATCTTTTATCCTCCAGAAATTCAGCCTGAACTTAGTTTTGGCCTTCTAAGATTTAATTCCTTTGCTGTTTGTAAGACTGCTGTCATTTGGATAAATCACTTATATCCCATTAGCAATGCTGCAAGATAATGTACACATAAAATAGGTTTGTTTTGGTTTTTAAATCCAGTTACAAAAGCACACAAGTAACTTCACAAAGCAGAACTTCCACATTTCAAGGAAAGCATCAGTTTTAGTTCAGTACTGGACATGTATGAAACTTAGTTTCATGGAAGTCTTGTTCATGCAGTTAATACAGTTTGTATTTGGTCTGCAGTCAAAACACTAAATGAAAAACATGAAGTCTAATTTTATCTAAGGCTTTCCCCAACAGTGTCACCAGATGGTTTATCTGTGCCATTATCAGCACTGACATTTGCTTTACCTGTGTCAGGGTGGATACTAAATGCTGGTAGGACACCATCTCTGTGCATCAAGCCATATTTCACTATTCCATTGACCCCTTCATCAGCATCAGTGGCTTCAACCTGCAGAACAACAGTCCCTGCAGGCTGATTTTCCAGGACAGAAGCATGTTCCCGATAATACTGGCACTAAGAGAGGGGAGGAAAAGAAAGAAAGAACAATTTTAAAAAGAGAAAAATCCAGGACTTCCCTTGCCATTTGATTCAAAGGTATACTAGCAGAGGAAAAAATAATTATTTAGCTACACTTGCACTGCCATGCTCAGCTGTTAAAGCTTTATCTTACCACAACTAATTTAAATTTCCCTTGCTATTTTGTAGTTATACAAACAACACAAAACATGAGACCACCGAGCATCTCCAGCTAATGCAAATATTTGGAGAAAAAGTTAAAGTTGCTTCCAAATGCAAATATTTTTCTATATTAGCAAAGGTCTAATTTAAAAAGAGGGCATACACTTGCCCAAACCACAGAATTGTTTTGCTCAAAAAGGGATTTCTACACAAATTAATTTTGTCAAGGAGAGGCTACTGAGAATTTCTAAGACTGACATGAATAGTTGCTGACTTTTCAAAATACGCAACATTGCTCATCAACATCTGAGCCATCAGTACCACACCTGAATATAGAAAACAGATCTTTAATATGAATTAACATTCATATTAAACCAAATTCAAGCATTGATTTTGCACAATTCAGCTAATTGATTTTTCACTCTTTAAGCTAAAATTCTCATTCTTCTCTCTTTCTTTAGTTGCAGACACACAATCAGCAAAGGAAGCCTGTGTAATTTAGAGAGGTGTTCTGGAGTATTGTGAACAAGCCCACTGCACAGGCAGCTATCCCTGTGGACTCCTGCTCACATGGGATCTCCAGAAGTGTTTCACTTGGCCTCACCCTCTGAAATGCCAGGGATGAGCTTTGGCCCAGGGAACAGACAGGAGCTCATAGAAGCTGTTCTGCCACAAGAGCAGAATAGACCCTGAAAGCCTTAGGGGGGGATGGAAAAGAAGAAGACAGGGCCCAGAGGGAAGGAGAGCACCTCCTGACCAGCTCATCAGCTGCACACCTGCAGTGCCAACAGTGCTAAAACATTCAGCACAGTCCAGTTCAAATGCCAGAGGCTCATATATTTACCTTCTGAAAGACAGGTTTGTTGTTGTTGACATCATCAATTTTCACAACAACCTGGGCAGTACTTGTGAGAGGATGGGGCCCTCCAGAGGCATTATCATCAGTAGCTGTGACATTCAGCACATATTCTGTCCCCTGCAGCTCAGGAAATGGGCTTGCACGAAGTCTAACCAGCCCTGTGAAAACAACAGGCTGTGGGTTTTGCTGCATTAACCCATTCCCATTATCCTCACTAGTGAACATGGCAACAAAGCATTCTGGATTTCCTATTCACCAATAAAGCATAAGGTTGTGCTGTTTAATTTAACGACAGTATTTTTACTGCAGTCCCACATTAAAACAAAATAAAGACATCACAACAGGTTTGTCTGCAGGTTTGCCTACAGAGCAAACTGAGCCCACAGCCACAGCTCAGCTGCCCTGCACATAATGGCTTTCATCCATCTGCAGCTGCCATGGACAGCTCAGCTGAGACTCCTTCAAGTTTACCTTCCTGCAGCTCAGTCACAGCAGCACTGAGCTACAGAGACACAGGCTGAGAAACCTCTGAATTCCCCCAGGACACAGCCTGCTGGGTGGGACACACAGGCACTGCCAGAAAGAGGTGCTACATTGCAGAAGGGACCACAGCTGCCTGAGATCCTGCAGAGAGGGGCTGCCATTCTTTTCCTCCACCATCCATCACATCTGTTATTCATCAGGAATAATCACAATTGTCATCACAGCAGAGTATTTTCACAGCATCAATGTCACTAAATTTGCTTGAAAATGTATTGTTTTAGTTGCAGCACTTTTCTTTGACACTTCTCCACTGTACCTCCATATTTCTACAAGAGGGTACAGACTACTCCCCTGACATCACTCCTGAAAAGAAACTGCTGTAAGCCACTCTATAAACCTTTACTGGTTTATTCAGCAACAACAGCCTAAAAGTGTTCTGGAAAAAATGCTAATGTTCAAATACTAAGTTTCAAATACTATAGAATTAATTGGCAAAAAAGTACTTATACATGATTTTCTATATTAAAACTGTGGAGCTAATCCCTAGAGATGCTATCAATCAAATATTGAAATGCTTTGACCAAAAAAATCTATTTCTCACAAAAAAGGTCTTCAGAAGTGTCATGTATATTAATGCTGTAGCTTTTAGACATTTTCAAAACCTTTGTTCCTCTTCAGATGCCAAAGCATCTGTAGAAATTTAACTCTTGGAACCTGCAACTCTATTTTTAAGTCAGAAAGGAAGTGAAGGAGCTCATAGTAAACTCAGAGTCATGATTCAATGTTTGCAAGTTACCTGCAGACTGTATTTTTGGGAATGTTTCAGCATCTAACATTAATATTGCAAAAACCATGATTGCATTGAAATTAAAATTTCATGTTAAGTGAACTCTATGAAGTAAAGTGAAGGAATAAGTAAGGGCAGCTTGATCCTTCCTATGTATTCAATGCTTCTGCTTTAGAAAATCTAAGTTCAGATTTTGATTGCAGTTCAAAATACAAAGTAGTTTAACTGAAGTTAATTAAGTTACTTCAATCCTTCAATAGGATTTCAATTTGTTTGCCTGTTTCAATCTCAAAACATCCTCTTCTGTTTTTTCAAGCAATCAACGGGAAATAAATCCTATTAATTTAAAGGGATATGCCAACCTACTCAGATGTTGGTGTTTGTGCACTTATTTTATTTACTTTTTTTTTCTAATGAGGACACCAATGTGGTGGGAACCTTTTTTCTTCTCTTGTTTTGAAAATATGTGACTATTGAAAAGAAGTAAAAAGATGTAAATATTGGCGTTTCAGAACAAGTGCCTTAAACTGCAAAGTATTTCTCCACACATCTTTTTTTCTTATGCATGCAGTGTTCTTGGCTAAACAACACTGGTCATGTGAATGATTAATGTTAAATGAAAAATATACTTGGTTAGTTCAGATTTTATATAAATAAAACAGTGGTAATCTCATTCCACCTACAGACACTTCATTCCACCTACAAACACTTCATTTTGTGTCAGCACAACGTAGATAAGTTCAGCCAAGAAATGTTTGCTCTCACCAGCATAATCAGGACATTGACACAAGCATGGGGTGGGAAAAGCCTCATTTAAAATCCCAGATGACCAGTTTCTTATATTAAATTCTATTCAGATACTTGTCTGACATTTTGGAATGTCATCCTGTTATCAATAATAGCATTCTCTATTAATTTACTGTTTCTTAAGTGACCTGTTATCTATAATAATGCCCTCTATTAAGTTACTGACTGAAAGCAAACACTGAACAGGTAAGAGAGGTCAATTATACACAGATTTGAGGAAATTATATAATTTTTTATCATTATAAGAGAGTATATACATTCTTCTCTTGCCCTTTTTAAAATTAGGCTTCAAAGATAGCATATGGTATTCAATTTATTCAGATAATAAGACCAAATTCAAGGTGCATCACAACAGAACCAACATTATGACCACAGCAGCAAAGAGCTAACACACAATTACCTTTCTTAGGGTCAATAACAAAGTTCCCTCTCTCATTCCCAGACAGAATATCATATGTCACACCATCTCCATCAGGATCAACAGCATTAACTGTGGCAATCAGTGTGTTTGGGCCTGCATCTTCAGAAACAAAGCTCCTGTAGCTGTTAAAAAACCCAGACAACAGCACACTCATTAATTTAACCAGGATATAATATGTACAGAACTAAGCTTTACAACACTTACTAGCAGTTCAAAGGGCACTGCAGGAATTTGTAATTTTCTAATACAATTACAGTGATATGATGCTTTTTTGTTAAGCAGTGAAATGATAGCATTGATGATCTATCCAGCCATCCACATCCTTCTGTTGTTACCCCCATATTTCCCTCCAAACTTGCAACAGCCTTGAAGATGAGCTGTGCAACAAGACTTGTGCTAAATGAAGAATTCACTTGGGTTTTATTAATTTTAAAAAATGAGCTTCCTGATGCACAGACTCCAAGCTAACATTTGCTAAGTTAAAGCAGTTCCCATCACAGCACTTTCTGACAGAAGCCCTCAAAAGACTCTCAGTGCAGTCCTTGCCCCAGCAGGACTAAGATGAGAGTGAGATGTAGAGGATATGTGCATAATGTCAGTTTTACAAAAATCTCTGCTCAAGTCCAGACACATCACTGACATTGTAAGCTCTTAAGAGGCATTATCAGCCTAAGCTTAATGCTCTCTGGAGTAGAAAAGCCCCTGCTTTAGCAAAGTCCCAAATATTTATTATTTTATCTGCCTGCACTGAGCAGTGGCAGACTAAGCACCCAGCAGGGCTGTCCACAGGAGATATCCCAAAGCTCAGCTGTAAGAGGAACTGCAGCTGACTGGATCCACCAGAACACAGATGCACCACTGGGTTAGTGCTCATGGACACACTGGCCAGATGCTGAGCACAGCAAAAAATTGAAAGGAAAAGAAAATGGATGCACAGAAAACCTTTTGCTTCACTTTTGTTGTAGAGATTTGTGTGTTTTCTATGAAACCTCCATAGAAACAGCTTCTTTTCTTCCCCCAGTTTTATATGCAATGGAGTAAGAGAAGTAAATCATTCTGGTTTAGCTCAGTCACAAACCTCAACACACTGTCTTAACTGTGCATCTCAATAGCAAATGAACAATAATACTGATAATTTTTTACATGAAATACAGGGAGAGTGGAGTTCAGAAGAGATCTCTTAAAAAAGAGAAAGTAAAAACTGACAGCATGAAAGAGAGTGGTAGCCTTAAGCATTTCCTAACTGAGCTAAAGAATAACTGTGATGAAAGAGAGCCCATGGCAAGGAATCATGGGTTTATACTGGGCTGTAAATCTGTTTGAACAAAGGGCCAGAAGGACAACATCATCACCTAGATTTGTATTAGTCTGCCACAGAGCACAGCACTAACTGCAAACAGTCTCTCAACAGGCCCCAATTTACATTTGTTCACAATGATTCCAATTCATGGAAAATTTCAACTAAATTCTAAATTATGTTTGAAATTTACCTCTGGGTTGAGGATTTTTTTCATAACAGGAAAGATAAAGCAAAATCAAAGCCCAGTTAACCAAAACTTAGAGATAATTTGTATTCCAGGAGATTAATTCAATTCCAATGCCTATCTACACATACACACAACAGTAGTTTCCCTGCTATTGCACAGAGAACAAAAAAGCTTCTTGTGAAGGTTTGATAATTTCAAATAATATTAATTTTAATCATATTCTTCAGTAAACTTTAAGTACAAAAGCTGGCGGGGATTTTTTTTAAACTTCGTTTTCTGTTTCCAATTTGTTAGAGATGTTTACAGCATTTTAAACAGTATCACTGGCTTTTGATTAAAATATTAGGAACAGATGCAGATAAATATTCAATATCTCTGAAAAGTAAAATAAATTAAATGAAAAATAGGAAGAGGGAGAAACATAACCTGGTTCATTTGAAAATATAGATAAATCCAATAATAAATTCCAGAAGATCAAATTTTCCAAGTCATATCTCTTCAGCAATGTTTAGAAAGGAAAGAAAGGAGCAAGATTTTGAAGCCAGAGGTTATCTGCACATAAAACAAGGCCTGTCAGAAAGCTTTGATGTTTTGTTCAGCTAAACCCCAAGCTTAACATCACTGAAATCTTTGCTTTGGTTTTGTTCTGGGCAACTTCTACTTTTAAGAGTAGAAGTTGGTGCAGAAACTGACTGGAAATTCTATTACTAAGCCTCAGTGCAAGTCTTTAGCACTTCTGGCATTGCTTTGGATGCTGCTGAGTCCCAGCTATGGAAGAAAAGTGCTCACATGTATTTAGAAGAAAAAAATATATACATACAATTTGTAGGGGATGGAAAGCGAAATTAAGTGAACTCCACTTAATGGCACTTATCTTGTGGGTTTTGTAATTCATTTGCCATTTAGGATTGTGTCATCTTAGCATTTTTCTTTGACAGCTATAAACCAAGGATGCAGACTGCTGACTCTAAGTTTAAACTGCCTAATTAAAAGGCAGAATTCCCCCATGCCTTTAGATGAGGGCTGATGGCAACAACTCTGTTGCCTGTTTTTTCTGCCTGATTTCCTTTGGTGGTGGAGAGGTGCTCCTGAACTGTATAATCTGAAATTATTGCACCATATCTTTCAGTACACACTGGAAAAAATAAAAGTGCATTAAAGAGATATAATAAATAATAATAAATAAAATGTAATAAGATATATTGTTTATATGGTACCTTTTTTTTTTTGTTACAAATTTCAGAGTCAAAATATCACCCCACAATTGTGAGACCAGCTCTCAGCTTGGATTGAACCAAAGCCAATTGCCATTCTGTGATCAGCCATGCAACCAAAACACAAAAAGCAACAGTAAAAGATAACAGAGTCTGAGGAATATGTATTTACATAGTCTGAGAAAACTCAGGTGCTTCATCATTCACATTGGAGACATGGATCCTAACAGTTGCTGTGCCAGTCCTGGGCTCTTCCCCCTGATCCACAGCCATAATGATGAACTCATAGAGGTGGTTGGGGCGCTCATAGTCCAACCTTGTGGCTGGGAAAACAGTGCCATGAGAGGTAATGCTGAAATCTTGGCTCAGAGTGTAATACAGCAGCTGGGCATTCTCCTTGGAGTCACAGTCAGTGGCTGTCACTGGCAGAAGAGGAGAGAAAGACATTGTGTACATCCAAGTTAGTGAATTGGAATGGTAATTGCATTTACTGGTACTGTGACAGGATTTGCCTTGGCATGTGGTGTTTGAAATCAGTGAAGAACTCTGCTGTCCCTTGTGCTTTTTAGTGAACTAACCCTTACTCAAAAATAGGTAATTTAAAAAACCAAAAGTTAAGATGCTAGATCTTGACTTTGTTGAAGAGTCCTGTGCCATCAAGAATGCATTCTCACATAGAGAAGTATATTCTCATGTCCACCTGACCTTCACTGCTGACTCAAAATCACTCAGATCATACACTGGGAAATTAAAGATGGATATTTACATATATTATTCAACTGATGCCCATTATGTGTTTGTCAGATCCTATTCATAACCTAAAAACACATTTACCAGACCAGTAACAAATAAAATACCATTAGTATAGGATAAATCACTAAGCAGCACAATAGGAGGTTATAAAAGCCTGTTTACTAGGGAAAAGCAGTTTTCCAGCAGTTTAATTTCCTTTCCCCCCCCTCAAGATTTAGAGAAACTTTATGTAAGGGTTAAAAACTAATACAAGGCCTTTGTACATCTTAATAGACACAAATTTGTTTCCTTGCCACACTTTACAGAGCACCACTACTTGAAGCTCAAGTTCTTGGTCTCCCTGGGAAGAAGCAAAGTCTTCTTGTCAAGCATCCAAACAAAAGCTCACACAGAACAGTTAAAGTGTGCAAGAAGCTGTTAGTGCAGGAGAGCAGAACTCCTACAGCAAGCTCACACAGGACTCTCAGAGACAGGCAGAGAAGGAGAGCTGAGGTGTCCATAAATTCTGATCCAGGATCACTCTCTTCCTTCAAGAAATGTGGCAAGACTGCTACTATGAGCCTGCTGCTGTAATACCAGCCACAACAAAGTTCTGATACTTCAAAACTCCACAAAGAAAATCCGTTTCCTTTGCATTCCTGTCCCCCAGAATTGTTTGGGCTGTGGCACCAGTAAATAACTCTGACATGAATCTACAAGGTGTCATTTGCCTTCAGAGAGCTGCAACAACCCACGCTGGGACAAGTAATTTTGCTTTCTGAACTGAATTCTAAGTGGTGCAAGGGAGAAAAACACAGTGAACATAATAAATGGCTCCAGGAGCACTAACCTTGGAGAAGGGCAGTTGTCATAGGAACTGTTTCAGGAACACCAACTTTGCTGTAAATCGACTGATGAAATTCGGGGGCACAGTCATTCACATCTGTGATTACAACGAAAACCTAAATGGGGAAGAGGGGAATGTTAAACAGCAAAGTGAATCAAGGGAACAACCTCACTGCTCTGGAAATACCACATGGAAGGATTTCCCAAAAACATCCTTGAAATACCACATGGAAGAATTTCCCCAAAACATCCTTGAAGTCTTCAGCAGCCATAGGATGAGACATTTTTCTTAGATTGCTCTTTTTCTGCTGAGTGCCACTGAAATATTACATTCCAAGATACTAGCAATTGCCAAGTCCCTGACCCTGCAGCAGTGTTTTCCACTCACCCTTCATCTCCACTGATTATTCCTTATTACTAGTTTAAAGGAAAATGCACCATCTGCTTGCCAAGCACCCTTTTTCCATTATCTTATCTTGCAATACTTCTGTGATTTGTAACACTAAAAACTCTACTGCCAAGCATATTACATTTTAGCATTATAAATCTCTAAGGCCAAGTTCTGAATTTAATTACAGCAGCACAAATCAGATATAAGTGGAACTGATCTCCAGGGAAGTGATCACAGCCCCAAGCCTGACAGGGCTCAAGGAGTGCTTGGACAATGCTCTGAGGCACAGGGTGGGATTGTTGGGGTGTCTGTGCAGGGCCAGGAGCTGGACTCAATCCTTGTGGGTCCCTTCCAACTCTGGATATTCTATGGTTCTGGAAAACCAAGTAAGAGATACAATTTTGCCTCTAACATCTTTACAAATGCTTTCTTATTCCTGGGTCAAATTTAAGTCCACAGTTTACACTCCCAACAGTAAGGGGTGTGTAAAGGAGCTTTTCTAGTGGCTCATGCTGCACTTTATGCAGTCATTGGAGGCATTCTGCACTAAAGAGCATCAAGCAGAGCTGTATTCCATGAGCCTTGCAGAGTTATGCATGAACTAGAGCTGCTCTCTCAACTATTGAGGTTGTATCAGTGTAAAGCAGGTACAAGTTAAAGTACCTCTAGGCTAAACATATTTTAAAATCATCTCATAATGCTCTTTTGAGTCATACTTTACCATTCTTCATCTTGTAGTATACAAGGGTCAACTGAAACTATCAGGCTCTGGTGTGCTAGAGCCAGTGTTTGCTACACTGGCACACTGCTTCCTGCCTCTCTGTGTCCTCACACTTGATCCTAATAATTCTGTCTCCAGCTCCCTCTCTTATTTCCTGAAGCAGGAACAAACTCATACAGTATGCCTTTCCTAGCTCAGTGAATCTCTGAATTATTACAATAACTGTAATAACTATATTAAGAAATATTTTTGCTGTCAAACAGCTTTCTAAAATACCACAAACCCTCAGCTTTTAGTATCAGTGAATTTATATTACTTTCTTGTTTTACGAGTTCACTTTGTGTTCTTGATACAAAACAAGTAATTCTTTGATTTGCCTTTGTTTCAGAGTGGAATAATCTCAAATGTACCTCATACTTGATGAAAGTAGAGTAAGACAAAACCTCATGTCTGGCTTGGCCACACCCATCTCCATGTGTTACCAGATAAAACTTGAGGTCTGTGATGGGATGGCATACTGATCCCTCAGAAACAGCCTTTAGAGCATCTGCAAGAGTGAAATCCAACAGCATCTAAACCACTCCTCAACATCTCCCCAGAGACAGAAAGACTTTTGAAATGGACAGCAGAATAGCCAGCATGGGGAAATGGGAGCTCCTGGTGAATCTGCCCAGATTCCAAAGGATGAAGGAAAGTGGAACTGCAGCCAGGCTGCTGGAGGGGAACACCTACCTCAGCAGCAGTGCTGAACTGCTCCTCACTCTCCTCTGCCCTGACCAAAAGGAGGAACTGGTGGGGGTCTCCTTCATAATCCACACTCCGAGTTAGACTGAGCTCTCCTGTGGCCCCATCAATGCTGAACAGACCCCCAGGATTAGTGAGCAAACTGTAGCTCAGGGATTTCTTTTGATAGGACACAGCAGTGACTGTAAGAAAGCTGCATTAAAAGAAATAAAAAGAGAGGACTCAAGGACATAACATGACATTCTGAAAAATATGACAAAAGCAATGCATATCAGTAGTGATGGTGCAACCCTGCAGGTTTGCTCAGAGGTATCCTCAATGAAGGCAGTGACAGCTGTATCTAAACACCAAATTCAAGCATTTTGTTACATAGAGCTTCTATCACCTTGGGGTTAAACAGATAAAGATTCTTGGAAGCAGAACACAGTAAGGATTAAAAATGCAGGAACAGAGGATTTAAATTTTGCTGCAACTGAATTTGCCTACTTCAACTTCCTTCTGTGGTAGTGATGGTTTTCAGGCAGGAAACTAAAAGATAAAGCAAGATGAAAAAGATTTGTTTTAATAACAGCACAGTAAGTTTGCTGCAGTCATACCATCCTAAAGTTCCAATAGATAACAGCAAAAGGATAAAAGCCAGGCCCTCACAGCAGTGTGTGTTACAGCTTACACTGGACATATATTTTTAGCTCATCTGACACTATCTTTTTTCCACTGAAGTGCAATGAATTTAAAGCCTTCAAGTGGAAACACCCACAATAAGAACTAAAAGAAGAAATTTAAAACTAAATATTTTTAAAATATTTAAACCAGAAAATTAACTCCTCAAGTTCTTTTGCTTTAACATGCAAGTTTCTTAGGAAAAACAATTCCATCTCCCAGGAGAACACACACACCAACATGATCCTGTGGTAATTACAGTCAAAAACACACAAACTCATTTTGTGTAAACTCCTTTCCCCCCCTGCACTGCCATGCTGCTGTGCCTCACTTCCCTCTGGTGCACTGCTGAACCAATGGACAGCACTGCTGTGGGTCATCATCTCTCTTCAGTTTTCTCCCCTATTTTCCAGTGCTGAGGTCTCACAGGCAGTTTCAGCTGGTGCACGACTGCATTCCTGCCCACAGGAATTATTTTGCTCTCCTTCCAGCTCCCTGCCCTAACTAGATGTTCAAGCCACCTCTCCTCTCCTGCCAGCACTGAAAATCTCAAGGCCATGCTGGGAGCACATTTAACAACCCAACTGAAAACTTTTTTATCTTTGTACCTGCTCATCTCAGGCTGCCTGTGCAGCTGTAGCTCGTTGGTGTGACAGGCAGACCAAAGGAAGGGAAAGATTTGGTAATGATCCTCTGCTCAGCAGCAGCCTTAAATCAGGCTCTAATTAGGAAATCCTAAACCCAGAAGTTCAGTGCACAACAGCAACTCTGCTCTGGTTTGGCAAACTAAAACCACTACACCTTCATACTTGAGTAATTGGCCCAATTTAAATAAGAGAATTTTAGGATTCCAGATGGATTTTCATGGCTATTTCTGGACAACACATTACAGAAACAACTTTCACACTTTCATTGTGTATATTCAAACCTTTGTAGACCTTTGTAGATGCAATAACCACACAAAATACTTCATTCTTTTTGGATATTGCCAAGTCATTTGATCAGCTGACTAATTTACTATCATCTAAGGTGTGCAAACCTATTTGTAATAGTGATAAAAAAGTTATGAATAATTTTATTTTTAATTCTAAACATTATTGAACCCAATACAACAGGTACCAGTTGGACATTATAGTATTTTGCAGTTATTCCATTTCTTTTATGCCTGTGCAATTTAATTTTATTGCAGCTTTAAAAAAAAAACTTTGTTATCTACTAAGATTTTGTTTTAAATCTTAACAGTCCTTGGTTATTTGGACACTGTAAAGCTGAATGCTCCAGACTGAACATTAGCACCACAGATAATATAATAATAATAATATTTGAACTGCCACAGAAGGAACACATTGACTGGACAAAAGTATTCTCTATTCAAGTGGAAGAGAAAATGTTTGTTGTAAGAAAAAAAAACAGTTTGGAAAAGAAGGGATTGAGCATTCAGATGGACTTATGTTACTAACATTTTCTGTGAAATTTCAATTGACATGGAGATACAAAGGATGGAGAAATAAAATAGGGAGTACTGTGGCATCTTCATTTTAGCTCAGTTTGTCATTGTGATGAAGACAGGAAAAAGAATCTTGGTTTTTCCAATTTTCTCTTGGGAGTGAAGGCACTTTTCCAAATTTGACATGTAAAGTTAATGTATTCTTTCACACAGGATATCTTTCTTCATGATGTAACAGTACTAATTTCTATTCTGCATTTTGTTTGAAAGTTAAGAAACAATCAACTTCTAATCCTTTCCATATCATTTCAAAAAGTAAGAAAGCACAACTATTCAATAGCACCTCTCCCTGTAAAAGGGTGACTAAAACAATACAACACCAAACTGTGCTGGGATCACTTCTATTAAGAGACCTGAATTGCTTCTCACAGTATTTATTTATGATTCACAAACAATACCAAGGCTCTGGGGAGATCAGAGAGAAGTCCAAAGCAGGACAGAACCTCCCTGCCCTGCTGTGAGCTGTTACTTACACTTCTCCTGGCAGGGTGCTCTCAGGAACGTACACGCAGTACGAGATGTTGGTGAACTGCGGCGGCCGGAACCCGGCAATCACAGACACAGAGGCTGGGGACCCTCTGCTGCCAAGCTTGTCTGCTGCTAGTACAGTCAGCAAATACTCCTTGTCCCTCACCAGTGGCAAACCTGTGCTTTTAATCCAGCCAGTGTCCTTCTCAACTTCAAATCTGTCTTCACCACCTGAAAGGAACATGTCCACAAATTGTCATCTATTCGAATATTTTTATTTGATTAAAATTAGGAGAATACAGTGCTAATTCCCAAGTTGGCTTTGTCTTAGGATCAGCATTCACACTAACCTTGAAAAGTTTGTTTGGAACTTACAAATCAGTCATTACATTCATCATTCATGACTGCATTTCAAAATTCTATTTCACTCTCTGGACAATTATCACTCTTCTTTATCACTGAACTATAAAATAGTCTAGATTGGGCGGGACCTGAAAGTCCATCTCATTCTACCCCCTACCATGGGCAGGGGTACTTCTTACAAGACCAGCCTGCTCCAAGCCCTGTCCAACCTGGCCTTGGACACTTCCAGGGATCCAGGGGCAGCCACAGCTTCTGTGGCTGGGCATCCCCACCCTCACAGGGAGGAATTTCTTCCCAGTATTCCACCTAAACCTATTCTCTGTCAGTTTAAGCCATTCCCCCTTGTCCTGTCACTCCAGGCTCTTCTGAATAGTCTCTCTCCATCTTTTATCCTCCAAAACTTTGCTGTTGCTTGACCCCAAGTATCCCTTACCAGAAAATACTCCACTGGAGAGGTATTGTTGCTCCTCATCTGCTCAGACATTTTTGAATTATTACTAAAGTTTCTTAAAAGGAGACACACAAAATACTATCACTGAGTTTGTACAAGATTTGCACAACCCAGACCTTTACAAGTTCTTTACAAATGAACCAGAAGCATGACTCCTACAAGGGATAGGATCATTAACCCTCCTCTCTACCCAACAAACTACTCCTCCACAGACTGTCTCATAAATACAGTCCCCATTGTTACCCCTTGCCAAAGCCTTGGCATTAACTGACTGCTCCTGTCCCCATTATACCCAGGGATATATATGGGCAAGAATTCAACTTTGCAAAGAAATATATCCATACAAAGAAATATATCCATCCAAAAAGTTTCTTTTTCTCACACACAGAGGTGAAGGTTTATGAACTTTTTGCAGGAGGAAGGGAAAATAAAACTGAAGCTAAAAAAGTCGTAATAGTGAGACATAATACTCAGGCAATGGGAGGGTTAAAATTTACCTTCCAAGAGAAAATATTCCACAGTTCCATGGATCCCTTCATCTGCATCCACAGCAAGCAGCTTGTACACCTCAGTGCCTGCTGCAGCCTCGGGGGAAACCACAGCCAGGAAGGGGAAAGGCTCCATGGCCCACTCAGGGACGTTGTCATTCACGTCTGTCACAGTAAGTGCCACGTGCACCAGGTACCAGTCCTTCCCTGAAGGGCACAGCAAAAGGAGAAATCATTAGACAGCTCCTTCATGGCACTGAGAGTAACAGGAAGCTCTCAGGACCTGAGTGTGCACCTCCTGCAATGCTGCTGGCACACAGGCCAGAAACACCTGGAGTCTGAAGTTCTTCTGGAATGAACAGCACCCAGGAACAATGTGGGGAAGAAATAACCAGCACAAGCACTGCAACACTGGGGCCACCCATATCACATTCTTCTGAGATCTCTTCCTAGGAAACGTCATACATTCTTACATTTTCAAACTTTAAATACCTTTTTTCTAAAAAGTGTTTTCTCTTTCTGAAGAAGGAAAAAAAAGCATCAAGTGTTTTGTTCATGCAAAGTTGCAGCAACTATGAATTTTGAAAGTTAAATACTTGTTGCCAAAAAATTCTAATCTACTCTAACCAATGATCTGCCCTTCTGCAAAGTTCACTGAAATCCTAATATAGTTTTCACTCTTATTTAAGTTGAAATATTATTAAATACCAATCAAAATCCAGAAGAACAAATCACCACAAAATGGAAATTTAAAATTTTCCAAAAATCAACACCTTAAGATCCTTAAAAATTGGGAAAAAAATATTTATTATACTTTTACCATTATTAAATTAAATCATGAAATAGCAAAGCTCCTAACAGAACTGCACTGGCACTGCACTGTGCTCCTTGAACATGGCCCAGGCCAAAGCTGCCATCTACACTGACAGCATCACTTAGCCACAAGCTTAATAATGGATGTGAAGAGTTTCTAAAGTTGATGGTGTTAATACTTGATTTCAGTGTTGATTTATTATTTATACATACATGAAAACATACAGACAAGCATTTATTTTCAAAACAGCTCTATGGGAATTGAAACAACATGCTAAAAGGAACATCTAAAACTACCAGTTTTAATTTAAAGCTGATTAATAATACAAAGACCTTAGTATTTAAGTATATATTGAAGTAGAAGGTGCTGCCAAAATATCTAATATTGCAGACAGGCTAAGGAAGCCTGTTCTCCCAGGAAGTTCACTTAGGCTGAACTGCTGTACTCATTCTCCCTCTCTACTGCAGTGTGATATCCCTCTACAAAAACCATCCCTATTCCAACTAAATTCTGTCCCTTTGTGTGAGGTACAGACATTCTCCCTTCACTCCCACAGAAGCACCTCCTGCAGCCTCAGCTTTCCACACTCAGGAGTTCCTGTCTGCTGGCATGTGGCAAGTTCAGCACAGCACACCAGGGCCTGCCATCTGTGAGCAAGCAGCTCGTGGGCTGTTGTAAAGAAAACTCCTTGGTGTTGTGACTGGCAAAGTCAGACAGAAGTTTCTTAGTTTAGATTCCTGAGACTTAATCCATCATGACCTTTGAGTACATCTATTTTTACCCAGAAAATTCTCTTAACAGAAAAAATCAGCAGTCACCCAGGATAATCACTGAGGCTGTCTTGAGTTCACCTTGTAAAATTGTATTAATTCATCTGTATTTTAAACCTGTGAGTGAGTACATGGCCTTTTTTTGTTTCTCTTAAGAGCAACAAAATGTATATTGACAGTAACTTGTTAAAGCCAAATTAATTTCTATATAATTATATCCTATACCCAGAATCTAATGTTCTAGGGAATATAAGTTTTACAGTAGCACATATAAAAAAACACTGCCTACAGCAAAACCCAATATCTAATTTATCAAACAGCAAATTACAGAAGTGAACAGTTTCCTGAAAGAGAAGCTGCATTGGGTTTGCCCATTAAACATGCACCACTGTAGAACATGGATACATGCAACATGTGTTCTGACATTTTCATGGCAAAATTCCCAATTCCCATGTACATCCAAGTCTTGCAAAGCCTTCCTGACTGTGGGACCCTCTGTGTGTTAGGTATCTGTACCTCTGCAGACAGAAGTGTTGCGAGGCCCAGTGAGAGGATGCTCAATTCAGCTTCTGTAGGCAGATGTTCTTTAAAACAGTGCCTGTGAACCAAAGTTTCCAAAGACAAACTCAAACTGCCTCACCACAAAACACAGCTGGCACTGAGGTGAGAGCACAGTTGCCCACTCTGGTGTTGCACTTCCCTTGCAGTCACCCAGGTTTAATTCCCTTCAGCATTCAGACAGACTCTGAAAGCAGCTGCTTTGCTTTCTCCTGGGTGTAGCACAAAAAAAGCCACAAGAAGCTGAAAAACCTTTTAAAAACCCTCAAATATGTCAAAAGCAGCAGCATGTATATTACTTCTCACTACCATACTAAATAGTACCAGATGTGTTTTAAATATTTGTGTTCTCATGTCAGAATGTGTGTCCCAAAAGTCCCAGGTCAGCCAGTCCAAGACGCCTGAAGAAAATGCAGAGGAGGGAACGTGCTGGACATTGATCCAAAGCTAAAATACACCACAGCAGCACACAGCAGGGTGAGCTCTACATGAGAAGTGCCAAATGCAGTCAGTGACTGCTTGAACATTCCTAATATTTTAATTAAAAGGTGTCCAAACAGAGAAGCTGCAAAAGAGAGAAGTTAATGTCAAAGTTGCCAGTCTCTTCTCCAAAGAACAGCTCTGGTGGAAGCTGCCCCAAGTTTGTAAATACCCACATTAGCCTAGTTTGCCTGGGCACACTGTGGGCTTAAAGTAGCAGCACTAAATTAGAAGCTGGGTTAAGAACCTCTGAAAATCTGCCCCTATAATAGCAAGACCTACTGAGGATTTGAATGCTACCTTGGTAACCCTGCTAGGAGTAGAAAGGTTACTGATGTTTGTCTCTCTGCTGTCTGGAAATCATTCTCCTAATCAGCCCCTGAACTCACTCGGGTTCAAGTCCTGCTAGAGTTCCTAACATGCATGTATTATGTATTCCTCTGTCCAAAAGTAAGTCCCAATTTAAGAATAATTCATTTTTATTGAAGAAGCAGTAATAAATTTGGTTACAAATCCCACTTTCATCACTTAACCAATGCCAATTCACTGAAAATCAATATGCTGATACTTAGAACATATTAATAACTGAGAAACAGTTGTAAGAAAACTGTGCAGAAGTGCATAAGCACCAAGCTTAATCCTCACATGCTCTAGAAAACTTTATTATTCAAAAACTCAAAGGACTTGGGCACATTCTTCCAGCTACTTGTATTTTAGCATTTAGGAGACCTTAGTGTTGGTCTGACATCTTGGCAAGACCAAAGCTTTCAGCAATATGTTGGTTACTTCTAAAACATGTGAATAACCTAAAGAATGTTGTTGGGACTATCAGGACAGTCAGCAGGAACTGCAGTGCAGGTAATGGAAGAGACATTTAAGTGCCTCTCTTGACCAGCATCCATTTCCACTGCATATGCCTCCACAGTTCTTATTGGTATATTATCCTCCACCATCAACCCCAGACAATCTGATTCGTAAGAAAAAATGCTGAATAAATCATCATGATTTCCCAGATAAAGGCAGTCTGGGGGAAAATGACTGCAAGTGAGTTTTCCCTTGACTGCATACCATATATCAAAGGAAAAACTGCAGCAGAAACACCGACCAGGACTGGACCTCTCTGCAGAGACCTCCAAATGTGACCTGACAACTTGTGGAAACAACATCAGGGTGCCCAGCGAAGCATGATGGGACAAGGGCTTGCCAGGGGACAGCCACTGTGATGAAGAGACTGACAGCAACAATAATGTCTGGGTAACATGTGGGTGTCCAGCAGGACAATGCATTAAGGATTTCAAAGTACATGATTTTTTTTAAGCATAACTCCACATTCTAATTAGCACAGCAAGTATTTCCAGGTTTTTGTTTGACTGTAATTACCATGGCACACACAAAAGGCAGGCTCTTGTGTTTTGTAACTGACACAGCTGCTTGCCTGCAGAACAGACCTTAAACCAGATTTTCAACTTATTTTGAATAAGGTACATAAAATTAATTTTCTCCCTTACTTATGAAAATTTTTCGTGCTTTAAGACAGTGGATGGATAGAAATTTTAGAAATACATACCTCCATATAGTTCAGGTGTCTCAATGCCTCTGTCCATCAAAACATCCCCATATGTACCTTACAGATACATTAATTAAATATGTACCTCAGTACATAAAAGTAACAGTACATGAACATGAATCTGCATTCATATGCTATGGTTAATGTAGTTTATTAGTACTATATGTGCAGCAATATTGCTACATTATAGAAGAATAAAATATGTTACAATTCCACTCAAATCTTAGCAGAAACAGCTTAAAACTGATAATCCTCTGTGGATTTGGGTTAAGTCCTACAAACACACAGAGAGGTTCTACTGAAATTATCTGTTCCCAATACCAGGCCCTGACAAGCAGTGGAGATATCTGCCACTACATCCAGCAGTGCAAGTCAGCCACTACTGAGATCCTAAGTCAGAAATCTGACCCAGGCTTCATTTTCCCAAAAAGAATTTTCAAACTTTTGTGTAACACAATAGCAATTACAGCTGTCTCAATATTAAATGCTAGATGTTTGACTTTTAAGCCAGGCACACCATAGATACTTACACAATGTCATCCATTCAAAAGAAATCCTACTCAAAGAATGGTTCTGCTAATTAGACTGTTGGCATACACAGATTTTGCATTTGACAGATTTTCTTCCCTAGCTTCAGACAACAGAAAAATTTAAATTGCTTTCTCACAGATACTGAGCAAGAGGAGATAAAACACAAAATGGCCCTTGCTGCTCATGAACATGACAGGAACATAACACTGGAATATCTTATGTCAAAAATGAGTATTTTTAAAAGTCATAGAGAAAATAATGCTTCCTATTCAAAAGGGTAAAATCATCTTTTTATTTAATCAGAAAGTATATTTCCTCTTATTTTTCTTCAACATGGAAAATAGCAAAAACAGGTTCTATAAGCAGATTGCTTTTCCCACATATTTGCAAACACCATTTATTTGCCCTTTGCAGTATCAAATCTAAGCCCCCTCCACAGCTCTCTTTTCAATTTATACAGGAAACTAAAACTAAAATTATAAACTCTAGTCCAGAGGTTTTTCCTACTTTAGCTGCTTAATTCCCTATTAGAGTCAATTCGTGTATCATCAAAAATCCTTCTTAGGGCAGCTCATCCTGAAGTCTGCTTTTTTCCTCTCTGATATTCCCTCCAGTTGGAGTTACTTCCTTTTAACTTCATATTACTGACAAAAGCTGTAGCACTGAAATTCATTCCCTATCACCAAAATCAATCTTCATAATCCACTGCTGAAACTTCATCATAGGTATCTATCTGTAATTGCTTATTTTTCATGCCTATCTGTGGTTGAAAACTGATAAACAGAAGGATTTATTATACTGCCTTGCTCTGAAATCCAACCACATTAGGTGAGGTAATACACTATAGCTGGCCACCTTTCTGCTCACAGGAAATATATTATAGATCATCAGTCATCATTTTCATCCCTTGGAGAAAAAAGAAAAACAAACAAAAAATTAAATAACTTGCTGGGAAGTTTAATCATAGTAAAAATGGAAATAAATGGTGATGAGTCAGTAAAAAACAGGGAAAGTCTCTAAAATATTTAAACTGCAATAACAACAACCAAACAAAACAGGGAAAAGCCTTAATACTCATACACTATGAAGACTGGGTTACACTTCCCACATCAAATTGAAGACATACAGAGGAACTAAGGAAGGGAAAGCCCTCTCAAAATCATGAACTTTTTGGGACAGTTCAACTTAAAGACTTGTCAGAATGGAAGAACATACTGAAAATTACAAAAACCAATCGAGTATCTTGATGGGATAATGGTTCTCTTCTGCTTTAGGTTTTTACAGCTTTACTGAATCCAGGCTTATTTAAAAAATCTCTTCTGTGATGTTCACCATTAGTTTTCTGGGAGGTGATTTTAACATAAAGTAACACAAACCAGTTGCTCCAACCTGCTGTTGCAGCTGGTTATAAAGGCTCCTTGGATTGCAGAGAGATATTGCAAACTGATACATCCTGTCATTTCAGACAGCAACTGGAAAAAATATTCCCCCACCTACCAATGAAGTTACACCAAAGGTGGCAGGAAGAAGACAAAGGATTTAATACTTAATCATTCAGTTAACAGCAACTTCTCTGGGCTTTTCTGGTTAAACCAAGCCCTGAAAATCAAGCCTGCTGAAGCTGACTGCATTTCAAACACTGTAGGTCAGAGCTGCCTCTAAACCCATCTCTTTTCACCATGTCATTTTAAAAGATGCTGTCAATCTGTGAAATCCTATGTATTCTCAGACTTCTGATTGCATTAGGATTATATGACTGTCTTTTCTCTCAAAAATCCAATGGATAATTCTATAAGACGAGACTTGGAAATAAAATCCTTATATTCATGCAAAATGTAGGCTTCTCTGCATCAGTGTAATTGATAAAACTGACAATGCCAGACATTCTGATTTCTAAAAATCTGACAATAGAGAATATGTAGTTGACTGAACATGTCTCTGCAATTGTGGACAAACATTATACATTCCTTGAATGTTCTGAGGGAAGAGGTATTATATTATCATGATTAAACCACAATGGGTGAGAAGCTAGGCTGCTCCTGGCATTTTCAGGTCATTACAATTTACTTTTAAAAGAAGATTATGAGAGTGTTAAAAGTCTTGCAAGCCTTGAGGTTACTACTGCTATTACATACTACCCTAAATCCATCAGCAAATTAAGTATTCAAGCTGGGATTTTTCTTTATGGCTTGTGGGTTTTTTTAGGTTGCTCCCACTTTTTACCCTAAATAGGCAAATGTTTTTTAAAAACTTGGGGGTTTTATTTGGGTTACTCCAAGTTAAATGTTTGGAGTTGGTTGAGGGGATATTGAGGTTTTGAAGACCCTCAGCAAATATCATATTGTGTTATTTTAAAACCTTACTCTACAATATGTCTTCATGTAAAATACCTACTGAGTATAGAGTTTGGGAAGACACATCTTCAGAAAAAAATCTTAATGCCCTAAGCCTCTAGCTGCAATCAGGAGAAATCTCTTTTCCCATTTTCATACCATAACATGAGATAAAAGCTACTGGTTATTGTACCCAGTCCTACTGTATATCCTTCAAAAAATAGGACAATTATGCACAAACATTTCTCTACTGTCATTTCTGAAAATTCCTGAGGTATATGATGGGCTACTTTTAAGTACAGTAGTTTGCTCATTCATAAAACATAAACCTTCTAAAGAGATAACTTTGATGGGCTCAAGCTGGGGACAGCCCATGTTCTCTCCTAATATGCCTCATCTTTTTTGCAGACAGAATAATGACAGCCTGGCATGTCTCTGCTCCTTACCATCATACAGCTTTTAAAATAAAAGTTAAAGCAAACCAGAAAACAAAAGTAAAGAAAGCACCAGAGGAGCTCAATGATCAGGCAGAAAGGATATTAGCATAAATAATCAATTAAAAGACATTAAGGTGATGACCATGTTATCAGGGACTGCCAGTGTGGCATCAATCTTCTGACAGTGGCAGTCGGGGAAACCAAGCGTGCCCAGATGTGAAATAATGACTGCAAATTAATAATCACAAGAGACATCCTTAAATAACAAAACATGTGTCTTAATGAATTACTATTGATTGCAAAAAGCATTATCATAAATAGAGGACTTGGCTAAAGCAGGAGCAGCCTCTGTGCCACTGTGAGATGGCAAGTTCTGATGAAATCTTCCTTAGAGGTTCTTGGGGAAAATCCAGCTTGTTTTTCCATAGTCTTTCATGGGCAAGGAGGAAAAAATTTTAAAAAAGGGGAAAAAAAAGTAAAAATGCCACCACAATCAGTAGCTTCACCAACAGAGCCTGCTGTACATCCTTGGATCACTGTGGAATCCTAGAATGATTTGGGTTGGAAAGGACCTTAGAGCTCATCTCCTTCCAACCTCCTGCCATGGGCGGGACACCTCACCCTAAACCAAGCTGCTCCAGGCCCCATCCAGCCTGGCCTGGATGTTCTATAATTTATTTATTCTATCAAATGGTCAAATTTGTGCTGAAATTTAGTTGGATTTTGAGAAAAAAAGAAGTTCATTTCCTTTGTAGAAACTGAATGTTTGAGATGATAAACCGCCAGAAGATCTAAACAGCTTTGGTGTTCAAGTCACAGCAGTCTCAGAAAGATATTTTTAATCTGACTGCTTGGAATAAAAAGCAGGAAATTTCAAAATATTCAGACTGATCAAACACCAAGATGGTGCTCCACAGCTTCCTCAGACATTCCTTTCTGCCACAGATCAGTAACACTCCAAGCCTGTAAACACCCAGAGCTGTCCTGAATGCTCACAAAACACACTTTTTTTTACTTAAGTGCATGAAACCCACTGCTGTTTAATGAAACCCATCTGCTGGATAATAGATAATGATTTCAACTTAAGCTCAGCTTGAAGTGCAACTGTTGACAGCTGTAATTCATGAAAGAGGTAATAAGAAATGTAAAAGGCAAAACATCACCCAGAAGCTACTTAATTCTTAGGAATGATCCCCCCAGAATCAGTACAGCTAGTAGGGGAATAAGGCCTCAGATAAAATTAAAACAGATGATCCTTGACTTCCAAGCACAAAATCCTTCAAGGTGGAAATATTCCAAAATTGGGATCTCCACTCTCTATGTTGATTTAAACAGGATAAACATATTTAACATACAAGAGATGCTGTGAACTGTTGGAAGGCATGTCAAACATCACCCTCAGTGAATCCCCTGATGAGAAAAAATGAATGACAGGAGATTACAAAGCTAAAGCTCATGGATCAAGTAAGGTCAAGGGAGCTTGAGACAGCAGGATTAGAGAGGTGGGATCTTTAATGCACTTCCCCCAAGCACTAATGGAATAATAATGGCTCCTTCTCAAATTAAATGCTACCCCATGTTGAAATATTAATGTGTATGACAGTCTAAGAAATTTTACCTTCTGCTCACTGGGCAGAAACTTAAAATAGCATTATGCATTTGCAAAGAGTAAATCATGTCCCAATAAATTGAATGGCATAAAATCCTGAAATGCCACCAAAAAATGTGAGCATAACCATCAGTTCTTCCAGGCAAGGTTAACTGAAGAATTTAACCCAGGGCTGAGTGATCAGTGGGGTCACCAGAGGAAACTCCTCCTCCTCAAGGACCATGTGCCAAAAAACACATTAAGCCCTGAAATTCTGCCATTCTCTTTAGCATTTCATGGCACAAACTAATGCATTGGGTGTTCCTGGTGTTTCCCTTTGGTTTGAGATTGTAAAGTTTGTGCTTTGGTTTATTTTCTTTTGGATGAAATGTTTGCTAATTACAAAAAACATAAATATTGCCAGGCCATTCTTCAATTTCAAGTGTTTTCAGCTCTTGAGATTGATTTTTCTGTCTGGTGCCAAGGCAGAACCTCACAGCACGTTCCAGTATCTGAAGGACTCTGCAGGGAAGCCAGTGGGACACCCTTTGTCAGGAAGTGCAGTGACAAGAAAAGGAGTCATGGGTACAAATTTGAAGAGAGGAAATTTAGGTTAGGATGTTAGGAAGAAATCTTTTACTGTGAGACTGGTGAGAGACTTGAAGAGGTGTCTCAGGGAGGTTGTGGGTGATCCCAGCCTGGCACTGTTCAAGTTTAGGTTGGGTAAGAGCTCACCTGAAGCTGAAACACCAACCAAGGCACTATGTCCTCTCTTGTCCAGGCCCTGAAACTCCTCCACAGGCACAGGAGAACCCATTCCATTAAAAAAAAAACCAAAACAAAACAAACCCACAACAAACAAAAAAAAACTCAAACAAAAAACAGAAACCAAACAAAACCCATCCATTCAAAAGTCCAGATTTTTCTGTTGCTACTTTTAGTGACTAATTGCTGCCTTCAGAAAACAAAAAGTATGATAAAACTAAATCTACAATGTATCAAAAAAAGAGAGAATTAATCACACAATGAATAAGCAGAACTAGTAACATAGTATTTCCTCTACAGATTGCAGTTAATTTTACTGTAGCAGTAAAACAGACCAAATTGTTATTTCAAAGAATAAAAAAAGGATTGTTTTCAGGCATCTACATTAAAATAAAACCATTACATTGATAAGCAAAATATGTCTGGTCACAAAGCAACCTCAGCATGTAATGCACTGGTAATGATAATAATTATGGTAGTGATTTGTGCACATCACTAACAAAAATCTTAGAGCTCAACTGCAGCTTTGCCAAAAAACCTCTACCCTGGATGCTGAAAAGTTCTTCAGACTGCAAAACCCCCTTAAATCTACCCCTGACATGGGTGAACCAGCACAAAGTCTGTGGTCTACCAAGAGATACCCAGGCAGTGATGAGTGAGTGTGTTACCCTGGTAGGCATCTGCCAGGCCAAGCACAGTGAGCTCCCTTAGCTCATACCTTCAACAAAATGCAACTCAGGGAGAGAAAACCCCTCCTTGTCATCAACATGTGGGAGAAATCTGGATATTGAGATACTAAAGGTCTGGCTGCATCTGGAACCCCAGCCCTGCACACACTGCTGTGCTGATTATCCAGGACAGAATTGAGAGGAAGTAAACAGAAAAACATTCCAAATTCTCTTTTAGCTAAAGGGGGAAAATAAAGAAACATACAGCCTGTTACATGCCACTTGAAGAAAACTGAATTCAGGCAAAGGACATCTACACAGTCCCATTTATGAGCTAAAGAGTGGGGGCTGTCACAAACTAGGAATAAACTGCTCAATGTTGCTTTATTACCATATACCCATCTTCCTGCTACTAATTTGAGAATGGTCCATCAGCCAAAAAAGAAAAAACCAAACCAAAACTACAGTTGTGCCCAGAGATGCATTAGGATCACTTGTGGCACAATGCTTTTAAGCACTTTTTACTGCTGTAAGTCATGAAGTGCACATTACATATGAATCTCAATAAACTACACTGAAAAGATAAAGCAAAAGAGGGTAGACTTTATATGCTAAAGTATTTAAACATCTTGTCTTATCCTCAACGTCATTGCCTGGGTTAAAGAAGAGAGTAATGACAGAATTCATTATTGGTTCATTACAGTTCACAGTTACCAGGCAGCAAGAAGAGTGGAAAGTAAAAAAAAAAATTTGAAGAAATTAATACAACTTTATACCACTTGAGAATAAATAGACACCTGATATCATAAACTCTAATGCTAGAAACCCACAGCTACTGAAATGTTTATGGTTATGTGTAATGTAAAATAAGTGACCACAAATGCTAAAAGCAAAGTAAATAAACTGGAGAAAGAACCTGAACATGCACTTTTATTCACAACAAAATTCAGTGTAGCCATCTCCACACTTTAGTTCATCCTGAAAGTTCACTTCTGTAAATACTTAAAAACTTGTGTTTTCTCCTGGAGCTTTTGCAATATTTTGCACCTGTTTTAGACTAAGAAAAACACATAGTTATGGTAGGCATCTTTTCTCCTATCCCTTCCTTTTGGTTTTCTTTCTACAGATTACTGCAGTTTGGACTGTGAGCAAGCAGAGAGACAGAACTTTCTAAATCTGTTTCAAAGATTATGTTAAATGTGCTTTAACGTAGTATGAAAGGAGTATGAAAGCATTCTGCAACTTGAAAGAGTTTTGAAAGTACCAAGTTTTTATTAACCTTTAACTGATTAAAACAGTAGTATTAAATGTATTTTGAATTTGGTCTCCTTTGAACCAAGAAACTTAAAATCATCACTACCTAAAGTATGGCATTTGTCTGTCCACAATTAATTGCTGTCTAACTAATCTGAGTCAGAACTTAGTCCTACATATTTCTTAGAGATTTATTCTCTTACTACTACATACTACCAGCACTAATACATTAGGCTAGTGGAAAATGCCCCAAAGTACTTAGTGAAAGTACATGATGGTTAAAAAAAAAAGTCCCTGAAATTAAGTTAAAACTTGTTTCAGACTTTTTTAAACTCCATTAGCAAGCCTTGCCCTGGAAGTGAAATCTCAGGCATGACAGAATGACAAGCTCTGTTCCAGGCAATCTCAGACTTCTATATTCAGACTAGGTAGGGGAAAAACCGATCACAAAGGTGAGACCAGCATTAACCCGGGGCAAGGTTAGCTACCACTGCTCCAACAACATCTTCGTGATCCTGACAGAGGGAACTGACACCAGCAAAGGGCTGGAACTTGAGCTCCATGACAGAGCGGTGAACAGCCCAGCAGCACGCTCGGATTGACCCGATGGGTTCTGTCACTGCCTCGGAGCAATGACATTCCCCTCGGCAGGCGGCCTTGCTCAAGAGTGACTAGCGGGGGTAGGACACACAAAGCGCTGCGGTTTGGAAATTGGTCTGTCAAGCTCTTGGTCTGCAGCCAAAGCTCAGGCTGGAACACAGCACAAAGCCGGTGCGAGTGACTGACACCAACACGCGACAGCGACAGGCGCGACAAAACCCCAGGGAGGAGGCGAGGAGGATCTGAGAGCGGCTCCTCAGAGCCGAGCGAAAGGAGCTGCCGGGGTAGCCTCGCCTCACAGGGGGAAGGATCCGTGTCACCGAAACTGCCGGCGCTAATTAGAGCCCTGCAGGCATCCTCAGGGACTGCCAGGCACCGAGGAATAAACTGCCTCACTCCTATGGGCTGCCCCTCAGCCAAAGGCAGCGAGATAAGGGAGAGCAATCGCGTGGGAAGCTTTTCATCTCTCCCGCCCGCGCTGCTCTGTGGCTGAGGGAAATCACCCTGAGCAGCTGCACTGCCGAGCACTTCATCGCTCTCACAAGCACTAAAAGTCCCATCGAGCCAAACCCTTCCTGGACCCCTCCAAGATGAAATCAGGCCAAGCAACTCATGTCTTCTGATAAGATTTTCTCCAGAATACTCGTTCTGGGCAATCTCTGCAATATTGTTACAATCGCAAGTAACATAAAAATTAAAAAAGCGACATGGTGAATGGGCAGAGATATCCACCATTCATAAATTAAAAATATGCTTAAACTAATCGGTATTTTCATAGGTGAAAAATATTAGCCAACATCACAATTTAAAAGGAAAAGAGAATTTTAAAAAGCAATATATGTAATCAGCAAATGAAATTAGCTATTCCATTTAATTTGAGTAAGAGCTTGTGAAAAATGACAGTATAAGTCACAGACATGCCATTTTAATGGTGTACATTGAACTCCTGAGGTATTTTTTAAAAGAACAGCTACCTAAACACAAGGACTCCAGTCCTGCAAAACCCCACATCATGCTTGTGAGTCAAACACGCTCAACTTTAATAATGACTCAAAACTCAATGGCTTCAGCTGCATGCTGCAAATTAGGCACTTACAGGATGAGCGCTACAGAGAATATTTTAATAACAAACCCCTGTACTGTGTCTTGACCACTCACTAACAACTAAGAATTCTTACCGGTGAAACACTTAAACTCTGCTAAACACCTTACTGCTCCAAGCATTTTCACACAGCTGTACAGTCCACTTTTCCTAAGCTACATAGTGCCTCTTGTCACTTCTAGTGTTTTTAATGATAATAGTTTACAGATTTAAAAGACCAAAAGTACATTCCACAACACTGCATATGACACCTGATGCTAAACCACCTAAGTTAGATGCTTAGTCTGCAGTCACCTGGAGACAAACTGTTGTCACCTGGAGACAAGCTGTCCTCAGCCTCCCCGATGGGACCAGACCACTACTCCGTCTAAGACTTTGCCTAACACGCACCTCGGCGCTCCTGGACGCGGACGACGAGTTCCCAGGCGGCCACGGCCTCCCTGTCCAGGGCGGCGCGCAGCGTCACCTCGCCGCTCTCTCGCTCCACGCTCACCGGCGATTCCTCGACGGGCGGCGACAGCAGCTCGAACCAGGCGGAGGCGAAGCGCGCCGGGGCCAGGGTGGCCAGGCGGGTGCCCGGCCGGGCGTCCTCGGGCAGGGCGAGCGCCAGGGGCGCGGCGGGCGGCAGCGCGGCCCGGCGGCGGCGGGGCGGCGGCGGCGGGAGGCGCTTGGGCTGCGGCAGCACCTCCAGCTCCAGGGGCTCGCTGAGCAGCGCGGGCCGGCCGCGGTCCCGCGCGTAGACGCGCAGCGGGATGGGAGCGCGCAGGTGGAGCAGGGAGCTCACCAGCACCACGCGGCCGCTGCGTGGCACCACGAAGAAGTGCGCGCTGCGCGGGAGGGCGAAGTAGCGCAGCTCCGCGTTGACGCCCGCATCCGCGTCCTCGGCCCGCGCCTGCCACACCTGGGATTTAAGCGCCAGCGTCTCCTCCACGCGGAGCTGCGCGGAGCCGGGCCCCACGAAGCGCGGCGCGTTGTCGTTGTCGTCCAGGACGCGCACGGTGAGCGCGGCCAGCTCGGCGGGCGCGGCGCCCTGGGGCGCGCAGCGCTTGCAGCACAGCCCCAGGCGGAGCGAGTAGAGCGCCCGCGCCTCGCGGTCCAGCGGGCGGCGGGTGCGCAGCCACACGCGGGCCGTGCGCGCGTCCAGCGACACCTGGAAGTGCGAGTGTCCCTCGCCCAGCAGCTGCAGGTGCCAGCGGCGCCCCTGCACCTTGGCGCACCAGGGCTCGGGCCCCAGCCGCGTCAGGGGGATGCTGAGCCCGCGCACCCGCGTGCCCGCCGGCCGGTTCTCCGCGACGTGCCCGTCGAACGAGGGTGTCCTGCGCGGGGCGGCGCGGGCGGCGGCCAGAGCCCAGCAGAGCAGCAGGCAGCCGGCGGCGCGCCGCGCTCCGCGGGGGCCCATGCCGGCTGCGAGCGGCGGCGGCTGCGGGCGGGCGGGTGCGCGGCGCTCCCCGCGCTGCCCGGCCCCGCTGCCGCTCCCCGCAGTGGGCGGGCGGGGAGGGGCCGGGGCACACGGGGCCGCTCCCGCCCCCGCCCTGCCTTCCCCCGCTCCGGGAGCGCTCGGAGCGAAGCGTCCCGTGCGCCGGCCGCAGGATGTCCCCGCCGGGCGCTGCCCGAACGATGCCGCTGATGGAACACGCCGCCGCTCGCTTCTCCTCCTCCGGCGGCCGCGGGCAGCAGCGCGCAGGTGATGTCCTGCAGTCTCTCACATGTCAAGCAAGCCCTCCTAGCACCCCGGTGTCCCCTGAAAACATTTAATTGCTGATTTCTAGACAGCTACCTATTGTAGGTATGCCAGTTTTGCTCTCAGCTTGTACTTGAGGGCTGTCACTGACCTGAAGTCACATCTTTGGTCACAATTAATCAGCTCCCTTATATCTCCGGATTTGTGAAGGTAAACAAATTCTTGATGAAATGTAGCTTGACTAAAGAATGATACTGGTGATAACCAGAGAGAAATATAACCCAACATTTATTTGCCTGTTTGGATTTTTAGAGTAAAACTAAAAACCCAATAAAAGTAAATTTCGCCATGTTATGACTACATAAATCAGGGATGTTGTAGAAAAAGTCACTAGATTATGCAATTCCTCTTCAAAACAGATCAGTGCTTTCAAGAATAAAGTCCAAAACAATACAAAATGGGTATTGGCTATGTTTATGTACTACATGAATCATTTAAGATTAAGAATCATTCTGAGATTAAAGAACAGCAAAATAATAAAAGATACTCTGTATTGGTCACATTACTCAAATTTCATGAGTATGAATAATGTTTACATTTCTCATAAAACAATGTATATGTATACCACTCAAGACTGTGAAAAAGTTCACGGACACAAAATTGTTCTTTCCTGTAAGCCTTTTGGAGAAACTGGTTGTCTTTTTGGGGAATTGGCAGTCCAGGATCAAGTAGGAACCTATGGGAGACTCAGAATGAAAAATCCAAGTGCTCAACAGGGAGTGACCTTCTCCATTTTGTCCTGCAAGCAATTAGGGAGAAACAAATCATCAGCTTCACACAATCTCTCCATTTATGCCTCACATTGAAATGTCTCTATAAAAGCACCTCCTATATGGGATGTTATCTTCAGTGCTTTTGTCGGGGCTCTTTTTTGGCCTTAAAATAGAAAATTTTACACTTGTGGATGTGTACAGAGCAAAGGGCAATAAAGAATGGAATGGGATAGGAAGAACCCATAATTTGGTCACAAAGATTTATGTGGCTTCAAGATGAAAGGATTTTCCCAAGAGTTTCCTTGGTAGTAGGATACTACAAGGAATCTACAATTACTATTACATCAAATTTTGATCAAAACATTTTGTGAGAGCGTTTTAGTGAGTTCTGTTTTCTACATCCACTAGGATTTACCTCTGTAAAAACATACAGGAACAGTGCTATGTTTTGCAAGGTCTTTCACTTCTGCATCAGAAGTTCCACAGAGAAGTAATTTAAACACATATGTGGTTTCAACAGACTAAAGATGAGCCTCATTCGTGATTTCAAATGCAGAACTCAAACTATGTTATCCTAATCAGCATGTAGACATGAAACTGGGAGATTGCACAAGGTTTTTTAGAAAAAATAGAGACCTTATACCATTGTTTATTAAAAAAATAAAAGTATGTTGTTTTATAGTTCACTGCCCTATGGTAATCACAGAGAAATACTTGAGACTCTCTAATCCTATTACCAACCCTGCAAATCAGTGGGAATGTGAATTGGTGCCCTGGATGTTGAATAGTCAGAGTCCTCCTGACTTCAGCCCGCCTCCAGAACTCCTGACCACGGTGCCTTTACAGCACAAGCTCCTCAGGTCTTCTGCTTCACAAGTCTGTTGAGATCTAGAATACATCATTCACATATCATTTGCTTCCTTTCCCTGACTGCTGAACAGCACTCTCTGCAGTCCCATCAGGTTCTCTCAATGTTCCAGACCATCCTCCCATTTACAAAATCTTTTATTTCTCTTATTTCTAAATTTGGATTTGTCAAAATGCACCAGTTCTTGCATTAAAGCAAGAAATGTTTTGGTCCTGCCTTGAATTACCTGTGTGCATCTTTTATTACAGTAACTTGAAGTTTCCCTCTTTTCTCTCTGTAAAATTCAGGATTTACAACCCTCAGGGTACACCTACATACCTGAGAGTAAACCTCCTGCCCAGGCTCAGGGGCTGCAGATTCTTGCAAGCCTGGAGTGCAGGTGAGCATCATTTCCAGAGATTTCACATGACCACAGATCTCTCCTGGTCACACACAGCATCAGGCAAAACCAACCTGCTGCTTACTGAGGTTCATCTATGTGACCAGGTAATGGCAAAGCCAAGACAAAATCATAAGCTCTGTCAATGTTATGAATTCGTGTTAGTGATTTATATATAAACATAATTTTTTTACAGAAACATCATGACAAGCATTTGATGGAGAATTTGCAGTTTACAAATCAAAATTCCTCTGAAATATGAGCAGGAAACATTCTGAGGAAAACCTTGCCTTAACCTTCTGGGACTGCAGTGTCAATATTGAGGCAGGAGAGAAGAACAAGACATTCTCCCTGGGTTACATATACCTTGTAGCTGAAGAGCTGGATGGCTTTGGGAAAAGTGGGACAATCAACTTTGCTTTTGATCAAAAGGAGAATATGCCTGAAGCAGTGAGTGCTCTTGACTGCCACATACTCAATAGCTGGCTTTCCTGGAGAAGAAAGGGGCTGGAAGTCCCCTAAGATCTTTTACTATAAATAACTGTAAATATATAATCCTAACAGAATTAATTGACCCCTCTGGAGCAAGATGTGTGTGGCACCAGGTGCACCTGCCAGACATTCCCGTCAAGCACAAGTTTAAACCCTCAGGAAGGGCTCTGCTCTGCTGCATGGCAGCCAAAGGAAGCTCTTCCTGCACTATTTACTCCCCAGGCAGGATTCTACAAGTGTCCTGGCAAGCAGGTCTGCAGGAGCCAGCCCAGAGTGACACAACAGCCCCTGTGCAATTTGAGATGCTTTGTACATTGCCACTTTTCATAGCAACACTTGTAGCTCCATTTTCCCAAATGCAAGTACAAGCCCTAATCCTTTCCTGTATAATTTTGCAAATTAAACCTAAATTATTCAGAAGTGCAGCTGTTGTTGTGTAATCCTTCCTAGTTCTTTATGCAGCTTTCTGTCTATAAGTCACAAATTTTTCTTGCAATCTAGTGCTGAAATAAGTGCAAGAAACACCTTCTGTCATGCTAAAAGCAGAATTCTTCATCCAATAGGGAAAAGCTAGTGACTTTTTCAGTATCTTTCATTATTTTATAACAATTACTTTCCAGTTTATTTCAACCAGCTGGAAGACCCTTTCTGCTGTTAGCATGGTGTGCTATGTACAAATCCAAGTTTAGAGCAAATGTTTTAATTACAATAACATACAAATACAGCTGGAAACACCTCCTACATGACTTATAATGACATTAAATCAGCTGTACCACCACAGCAAGAAGGGAAACCTGAGGTGTGGTGAAATCTGACAAGACAGCCACAATCAATTGTCACTAATCACACTCTAAAGGTATTCTCTGCTTTCCCTGGCTGGTGCCTTTCTGCTTACCAGTAGAAGCACATCATTAATAATGTCCCTAAACAGTTTGCAAACCTTTACAGAAAAGCTTTTCTTAAGCCCCTAAGTCTGCACATGATAAAGTTTTTTTGACTTGTGACTAACACAGAAAAAAATATTTTAAAAAATTTTTAAAAATAATGATTTTTGCATGACTTTATCCTATTCTCTAAATGCTCATTTTTCTCAAGACTCTGTTCCATCCCCATAGTGCCTTAACAAAATGTCTGTGAGAAGCAGACTGCTGTTTTCACATTCAACACATAAAATACAACAAACACATATGCCAAACACTAAATTTTAGTAAATCTTGTTCTGATTTTTTTCAATTATTTGTATCTTGCAATAACCATAAAGAACCCATTCATTCTTGCTTCTCTTTCTTATTCACAAGTGTAATTCTCCACTACTTCAGTATCTTTTGTTTTGGTCATCATGTTTCTCTATGTGTGAAACCCAAATTATTTTTGACTCAGCAAAACATATCAGAAGAACAAATTACATGGTCAGAATGTGCAGATTTGGCAAAGAAAATGCCTCTGATTCCATTCTGCCCAGCTTTCAGCAGAAGCCAGGCAGGCTTATTGTGAGCTGCTCAGCATCTGGCCTAAAGGGCTGCTGAGAACCTGGCATTCCAGATTGCCCAGTTCTGGGAGGACATCACTGGACTGCAGCCCTGTGGGATGTGAGGGCTCCCAGGGTCTGGAGCAGATAACTGCTACAAAATCAGAGAGCCCACATCTGCCAAGGGCAGCAGCTCTGAAAGCCACAGATGGACTGACCCAGATCCAGGGTCCAGTGCAACCCTCCTCCACAGAGACTGCCTGGGCTTGAGAGGGGTTTGCTCCCAGGCAGGAGGAAGCAAACTGTAAAGTATTACACATCAGCACATTTAACAGAAAGGTACAAACAAGAGGTTTCTGTAAACAGTCCTTTGAAAATAACATTTGTATACATATCTCCAAACACTGTAACAGTACAATGTCCTGGTGTGTGGTTCATTTGAGGTATCTTATACTACATCACAATTACAAGGGTGGCAATCAGAACAGTTATTGTAAGAAATATTCTGGTTTACTCAGTGATAAAGACTAATATATTACCAACAAGGGGAGAAACCACCTTTCAAGTAATTATCTCACCTTCATCTTTGAAAATTCAAGAAGTGCAACAGTGACACAAACCTAAGCAAACGTTCTGATTTATCTAATGTCTATTTTGTGCACTTACACGTTAAAAATACTCAAGCATATTAATGCTGAAAATTTAGGAACCAAAGCTTGCAGCTGCTGTAAAGGGGATACAGAGAAAATATTGTTTGTACAGCCAAGGAATCAGTGAGGCACAATACCTCTGTGAAAGCTTCCTCACTCTTGTGGTCTAAGGCTGTTAAAACAAGAAAGCCATGGAGGAAGATCTTTTGGCTGTTCTGTGCTCCCCTTGGGATGCCTTTTGCAGCTGCAGTGTGCCTGGAGCTCTGGGCTTTGTGGTTTACAAAACCTTAACCCTAGGTGTAACCCTAGGCAGCAAAGGCTGCCTTAGGCTAAGGCTAAGCCAAAATTGTCCTAAGAAGCCTTCAAGAATCCCCTAAATATCCTTGAAGCTGTGGAAAAATCCTGAAAAAAACCTGCCCAGCCTCCACACCCCACCTGTTTCTCTCACCCTCTGATGTCTTCCCTACCTTTTTGCAATGGATCTTGATGTGCTCTGAGAGTTCTGTCACTGTCCTGGTGTGAGGGTTGCTGTGCTGTCTCATTGGGTGGGTTCCAGTCGGGTGTCACTGGCAGGGTTGCTGTGTTGTGCTGCTGTTGGGGACAAGGCTGTTCTTAGGGGGGCTGGCTGGGCTGGGGGTGCTGCACCTGTACCCTAACCTGCCTCCTAAGCTGTGCCCTGTAGCCCTGATCTCCAGGGCACTGCCCAGCCCTCAAGCCCTCCCTCTGCCCCCCAGCTCTCAGGCTCTGTCACCCTCAAGCCCCCCCTGTGCCCCTCAAGGCCCCTCTCAGCTGCCCCTCAGCTCCAGTGTGTCACCCTTAGTCCCTCTCCTTTGCCCCTCAGCCCCAGCTTCTCAGTGTCACCCTCCAGCTGCCCCTGCCACCCTCAGCAGCTCTGTGTGTCACCCACTGTCCCCTCTCCCTGCTCCTCCCTCAGCTCCCAGCCTCTGCCCCCCTCAAGCCCCCACAATGCCCCTCAAGCTGTCCCTCAGTCTCTGTCACACCCTGAAAGGACCCTAAAAAAGCCCTCATTTTCAAAGTGTCCTAAACACCCCACAAAAACCTAAAAATAGCCTCAGAATACACTAAAAATACCCTGCTTTTTAAAAGCCCCTAAAACACCCCCAAAAATCCCCAAAGCACCTTTAAAAAATCTCTAAATAGTCCTAAAAGAGCTCTGAGAATACCCCTAAAATCTTTCAAATGCCCTGATAAGACCCTAAAAAAGCTTAAAAATTCCCTCAAAAATCCTAGAAATACCCTAGTCCTAAAAAAGGACTCAATAGTCCTCAAAAAGCCCTAAAAACTTTTAAGTTGTCTTAAAAAAGCCCCAAGAACACCCTAACAATTCCACCCCTAACAATTCCAATTAGTAGTAAGACAGCCCTTAAACACCCTAAAAGTTATTTTTAAAGCCATGAAAAAGCCCTAAAGGGATCCTAAACATTCCCAGAGAATTCCTAAAAAATTCCTGAAAAAAAAAACCCTTCAAATATCCTTGAAAATCCCTGAAAAAACCTAAAAAAACCCCTAAAAAACTGCTCAACCCTTACCTGTAACTCTGTGGCCTCTAAACATCATTCCTACCTATTAATTGGCATAACTGCTGGGAGGGTTCTGGGGCAGTCCCACCATTAGGGTGGCACCTGTACCCTAACCCCACTGGTACCCAGTGTCCTTTGCACCCCTCACATTCAGTGTCAGCTCTCCACCTGTAAGTGCCCCCCATCTTTGCCCCTCAGCCTGCAATGTCTGTGTGTCACCCCAAAGCCCCTGTTTGGGCACCCACATGCAGCTGCAGGGAGTCATTGGCGGGGGTGAGGAAAGAGAGGGATGGGGCAGGGGTGACCTTGATTGCAGAACCCCAGCAGACAGCCAGGCACTTAGCAGCACAGGAAACTGAACACAAACTCCAGCCTCTTTCCCTGGCAAACAAAACTCACCAGGCCAGGTTCCTAATGGCAGATTGCAGGAGCCACTTGGCACTGACAAACCAGCCCGAGTTGGCACTGGTGCAAGCTTGTGAGGCGTCCTGTGCAATGCGGGACTTCAGGGGCCAGACGGCCACTCCGGGCCACAGCCCCCCTCCACCAACTCCTTTTCTCTGGCAAACAAAACTCACAAGTCCAAGTTCCTAATGGCAGATTGCAGGAGCCACTTGGCACTGTGAAACCAGCCTGAGTTGGCACTGGTGCCAGCTTGGCTCTGGGAGGCACCTGCACAATGCAGAATTTCAGGTGCCGGCCGGCCACTCATTCGAAGGCTCAGTTCCAATCAAAACGCTGTGGTGGAAGCCATGTTGTTGCAGGATTTTGTTCCCCATGAGATGCCTTTTTCAGCTGCAGTGTGCCTGGGGCTCTGGGCTTTGTGGTTTTCATAACTCTAACCTTAACCCTAGGTAGAGCAGTAAAAGCAGCCTTTGCTATGAATGTGTACTGATAAAAGTTGAAGGCTGCCATTCTACCTCTTGTTTAGTGCTGTTGGAAATAAGTGCATGTGAAGCAGGGCTCAGGCAGCAGATCCTTGCTTTTCTCACAACACACTCAGGATATTCCATTCTGTCTGACTCCACTCCTCTCTCCCATAACAGCTCTCAGCATTGTGGAACAGCCAAAGCTCTGCAAGGTCAGCTGAGGCCTTCTCAGCACACCTTGACTTCAGCAAAGGCAAATGACAAAAGAAAACAAGAGCAAACACTTCCTTTTACCCCAGTCTCACATTTTCTCTCCCTGTTCTAGTCTTTCAATCACCCCCCTCTAGCTTTCTGTGCAATCTGCCCTCCATTTATTCCTCTCTCTTTTTATCTCATTGAAACAGCAGCTAAAAGGAGAAAGAGTGAGATAAAGTGGGAAATTTCAATATCAATGTGCTTCTTTTATTCCATGGTCTCCTAAATAAATAATTGAAACCAATAGTGTTGCAGACCTTTTAAAGCAGGCATTTTTCCATAAGCTACAGCAAAATTTCATAGCTGGAATGCAATAAATACTTAACAGTGAAAAAAATTATCTAGTGCATCTCATACCTGTGTCATTTCCAAAAATAAGTAAAAAACCAGCCCTAGTTCATGTCTGTTCCTACCAGGAGAGAACTGCTGGCTTAGTGCATCTCTTTTTTCCACAGTAATATCTTTTAATAGACCCATGCTTCAAATTAATGTAGTTTACAGAATATTACAGAAGGGTTAATTTCAGATTGTTTTGATTTTTTTTTTAAGCAAAAGTAATTCTCGTGGACAACAAGGGTAAACTTCCACATCTATATGTAGGGACAGTTCTAAAACTACTAAATGAACACTTCTTTAAAACTGAGAGTATCTAATTGTACTAGATATCTATGTACTAGATCTATGTGTATCTATGTACTACTAGTGTATCTATGTACTACTAGATCTGTGTACTAGATCAAATAAAATAATACTACTGGAAACAGCAACAGCTCTCCTTTAAACTTAGAGGGATATTTCTAAATTGTCTGCTCCCTGTAATCCATAGTTCAAATTTTTTGGGGAGCTGGGAAACGTGTTTCAGAACAAGCAATGTCCAGCTGCATGGAGAGCTAAGGAAAAAAGACAATTCTGATCTCTTACAGGCAGTGCTGAACCTGCTCAGCTGAATCAATGGTTCTAAAGTGTTAATACAGTTACAGTTGGCCCGTTCAAGTTAATTCCTACTCTGAACTGAAATATGGGAAAAAAGTCTTTAAGAAGGGACAGTAAAGCAATACAGTCAACATTCCTCATTAACCAAACGAACAAACAAGTGACTAAGTGCTTAATCCTATAGAAATTTAACAATATAGTAAATATTTTCAGAGGAAAATATCACAATTCCAAAAGAAAACCAGGAACTGGTTTAAGCCACAGCCCATTCTCACTTCATGTATGTGCTGATAATGCAGAGTTCCTGTTTCATTTGCTTTGCTGTGCTCCAGCTCATTACACACAGCTGCTTCCCACGGGACAAGTACAATGCACAGAAGGACAATTAACAACCTGAAGTATAAGATTTTAGCCAAAAAATTCAAAGGCTTTCATGTTCTACTTCTTATTAATGCAACAAAAACCTCAAACCAGATGTTTCTAAAAAATTAGGATGTCAGAGCATATATCTATATAGCAATAAAAATCCCATTAATGGCTTCAGCCAGGTTAAAATAACCATGGACACCTGTGTAGCAGAGCAAATCCACGAGTGATGGCAAACTAATATATATATATAGTGTATATATATATATATATGTGTGTGTAGTTATTTCAGTGGACTGAAAATCACACATGAACTCAAGTAGTTTGCAGGTTGAACTTAGACCCCAATTCAGTTCCTGCTGAAATCTGTAAGATACAATCACAGCTTCTGTATCCCACTTTAAATATATATATATATATATATATATATATATAATATATATATATAGCATAAGGAAACACCTGAATGTGCTCCTCACATCTGATGGCAATATATGGATTATGTTCCTACAAAACATTTGCTATTTAGTCTTTGAAAATAAATGTAACTGTAAAGAGTAATATTTTTCCTTTTCTCACTCCTGTCTTCTACAATCTGACATCTCTTCACATATGGACATCATTCCATTTCCAAATCCATTCTACTGTATTTTGCTATTATTGCATACAACACTTTGTAAAACCATGATCCAGCCTGGGCACAATGATTCTCAGGACACATTTATTTATTTATTAGAGCCCACTGCTGAGGCATCATTCAGAGTGTTGCAATGTAAATAATCTTTGTCTGCATTGGTGTGTTTGTTTGTGGGACAATGGAAATTAAAGGGGAAATCTTCTATGGCTTCAGTAGGATTTGGAACAGGCACACTGTTATTGTATAATTACTAATTAGATGCTTTAAAACCACTGTTAATTATTGAAGATTGTAGTTTCTACTCTTGCTGTGAATTTTTCTTAATCTCTTTCTCATCAAATACAATTCAATTTTCTTTTTTTTTTAATATTACTTTTCTTATAGTATCTTACTTCAGCTTCTGTAAGGTGGAAAAATCTTGCAATGTTTTTTTTTTTGAAGACATTGCAATGTCTGTTTTATAGCAATGTTTCTGTTAATAATTTTAAAATTTTAATTTAGGCCAGAGATGACTAAGCAAGGATTTCATCAAGCAAGGATTTCCAGTGTATCTTCCAAGCAGAAGTGCCAAACCCAGAGTTTGCAGAGTGCTGTCACAACAAGATTTTGCTTTATTTACAATTGCTTGAGGAATGAGACATTTTGTTCATGAGTTTTTCATGCATTCTGTTATGACTCTAATGTGGTGTCATTCCAAGGGTGATAACGAGGTCAATGTGAGCATTACTTAAATAAAGACACCATTTATAGTGATTAAAACCTGGGGGGAAAATCAGCAGCTTTTCTTGATCCCTCTAGTGTTTGAAATTGAGTCTCAAAGGACTTGTGGAGGATCCTGCTTATTGAAAGTGATCTCCTGGAGATTTTTACATATCTCAAGTAGTCCTGAGCACTCTGCTGAATTAATAATCTACACATAGGGCATTATTACTTGCAAACCAATACATACTGAGCATTTTTGACAGCTGACATTCCTAAATAATACAGAGTATAAGTTTAAAAAGTAGAAAAACCAGTCTTTTTAAAGCATCTCTTTTCTGTTTATCATCCTTCATCGATATGAATGACACACAGAATTCTGTGGATATATCAAAAATGTTGAGAATTTTCAGGAATCCACTATTTCTGCATTACAACTAAAGGTCCTGAGCAGAATAAATGGTTCAACTGACTCTGAAAAGCCTTGGTCCATCCTTCCATGCTTTTGCAGTTAGAGCTGCCCTGTTTGCAGAGGAAATTATCTGTACCTGGGAGCAGCTGAAAAACAAACCAGGCATCTGAGGAGCCAAAAACAACACACAACTTAAAGCACTGTTGCCTCCAGATTTCTTTAATGAACCACAAACTCTTTTGCTCCCTGAGCCTCACATCGTAATTGGCAATAACTACGACACCTTCTCAAAACACAAAAACTCATCAGCTGCCAGCTCCCTGCTAATAAACTCACCCAGAACAACTTATTAAGACATAACCTTTAAGTGTGTGAGCAAACAATATGCAGTGAAAGCCGCACCACAAATGTCTATAAAGCGAGATGAAGTATTAGGATTACTGCAGCTTTCTCTGAGCGAGGCCAAGCATATGGTGGCATAATGGAGCATGAATTTACAGCAGCAGAGATGTACGATATAGATTAAAGCTTCATCTGGGAGAACATACTGCTCGGCAAAAAAAAAAAAAAATCAAAACAGAACAAAAAACACCTAACAAAAAACCCCAAAAAATAACCCAAACAATTTTTTGTTTTGTTTTCTGGTTTAACGAGGAGCACAGCTGCTGTTGTGTAGAACAAGGGCTCCCTCTGCTGCCCACGGAGAAGGACAAACCAAATCCTACCTTCTGAACCGCTAAATACGTGATCCCGAAATAGCCCAGATTTTCAATCGCTCTGAACACGCTTCTCAGAACACGAGGGTGGATGCGAGGGTTTCAGGCAGGACGGATGGGCTCCTGTGCGACATAGAAAAATCCAAAATAAATAAATTAACTCCACTCCGCTAATTTTTTCTGCATTCGCTGCCAAAGTTGTTAAAGAAGTAAGCACTTGACACATTTTGTTACTGTTTAAAACTAGACCAGAAATATTTGGTAAAAAAAATATTTATTTTCCCTGTGATAAGGGAGCTGTGGCTTATTCATCTTTACAGAGCAGCTTTTGGGGTTTTTCTTCAGGTAAATTAAATCTTAAAGTACGAATGGAAAACCTACAGCCTGTAATAAGAGTGTGACCAATCAACAACAAAGGCTGAAATTTGAGGTGTGGAAGTTCCTTTTTTAACGTGATTGAAGCTATTAAATGAGAGTGCCAGTAATAGTTGCATTGCTGTTTTGACGCTTAAAGCGTCTTTGTACCTAGTCTGATGAAGGCCAGTACCTTTGTCAGCTTTTTGGGGGAGTGCGGGTTGTTTTTTTTTCTATTTGATTCCAGAGACAGGGCCGTGGCTGCAGGTCAGGATTTAGTCCCCATTGCAGACTGTGGACCGAGCTGCGGAGCGGGGGGCTCAGCACAACGAGGCGCTTTTGGGGAGCCCCGAAACGCAGAGGAGAGCTGGGGGCAGCGCCATTCCCTGCTGCTCCCGTGGGATATCCACCGAATCGCGTCCCCAGGGCTGCTTTTTAGGGGAAATCGGAGGGCCCGTGGCAGACTCAGAGCCCAGGCCACCAGACCATGGTGACATTTGTAGCAGTCACTGGCACAAGGGGACACGGCAGAGCCTCGGTGTTCCAGCAGCCCAGCGGGACCGTGCCCGTCCCGCTGTTCCCTCACACACTCCGGGATGGCGCCGTCGTGCTGTGCCCTCACACACAGCGCACTCCGGGCTGGTCCCGACCCGCTGTGCCCTCACACACAGCGCACTCCGGGCTGGTCCCCCTGTGCCCTCACACACAGCGCACTCCGGGCTGGTCCCGCTGTGCCCTCACACACAGCGCACTCCGGGCTGGTCCCGCTGTGCCCTCACACACGGGGCACTCCGGGCTGGTCCCGACCCGCTGTGCCCTCACACACAGCGCACTCCGGGCTGGTCCCCCTGTGCCCTCACACACAGCACACTCCGGACCCGTCCCGTCCCGCTGTGCCCTCACACACAGCGCACTCCGGGCTGGTCCCGCTGTGCCCTCACACACAGCGCACTCCGGGCTGGTCCCGGTGTGCCCTCACACACAGCGCACTCCGGGCTGGTCCCGTCCCGCTGTGCCCTCACACACAGCGCACTCCGGGCTGGTCCCGCTGTGCCCTCACACACGGCGCACTCCGGGCTGGTCCCGTCCCGCTGTGCCCTCACACACAGCGCACTCCGGGCTGGTCCCGTCCCGCTGTGCCCTCACACACAGCGCACTCCGGGCCGGTCCCGTCCCGCTCCCGCCGGCAACTCAGGAAAGGCAAGGAGCTGCTGGAGAGGGTCCAGCAGAGACCATAAAGATGAGGAAGGGTCTGGAGCATCTTTGTGATGAGGAGGGACTGTGACACGTGAGCGTGGGGAAGAGTGAGAGGGATCTCATCAGTCCATACTACATGGGGCCAGGCTCTGTTCAGCGGAGCCCAGCAATACGGTGATCTAAAACACAGATCCCACATCAATATGAGGAAAAGCTTTTTACACTGCGGATGGCAAAGCTGCCACAGAGGTGTGGAGTCCCCCTCTCTCGACACATCCCAAACACACCCGGACGCGTCCCTGCGTCCCCTGTTCAGTAACCCTGTCCTGCTCTGGGGGCTCGGGCATAGGCGGTGGATTGGCCTCGCCTGGCGAGGGCGCGGCAGGGCGGGACAGCGTTCGGCGGTGGATTGGCAGCGCCTGGAGCGGGCGGCCTCAGCCATGGCGGACGAGGAGCTGGAGGCGCTGCGGCAGCGGCGGCTGGGCGAGATCAGGGCCGAGCACGGGGTGAGGGGACGGGCGAGATCAGGGCCGAGCACGGGGTGAGGGGACGGGCGAGATCGGGGCCGAGCACGGGGTGAGGGGACGGGGGGGATCGGGGCCGAGCACGGGGTGAGGGGACGGGGGGGATTGGGGCCGAGCACGGGGTGAGGGGACGGGGGGGATCGGGGCCGAGCACGGGGTGAGGGGACGGGGGGGATTGGGGCCGAGCACGGGGTGAGGGGACGGGGGGGATTGGGGCCGAGCACGGGGTGAGGGGACGGGCGAGATCAGGGCCGAGCACGGGGTGAGGGGACGGGGGGGATCGGGGCCGAGCACGGGGTGAGGGGACGGGCGAGATCAGGGCCGAGCACGGGGTGAGGGGACGGGCGAGATCGGGGCCGAGCACGGGGTGAGGGGACGGGGGGGATCGGGGCCGAGCATGGGCTGAAGGGACGGCGGGATCGGGGCAGGGCCCAGCACGGGCTGAGGCAGCGCCTGCCCCTCCGCCCGCAGCGCTTTCGGCGCCTCTCGGGGGCCGGAGGGGAGGAGCAGGGCCGGGTGCGTGGCCGGGGGAAGCGGGAGGAGGCCCGGCCGTGCCCGAGCTTTGGCTGGAAGCGGCGCCGAGCGCAGCCCCGGCCCCGCCGCCTCCCTCCGCTCCTGCCCCGGGAGGTTCGGCATAGGAACGTTCCTGCCCCCGACCACTCACTGTCCCACGGATTGCCTTCCCAGCCATGTCAGTTTTCAGAGCTGAATCACAGAATCACAGAATTGTTCGGGCTGTAAGGAACTTCTGGAAATCATCCAGTCCAGCTCCCAGCAGGGCAGGGTCACCTGGAGCAGCTGACACAGGAGTGTGTCCAGGTGGGTTTGGAATGTCTCCAGAGACGAGACTCCACTCCCTCCCTGGGGAGCTGCTCCAGTGCTCTGCCACCCTCCCTGGAAAGAAGTTCTTCCTCGTGTTGAAGTGAAACTTGTGTTTTAGTTTCTGGCCATTGCCCCTTGTTCTCTGCTGGGCACCACTGGAAGGAGCTGGACACCATCCTCTGATACCATCCATGTATGGATTTATATGAATGTCAATTTTGTGTTCCTGTGAAGGAACTCTACCTCCAGCCATCCCCATTTCCTGTCCGTGAGGTTTTCCATCCTGCATTCCCACTTTAATTGTTACCTGTAATATCTGAGGTGTTCATTCCATATAAAGTTCAGGGTTTTTTGGTTTTTTGTTACTTGTTTCTAAATAGTCACCAGTAATAGTGATTTGGAAATTTGCCCCATTTTGTTTTTCATATGTATTAGTGTTTAGTGCAGGAACCAACTCCTGTAGAACCCCCCTCATTAACTTTTCATTGGTTTCAGGAGTTAGACGTGATGATCCTTGTGGGTTCTTCCAGCTCAGAATGTTCCATGATTCTGTGATTCTGGGATTTCAGCTGCCAAGCTGAGAATGTGTTCTGTTTCATTTTACTTATCCTTAGCTTACTCCAATGGCTCTGTAATGCTTCTGGCCCTTTCCTGGGCTCTGGGGCAGCCATGGGAAGGCTCTCCCTGCCCCCAGCCCCAGGAGCAGCTCACCCACTGCTGCCAGCACTGGCTGTGAGGAGAGCAGAGGGTGGCACATTTATGTGCTAGGGCAGCAGATTCCCATGTCCAGGATCTCATCCATGGGCAGGCAGGTTTAGCAGGCAGCTTTATCTTCCATCAACACTGCTGGAATATTTGAACTTTCTGTCCTGTGTGGAGTGATTCTGGGTTGTGATATTTGCTCTGATCTCCTCCTTCAGGATCCTTCTGCTGATCCATCACAACAGGAAGCAAAGCAGAGGTATAAATGAGACTGTTGAATGTTGGTCTTGCATCTCATCATCTTTAACCATTTGTTTTGTTGCTGGGAAAACCACCCCCAAAGGAACTGAGATGGATCCAAGATTGCTGCAGGTGTGGCTCCCATGCCATGCCCACAGTGCCTGAGCCCTGCTGGGGTGGGAGATGATGAGGAAGCATCAGCAGCTCATGTCCCTTGGCCCTTGTGTGAGTTCAGTGAGCTCCTGAGCTGCAGGGAGGCTGCAGGGTGCTCTGGGGAGCATCACCCCTGCCACTGTCACCTTGGCTCCTCAGGGCTGGGAGGAGTTTATCATCCAAGTCCTGCAGGCTGCCAGAACTCCTCCCAAACTGGTGCTTTTGGTCAGTGCTGAGTTTGGGTTGGGTTGGGCTGGTATTGCAGGGGGAAGAGCCTTTCCCAGTTGATTTGATTTTTCTGGGATACTATTCCACCTAAAAAGCTGAAGCAAAATTATTTTTCTAGAAGCTCAGTGGGGGAACAGTTCAGTATTTGTCCTAAGGGGAAAATTGTAAACAAGTGTGTGAAGAGAGCTGACTGCACAGTCCAAGCCTGTATTAACTAAAGTTTCATAAACTAAAGCTGCAGTTTTGCAGATACTTCTATCAAATATTGTAAATACATGGAGACTTAGTGAAGTCTCCATGTGAAAGTTCTAAACACACAAATGAGCTTTGGTTTGGATTTGGAATTGCATGGACAATTCCTTGTGCCTGTTCTACCATGGAGTGAGTTCCACCTGGATAAATGCAGGCTCTAAAGGGTAGCACAGCTTTTGTCTCTTAAAATGTAATCATGAGCAGTGAGAAGGTGTAAGGGTGAAACTCCACCTTGATTTCTTGGAAGGTGTTGCCAGCTGTGTAATTCAGTGATGGGAAATGGGAAATGTCCATAAGGAAAGGACATTCCCAGGACAGGAAATGCTGTAAAAGCCATCATGTAAATGGGAGGTTTGAAGTGACCTCAAGAAGCACTTCCAGGAATCAAAAAATCTTCTGTGCTTTGCTGTTCTGTGCACGTTATTTCAGGTGTTTGAAATCCCACTTTAATGTGTGCCTCACTTTCCCTTACAGAGAAGCAGAGATAAGGAATACTATTTTAGCTCAAGTTCTTGATCAAGCAGCTCGTGCAAGATGTGAGTATCCAAGTAACTTCCTCATAAAAAATACTCAGCTAGGTGACTCCTCAGAAGTGTGGTGTACAGAGGCCAGATTAGAAAAATACTGCTTTTGCTGAGAAGATAAAACTTGCAGCTTTTCAGTTGGTTAATCAGTGATTAGCAGGGAGAGGCTGATGAGTATCTGAATTATGTTAATGTTTTGGGTTTTATTTAAATTAGTAGAAGGAATTATATGGAGAGTCAAAGTTGTTTAATGAGGAGCAAATATTTAAAAGTAAGAAATGTAACTGTCTTGTACCTGGCATAAATGAAAATGGCTTTTTCAAAGTTTATTTCATGACCCTGGCATGAAGAAGATTGCTTCCTAGGGACATGTGTCACTTTTTTGTTACTAGTGAAGGTCCTGGAGAATGTTCTAACCCCAAATGAACAGAGCCTGTTTTTGTTGCAGTAAGCAATTTAGCACTTGTGAAACCAGACAAAGCAAAAGCAGTAGAGAATTATCTTATACAGATGGCAAGATTTGGACAGCTAGCTGGAAAGGTATGTTTCCTAATTCTTTCTCACATACATTTATTTTTAAACCCAATTAACTCTACAAAAATATGTTTATAATAGATACAAGTTAAATTAACTGTAAATAGCTCCTATTAAAATTCCATCAAAGACTATATAATTCCATCCAAAATCTTTTGTAGGAAGGAAATGGCAATTCAGGTTGATACTCTCAGAGTGTGTTTATCCACATTTTGTTTGATTTTCCTAGGTATCAGAACAAGGTTTGATAGAAATTCTTGAAAAAGTGAGTCAGCAAACAGAAAAGAAAACAACAGTGAAGGTGAGTTTTGTTTCCTAAGTGTAATGTTGTATAAAGTGGAGCAGCAGAATTGCACGTTGGGACAGTTCAGGGTGCAAGTTTGTGTTTGCACCTCCTGCCCTGCCCTGCCCTGCTGGGCTCCCTCAGAGCATTCTGGGGCCAGCCTGGTGTGTGCCAGCCTGCATCCACCATCACCCTTCAATTCTCACTTTATCTATTTCATTCTAGTTCAACAGAAGGAAAGTGTTGGATTCTGATGAAGAGGATGATTATTAATACTCTAAGGCTGCCAAACAATAGCCTGGAAAATGCTGTTAGCAGGCAGAATGCAAGATCTGAAAATGTTTACGCTTCTTGACTTTTTTTTTTATTATTATAAAAGGCCAACAAATAACTTGTAAAATAAATCTGAGAAGGGGGATTTTATAACTTCAAGTTTTGTAGTATAAGAGGCCTGAGCAGTGTGGGGTTCCCCATGGCTTCATTGGCATGAGTGTTTTGTTGCCCCTTGCTCACTAAGCTCTGCTTTCAGCCACTGCACACACTTAACTTGCTGTGACTGGAGAGTGCAAACACAGGAGCCAGGTGAGACAGGGCACAGGCACTCAGAGTTAAAGTGTGTCCAGACTCTGGCACAGAAGTGTTGGAAAGGAGATTCCCTGAGCCCCTGAAGGATGCCTGCCCAGCCAGCCACTGGCTCTCAAGGCCTTACTGGAAATTTAAAAATGAAAGCATCCAAAAAGTGTTTGGGTCAGGGACTCCTGTCAGGCAGCCTGTGTAAAGAAACGTTACCAGCAAACAGCAGAACTGTTCCCTGTCAGCTCCTGGGCTTTCACACAGAGCAAGTTAACTGTGTCACACACAGCACTGGTCACACACCTGCTATCGTGTACTCTTACAACTACCTCCACTTTTATCAGATGGCTGGAGACTTTCTTACCTGGAAAAAAAGACAGACCATTTTCCTAAACTCTGCAACTCCTGCATGCTTCAAGTGAAACTGAACTTGTGCTGTACTTTTATTCAAGACTATGGTTATGGAAATCAGTAGGATAAATACTGTAATGTGCTGAGAAACTCTCCCACCACAACCCCCCTATCTGACATAATTTAACAGGATCGTGTATGATTCCAACTGCACTGGTTTTGGAACAGAATAAACTGGTTTCAAGTGAGCACTAGTGGGTGTGTTTTTCATCTTGTCTGAATGTGGTTAAAAATATGAAACATTTGTTATTTTTGTTTCATTTGGTTTAGACTCTGCATTTTGCTACTCTGTGTTTGTAATTAGGATGCCTTAGCTTTAGTGATACCCTGAGTGTGCCAAATTTCTTCAGGCTTACAACCCTTACTGAGTGAAGCCAAAGTTTGGTGAACTGATTTTTCTTATCTATATGGTTGAGAAATCTGAAGAATAATTCATTTAGTTAAATGCATGCTACAATAAAAGAAGCAAAATTCTCACTCTGTAATTTGGAAATCAGATTTATAATAGTCTACTAGATTATAGTAGGTTATTCTTGCTGCAGGTAAGGACCAATGACTTACTCTGAGTCATCTTTATAGTGTCACAAGAAGGAAAAACCTGTTTTACCTCTTTCCTTTTGTGGCTTTTGACTTGTAATAGCTGAACATTCTTTTTTTTTTTTTTTTTAATTTGAACATAGAGCTAGAAAGGAGGTTATGTGAAAATGCAGAGCTTCACTAACAGTTCTATTTTGTACACCTCTGTGCATAAATCTAAAATCACACAACCTGATAAAATTATCTGTAAATGTAGGAGGAAGGAAAGTCCAGGAGTAAACACAAGGTAAAGTCTTCAAATGCCTACAAAGCCAAGCAAGAAAATCTGTAATAGAATCAATGCTTGGACAAAAGCACTCAAAGGAAGCAGCATTTTCAAGAGTTCTTTTACTAGTTTTTCTTTCCATCATTTGGCACAAATCCAAGGCACATCAGAAAATCAGATGAACTCATAAATTATTAGAAAAATAAACACATTACCCTCAAATCCAAATGTCATTTGACATTTTACGTCTTAGATTAAAAAGTTATCTGAAAAACCCAGCACTCTATCTTCCAGCTTTGTATTTTGCCAGGTAATTTACTAATACCACAGTTAAAAGAAAGAGAATTATGTACACATAATAGTTCATGAAATAAAATGCAAGCTGGATGTGATGAGCCAAGAATAAAAAAATCCTGCACTGCAAAACCTGGCTTGTGCTATTTACAGATTGGCCTCCCATAACTGAACAGTAGAAAATGAACGTTAGATCTAAAAGCAGCCCCTTGGTGGTTCCCTCAGCTTTCAGTTCCTCAGTGATCCCCCTGGGAATGGGGCAGGATTTGCCTATTGCAGCCAGTGCTCACTGGGGGGAGCAGTACCTTTCACAATGGCAATTTCATCTCTAACAGCAGCCCAGAGCAGGCTCTGGAGCAGTTTTGTCTGTGGATGTTGCCCAGGATCAGAATCATGAGTAATTGTGCATTTTTGCATTACTTCCTTTAGAGGAGGGGAAAAGCAACTTAAATGCATGCTACAGTAAAACACAAGCAGCACCTTGTGCTTGCTTCTGCTTGTTTATTATGCTGTGAACAGCAGGCCCAAAGTTGAGCTGTGTCAAGGGCTCTCCACTTTTCCCCAGTATCTTGGCTCCTCTGTAAGAACTTGATCTTGCAGCTCCAGTACAGGGGAGCATTGCTGAGATATTAGCAAGGATTACATCCCTTCACATTAGTAATGCAGATGTTATGGACTGTTGTTTGCCCAGCTACTGAAATATACAGAAATATACACTATAATGGTTGTAACATTACAATAAAAATAGAGACTTTCAATTACCTCTGGCAATAAATACCTTGTTATCCAATATATCTTTTTATATATATAAATATATTTATATTTATATTTAATTCTGAATGTAGTGATAAAAACTGAAAATGCAAAAATTATTCAAAGACTTTTAAAACAAAGTGGGTGGCTGAAAAATACAATACAGTGTTTCATTTGGTTTACTGTTACATAGAACTTTTTAATAATAATAGGAAAGTAATTTTGCTGTCTTTACCCCGTTCCATCCCTGTTAGTGAGATCAGCAATGATCTGGCTGTGTGGTCACCTCCAACACGAACAGAGGAGCCAGGCCCCAGGTGCCAGAACATTCCAGCTGTGCTGCAGAGCCTGTGCCTGCTCTGAGCTGGGGCTGTGAATGTCACCGACAGTAACACACAGTGAAGGGCCACCGAAATTCACAGCACAACTTCCTCAGCTCCGGGCTTCAGCTCCGTGCCTCCCTTCAGGGCTGTGAACCCGAGCCCTGCCAGTGCGGGGACTGCGGCACCGCCGGGCTGCGGGAGCCGCCGGGGCTGTGGCAGGAGCCGCTGGGGCAGGAGCCGCTGGGGCAGGAGCCGCCGGGGCTGTGGCAGGAGCCGCCGGGGCTGTGGCAGGAGCCGCTGTGGCTGTGGCAGGAGCCGCTGTCGCTGTCGCTGCCCTCTGCCGGCAGTGGCACAGTGACCGTGTGTCTGCGCTGCAGTAATTTACTCCGGGGAGGAGCTGCCGTGTCATCGTCATCCTCCACAAACTCACCGCTGCACCCCGAGTCCGTCACCTGACCTGTGATCTGCTCCAGCATTCCAACAGATTTTAATTTGCTTTTATCAAAGCTTTTAATAGCCATCTGCGAGGAGAGAGAAATGGTACGTTAAAGCATCTGCTTTCTTAAGAAGGAACATTAATATACTGTTTCTTGAACATTATTATCACATGAATTTCATGACACTGAGAACACAGCCAAGGTTAAAATAGCATACTTTGTAAGAGAGCAATTCTATTTGGGCTACATATGAGAAACAAGAGGCCAGCCTGCCCCAGGCTACACACACATCAGTACCAGACCTGAAAACAGACATTCCAAAACTTATTTTCACCTCACTATCCCAACAGCATCCCAGCTCTTCTAAACACCATTTGTAATGCAAGTCTCAATGCACTTGAAATTCACAGCCATTTCTTTTACTATTAAGAAAAGTGGCAGTAGTAACAGACAGGGTGACCCAGGTACTGCTGAAGGCAAAGGCAGATCTAGTTTTCCCTGCTTCCAGAGGTCACCTGTCAGAGAAGCAACATCCGCCCTCCCCATCCCCTTAGTGCCTCTTTCTGGTCATTGCAACTATTCATATCTTCCATTTCCACACCTGCTCCTGTTTCTGCTGTACAGTGTGGATGGCTGGTCTGGAATACTGGCCACTGTGCAATGTTAAAATTACCAGAAGAAATAAAGAGAATGCAAGCATGCTAATGACAGATCTTCTAAGACAAGAACGAAAGGAGAAAGTAACTTTTTTACTGAAATAATGGCAACAGTCTTGAAAAAGCTGCAGACAGAGGTTATTTAAATCCACAAACATTTAAATCCACTAACAATTCAGAGCTGTAGGGACTCATGAATTAGTTCAGCCACAGCTGTATGAACTCACAACCACAGAACAGGGTTGGAGTGCTCTGTATCAGGGTCACATATCTGTTTTCTGACACCTGTGTACTGAAATGACATACTGCCTTCAGTGATCCACAGTTATAAAATGTAAATCCCAGGTTAAGTAGTGGAATATTATCATTTAGAAAGAATTAATAAAATATTACAGCTTTATAGAATTAATTTAGTGTTCTCAAGGCTTTTGGCAAATACTCAGCCTTTTAAGGGCTGTAGGAAAAGGAAGAGAATTCCATTTTCCAGAAGGACATGAGGTGCAGAGTCTGCATTTCCAAGCTGTGTCAGTCTAACGATGGGCAGCTGCTGGACTAACCTGGTAAAAACTGTTTTGTTTTGGACAGGTCCTTTTCCTGTTGATTTAGTGTTCTGAAACGGCCTAGCAGAAGATGCAAGGAGAGTCACAGCCAGTGCCAAGGAGGAGGAAGAGCACAAGCTCTGGGGAAGGCAGCATCCAGCAGCTGGTGTGGGTGTCACTGCACCCCAAGCAAAGCTGAATCTATCACACACATTTGTGTCACAGCTGCCAATGCAAATGCAGTTTGCTGTCACCTTGCAAACAGTCTCCTCTTACAAAGCAAACCCCAATTTCAATCTACTGAAAAATGTCTCTCTAGCCAAAGCAAGATACAGCTCCAAGAAGCTGCAGAGCTTTTCAGTTCTAGGTTTTGGTGGACAGGACACAGAAAAGAAGACAGAGTTGAAACCTGCAGTAAGAGGTTTAAGAGATTCAAAAGAAAGAAGTGTTCAAGAGGTGTCATAGAAGCACCACTGAAGTTTGAACAATGATGAAACGAGCAATTTGGCAAACAGGTCAAAACCTCTGTGATTCAATGATCACCACTAGTAAACTTTCTTTTAAATGTACCCAGAGTGACAGCAGAGCAAACAAACATTTGCTGTAATAGAAGAATAATCTGAGCAAGTATTTCCACTTACCTGGTGCAGTAAGTGATAGTCAAAATTAGGGACACTTTTATCTCTTGTTATTGTTCTCCGTAAGTGTTTTTCTCTAAAGAAGATTTTAAAGAAATCAAAGAAATTAAATGTCTTTGCATAAGCCTTCCATAAAAGCCTCTCTCTCAGAAGCTCCACAAGGTGGAACTGTCTCACCAGAGACAGCCATCTCTCTGACAACACCTTCCCAGAACTGCAGCCTGCTCGGATTCCCTGTATTTTACTATGCAATATACATTAGGGCTTAAAAAGATACTGAGCAAAACCCAACCAAGAAGTGAACACCACTACAGTATTTTTAAGCAGTCTGGCTCTCAAATGCTTAACTGATGTACACCAAGTATTAGTGCAATCCCAATTTTAGATACATTCCCAAGCCTTCCCTCTCCACCCCAGTGAGCTTGTCATGCCCAGAACATCTGCCTGGGGATGTGACTGTGCCAGCCCTGCAGGATTAACACCCACTGGCACACCCCCATGCCAGGTGTAACCAGCCCTGACCCACTCTGGGCCTTTGTTAGCAGCTGCACTTCTCCTCTGCTTAGGGGAAACAACAAACCCACTCTGAGCAAGCTTCTGTGCTTACTTGTTAAATCTGTTAATTGATTGGAGCAGTTGGAGCTGTCTGCTTATGGGATCATCGGCTTCCTCACAGGGCTTAGGATGCACTGGGGGTTTAAAAGAATAGGCAGCTAAAATTACAACTCAGTCTCACTTAGGAATTAAAAAAACAGTTATGATTTTAAATTTAACATAAAACTATAACAGTGCTAACTTGAATAAAAGTGGTGATTTATCTTTGGAAATTTTTAAAAATTTAAGTTGCAGATATAACCATTCTTCCTCAGATAAAACTGGCCAAGCTTCTGAAGAGACTGTAATTCTGGACTTTGAGGCCCTGAATTCCAGTTTTTACCAATCTGAATTAACACACAGATGCTAAACCACCTCTTCATTAGTATTACTCATATCTTCTATTGCTCTTTTAAAACTATTCAAAATATTTGAAAGAACTATTCTCAATTTTAGGTGTCAGCACACTGTGATTGTGATTTTCTATTAAGCAGACATTCACAATCTTTCTGAGGGAAGGAAGCAAGAGTTACTTTGAAAACTCATGGGTGCTGAAATGGGCAATCATGCTCCTCATCTACCCTGATTCCTGCTTTGCAGCCTCCCTGCTTTCTTTCTACAGCCCTGGTGGCATCAGGTCCTTTGCTGAGCTGTCCAGCTCAGGGGGCACAGCTTTTCTTACATCCCCAGGGCAGTGAACTTGAAAATTCACCTGAAAAACTTCTGAGGCAACATAGTGGGAGCAGTGGATGAGGCAGATCAGAAGCTGGGGGTGAGAGGTGAGGAGGGAGAATCTGTGCTCCTTAAGCTCCATCTCAGAGGCTGCTTAGGCACATTAAGATAGAGCCATGAGTCAAATCTTCTAAGGAGTGAAATAACTTTGCATCATTGAATATAACTTATAATGTTATTGCTATTAAAAAAGGGGAAGGTCAGAGTTTACACTGCAAGATAAAAGGTAGCAAAGGGATGGTAACTCATCCTTCCCAAGGCACCAGGGCCCTGCTGCAGCCCAGCTGTGCTGTCACTGCACCTCGTGGCCACACTGTGCCACCTCCTGCCACTTGCTCAAAGCCCTCTGCAAACTGTGCTGGAAGGTTCACAGTCACCTCTGTAGCTCTCATTTCTGTCCCAAAACATAATGAAGAATAATGAAGAGTCACTCCCTGACCTGTTTTAGGGCAATATAAATGACACCCAACAGTCACTTAAATCTGTTTTGCTTTGCACTGAAATGCACAGTTCCTACATGGCTAGTTATATAATCTCAAATATGGTGTGTTTTCACCTTGAAATGTTTTTGTAGGTAAAATTCACACATGTACCCCAAAGTAGGTGAAAACTAAGTTTAAAGCAATGTCATGAGTAGAATACAAAGTCCGCTGCATTTAGTTACAGTGTTTTAGGTGTTACCTATCATAAATATGAAAAATAATTGTTCTATTATTGTATGTATAGCAATTACATCAAATATTTGATATAGTCACCTGTGAATTCCTAAATTCCTAAATTCCCTTTTTATTCACACCAGTGGAAATATCATAGGTACCTTTTTTCCTTATCTTGCCAGTAACGTGCTGCTCAGTCTCCTTCTCTCCCTCTGCTGATGTTGGGGGACAGCTTGGTGCTGCTTCTAGCAACTTCATGATGTTTGAATTCTTCATTTTAAAAGTTTCCATTTTCACCATTATTAAAGAAAAAGAAAAACAACAGTACATTTTAGTATTTCAGTCTGTGCAGAGTGTGTTAATTAATGCTTCTATGAATCAATAGAACACACATAAAAGAACTCATTATAAAAACAAAGTTATATCACTCTGAGTAGGGCAAAAACAGGGTTCCACAAGTTACACTGTAATGCAGTGATGATGTTGGAGTCCTGACCTCTTATTTTAAGCTGTATTACTTATGGTTAAGCCAATTTCAGTTTAAATGGTAACATACATACCAAAATTGATTCAGTACAGAATTTTGTGGTCATTAAGCTACATCTCAGAGGCCATTTAAGCACATTAAGGAGTCCTTTAAAGAGTGAAATAATTCTGTATCATTTATTATTACATATAATGTTATTGCTATTAATAAAGGGGAAGGTCAGAGTGATCTATTGCAAGATAAAAGAAATCTAAAGCCTTGAAGGGCAGAAGATAATGGGTGGGAAAAGGAACACTGCTGCCAGCACTACTGATTAGTGCAAGGTGTTCATTTGCCTACATCCAATTTCTGCTCTCTCTGCCATTACAGAGATGTTAATGTTCATTTTATTTAGGTCTGTGCTTCCACTCTTTCTGGACCCATCCTTTTAGTCTAGGATAACTTATTCTAGAAACCCAACCGGCTTCACAGGCCGCCGGCAGCATCGCCAGGCAGCACAAGGAGCAGCATGTCAGTGTTTATACCCCAAGAGCTGGAGCAGCTCAGTGTGTGCAGCCCTGCAGTGCCAGCACAGGGCCCTTTCCCCTGCCCTGCAGCCCTGCAGCACTCACGGGCAGCATGTCAGTGTTTATACCCCCAAGAGCTGGTGCAGCTCAGTGTGTGCAGCCCTGCAGTGCCAGCCCAGGGCCCTTTCCCCTGCCCTGCAGCCCTGCAGCACTCACGGGCAGCATGTCAGTGTTTACACCCCCCAGAGCTGGTGCAGCTCAGTGTGTGCAGCCCTGCAGTGCCAGCACAGGGCTCCTTCCCCTGGCAGCATGTCAGAGTTTACACCCCCGAGAGCTAGTGCAGCTCAGTGTGTGCAGCCCTGCAGTGCCAGCCCAGGGCCCTTTCCCTGCCCTGCAGCACTCACGGGCAGCATGTCAGTGTTTATACCCCCAAGAGCTGGTGCAGCTCAGTGTGTGCAGCCCTGCAGTGCCAGCACAGGGCCCTTCCCCTGCCCTGCAGCCCTGCAGCACTCACGGGCTGGGCGCAGTCGGCAGCGGTGCAGCCGCGCTCGTCGCGCAGGTGCCGCAGGGCCCCGTGCCGCAGCAGCAACGCCACCAGCGCCTCGCTGCCGCCCGCCGCGGCCTCGTGCAGAGCCGTGCTGCCCCTGCTGCCGGAGAGGTTCACCGAGGCTCCGTGCTGCACAGCAAAGGGAGAGCGGGTTAGAAAGGAGCAGCAGCCCCAGAGCTGCACAGGGCCCAGGGCGGCTGCACCAAGAGCCACAAGAACCCACCTGGCCACGTTACCGCCCCATGCCCCAGCCACGGTTTGTTTCATGGATCAGCTCATTCTGGTTTTGCATATCTCTATTACATGCTCCGAGCTTTAGAGATACTTTAGAAACCCCCAACCCTATGTGACAGAATCCCTGCCACCTGCCACATAGAAGTTCCATAAAAACAGCTACCTGTACAATAGCAAGGTAATATTTATCTAATAGTAAGGTAATATTCATCTAAAATTTATCTAACATCTCTGAAGGGATGGGATTAAAACTCTTCTTTCCCTAGATATTTTTGACAGAGAAATGCATAACTAAAAATACTGATCCTGAGTATTGGTAAGCACAGATATCACATGAGAAATACCAGCAGAACACTCTGCAGTGATCTCACCTGCAGCAACAGGGCAGTAGTCTCATAGTGACCATTCAAGCATGCATAAATTAAGGGAGTATTTCCATATATATCCTTTTTATTTTGTTTTGCATTGTAATCCATCAGACACTTTACCACCTATTGAAAGAAATAACAACTTCAGTCTTACTGAATAGGAGTACTAAGTAACTGAGTATGAAACTAATTTTCATTTTTTAACACCCACTTTTAAAAAGAAAAATGTAAGGAACTACAAGAAAGGCCAGAAAATAAAACTCAAGGTGGGTGAAAAACAAATATAACCAGTAACTTAACAAAACATCAAAATCAAACCACCAGAGCAGCAGCACCCTTTTCCAAACTCATCACAACACTTGGAAGGAGTTCTTCATACTGTAATTACCCCATGAACTAATCTACAACTATCCCATGAATTAGCCTACAACTCTGAGTTGTATTCTTGATTTTTCTTGCTTCCCTAGTACTTTGTCTTCTTATCACTTTCAACAACCTTTTCTTTTCCCTCCTGCAGCCTTCAGTTCCTTATTTTTAAATAATTTTCCGCTTTTCTAATTTCCCTAATTTTCTGCTTTTCTTCATCTTTCCATTTGCCTTTTTCCCCCTGCTTTTTCAAACTGTTTGTTATTTTCCTGTCTCATTTACTCTCTCTCCTGTATTGACACCCACCCCCCATGGGCACATACTTCTCCTTCACTGCTTTTGCTTCCCTGACTTGAAGTGAGGGATGAATTATCTGCTGCCTCAAAGCTGCACTTGCCTCATGATCTAAGTGAGGAGTTGAATCTACAGTAACAGTTGAATCTACAGTATTTAGTACTGTGGCTACTGAAGATACCAAGACACAAACATAACCCAGAGAAGAAAGTACAGAGGAACATACACAGAAGATTCAGCTGCACAAGGGATGTTTAAAGCATTTGAAATACAACAGAAGGTTTTTGCACCCTTTGCATTAAACCAGTATTTTAAGTCATGTATGCTTATATATATAAGTCATATATGCTTTCATAAAGAAAAGGTGTCTTCTGAAACGATTTCAGCTCAAAGTTCCCCTTTCCATCTGGAGATTTTAGACGCTGAAAACAAAAACCAGAACCGCCAAACTCATTTTCTCTGCTCCCGGCTTAGTGTGGTCGCTCATTTCCCCAGGCAGCTTTCCATGGTGCCAGGGAGCTCAGTGGCAGGCAGGGTTACCTGGGAGTGTCCCCTCTGGCAGGCCAGGTGCAGGGGAGATGCCAGCTGCGTGTTCCTGGCGCTGGCACTGGCACCGTGGCGCAGCAGCAGCGACGCCAGCTCGCTGTGCCCGTGCAGAGCAGCCATGTGCAGGGGGGTGAAACCATCCTGGTTGGAAACATTCACCCCCAGCCCGTTGGCACAGATCTTGGAAAACTTCTGTTGAGGAAAGCACACAATAAAACTATAATCATGCTTTGTTTTAATCAATGAAATAGCCAAATACCTGCCAAGTTCACATAAAATAGGCAGATGGGCATTACAAGAAATTCTGCTGGAGCCTAATTTGAGGCCTTCAGAAAAAGTCAGTGAAGAAGAGCAGCTTGGCAGTATTTTTCAACAGAAAATTACTTTTATTGTTATCTCTTTTCTTTCAACATGATAACTTAATGGAGAGCAATTCTAGACAAAGTATTCACAGTATTAAAAAGAGGCTAAAGCAGCACAGTTTGAGAGAGAGGTAAAACTGAAAGTTTTTATACAGCTGCTAGGATGCTCATACTGGATATGAGGCAGTGTTAATGAGTTATTTTGATTTATACAGATATTTACGCTCTTTGAAACAGACAATAAACACCTCAATGCTACATGAAGCTTGGGGTAATAAGGATACAAACTAAAATAAATTTAATTCACCTGGAAGCAAGAGTGGCCCAGAGAACAGACTCCCCTGGGGAGCCAGGATAAGGAAAGCACCTGGAGGACAGTTTACCCAGCTCTACAGAACATCCTCCTTCACTCCTCTTGCAAACTGTGCCTGCCTAACATTTACAGTGGTGCACAGCCTTCCATCCTGTGCTTTATACGTGTGCCTGCCTAGCACAGGGTTAGGATTAATTAACAAGTTCCTTCTTCTCACTCAGCAGACGAGTAAATTCCACAGCAGATGCCATTCCCCTCCCTGTCAGCAATAAAATGAGCTTCATGGACTCCAGCTCTGGCATCTTCAGCACTTGATCCCTGTCCTGAGGGCACAGGGACAGCCCTTACCAGAGAATAAAGCATGGTGTGAATGTGAAGCCTTCGAGGACAACAGAACACTCTAAGACTGCACAAAATAAGTGTGTGGTGGCAATGGGGAATTCAGAAGTTAAGCCATCTCACAGTGCTGTTAGGCCCAAAGCAGCCAATCAACTGAAAATTTGTATTTAGGTTTATTTTGCAATGATTCATCCAGTCATGTACCCCTTCAGACACCTCCTGGAAGGCAAGTTATGGAATTTCTATTTCCAAAAAGCTGGGATTGTTCCTTATGAAAAACAACAACAACAAAAAAAAACCAAACAAGAACCACGTACACACACACAAAAAAAAAACCAAAAAAACCCAAGCAAAAAACAACAAACCAAAAAAAACCACAGAAAGAGTGTATTCTAAAGCCTCATTCTATTCTACAGAGTGTGGTAATTTAGGGGGAAGAAAATCTTTGCAACTGAAAAGAAAGTCTTTGTAATTATTTCAGAGCTCTGAAGAGGCTTTAGATACGGCTTGTAGAAAAGATGCCATGCAATTAAAAAAAGACTTTATCAGCATTACATGGATTCTGGGATTAGCAGGTATTCCTTCCTGAACTGATTACTAACAGGTAAGTAGATATGCTGGGCCAGTAGCAGTGTAAACTGAGGAGAATCAGAGGCTTAGAAAAGAATGAATGTTTATTCAAAGTGGCCCAAACCTTCCTGACAGCACTCCACATATCCCAAAAACAAACTTTGAAGCTTTCTCAATCCATTATATATTGTGCAAGTCATGAACACTGTTTCTGTATTCAAAATTTTCAACAATTCCATTAAAAAAAGAACAATTTCATACCATCAGATGAAGTCTGAAAATCTGTATATAGTTAATTTCTTTTTAGAAGAGAGACAGAGGTGCTGGGCAATATGAATGTTATTTCCCTGAAGCAAAAACTTACATTACAAGAATATAAATTATTCTTTTTACAGAATAAATATTCCAACCTTTTGTGCTGGCCCACATTTTGAGCACTGGCATAATGGATGGCAGAATTCTGGTTTTGATGTACTGGCTGTGTCATCCTCATCTTCCAAGTCTTCTTCCACCCACTCCAAGAGATAACGGACCTGGCATAAAAAGCAAATCCTTCTTTAGAGTCCCAAAGTTCCATGTCCTACCAGGTCTGCACATGTGGACAAGTCAGATTTGACAAACACACACTTGTGACTCTCCCAGGGAGAGCACACAGCCACCTCCTGCCATCAGCTGCCCACAGGCCAAGTTAAAAACTCAAGTGTTATTGTTGACAAAGCAGCTAGGAAGTTCTCCAAGTACAGTGAAGTGAATTATAAATGACTTCCTGCTGCCTAATCGCAACTGCAGTGCTCACCCACTCTCAAACACTCCACATCCTTGCAGCTCAGATGATTTGTGCCAGCTCATATCAATGTGAATTTTGCTTCATCTTTTGCTTTAAAGAACATAAGGAATGACAAGGATGACAACATTTAATGATACCTAAAACTTTGCAGGGGCACTGACTTTCCTTAGGCCTGTCACTTAGGACTTGGACAGTTTCACTTTTCTTTATGTGCAGTGCCTCATTTTTGAGAGACAGGCCCTTCAGTAAAGCCTTAGGGCTCAGGGCATTCATGTGCAATCTGCAAACAGTGATGCTTGGGGCATTTAAATTTTACATTACATTTCATTCAATTTTAAAAAATGTTTAAGCAGTACATTTTTACCTTGAAATTCATTAATCTAATTTCACTAAAGACATTTTAGAATTAGCAGTGAGTGTATTAAGTCTCCATTACTACTGGACCAAGCCAAGAGCTCTGCAGCTGTAGTCCAAGGGAATGGGGACAGTGGGATTTCTGAGACATTCCTCCCACTCTGTTTACTCTCACACTTGTCACAGGTTCTGCTCCTCACCACCGAGCTCTGGGAAAACAACACATCCATGTCTCAGCCACTTAAACACATGCAGCTACAACAAATCCTGGGAAGCCAGGAAAGGCCCTGTACCTGACTCTGAATGATGACATAATAGAGCCTGAAAAGGAATATTCTGGTTTTTACAGACTATTGCTTTCCCTGCAAACACCATGTTGTTCTCTGGAACAAAGGAAACACTCTCTTCAAGCCTGCCTGTTTATGGAAGGCCAGCTCAGCAAAGCTTTACTACTTGCTCCATTTGTACATGTCTAAATTAAGCAGAACTGTCACTTCACTCTCCCCTTTCCCTGCAGACTCACCAAGACTCTCACAATTGATTTCCTCCTCCTCCTGGGACAGCCCAATACTGCTGGCTCTCATTATCCAGTGCACAGCTCCAAACATATTGATACCAATGCCTCCCAAAAACCTGAACACACCCTGTGTCCATCTCTTTATAATTACAGTGCAGTGGCCATTCTTCTTGGGTTAAAGGCATTTTTGGTCAAAATATTACCTGTGCTTTCAGGCAGACACACAGTGAACCACCTCAGGAGATTGCCCAGTCCCATTCACAAGGTAACTTGTCATCTGAAAGGTTCTTTACACTGCTGGGTTACTTTGGAATACTCAGCTGAGCACTCTGGGTCTCTGTACCCTCATTCCAACATTTCAGCTGCTCCACAGCACTTATTGCAGACAAGAGATTTGGTTTTTTCTATGGTAGATTTGCACATATCCTTCCCACTGGACAGACTGGGTAGGAGAGCACCAAATCCCCTAGCTGTGCTGAGACAACACCAATCATATAATAATGTGTATTTTTTTTTTAAATCTTCCAGTTTCACAGCATTTTTTAATGCCTCCTCTTGCAAAGCTCAGTTGGCTGTCACAGCAAACACCTACAGCAGCCCTAATACCTGGCTGCTGTGGCTGCTCCTATGCAGACAGACTTCAGGCTGTCAGAACAAGGTCAGAGTTTTTAAATACTTGTGTTTTTTTAATAGATATACAATCTATAACATTTGTCATCCAGCTGGATGATTCTCCTTTTCTGAGCAGCTTCACATAAACTTCAGTAATGAGGAAAGTAAAGCCACATAAGAGAAGGTGATTCTGTCATCTGAATGCACAGACTGGATTTCTATATGATTTTTTTTCTATATGATTTTTTTCTACATGCTTTTCATTGTTGATATCTATTGAGCAGTGCTAGATACTAATTTCCCAGCAAGTTATAGCACTGTATTTAATTTTCTTGATGAAGTTTAGATTTTCAAAAGTGGGTGAAAAGTGAACTGTAATACATGCACACTTACCACTGGCCAGGAAAATGGCAAATACCAGCATTGCACATATTACTGCTTCTTGAAATGACTAAAGGGCTGGCTTGGAAATAATTACTTATATTAAGTCACATTGTAAACCAGGATAATGAAATTTACTCAACAACTGAACAGTTCTTTGCTCTATCAGCAGATAAATTATTTCCATCATCTCAGTGGAATAAAACATAAGAGAAACAGTATTAACATGGCACATATTTTGTAACATGAGTTTTCTCTTTTCTGATGACTCTATGAGGCTTCATTGGCATTTGCTACTCCTGGTACAAACCAAACCCAAACAGGTTGTTCAGAACATGCACCCAGCAGGGTAAACTTGCATTCTCACACAGCTTTATGGTTTTTTTCTGTGAACTACAAGAAAATCAAGAAATCTACAGCCTTACACACATTTCCAAAAGCAAAACTCCTCAAGATTCCTGTGTCATCTTCAATTTTTCAGTAGAATGACATTGGAAGTATCTAATTTTTTAAGGCATAAAGGCAACAATAAATAAAAGAATAGTCAAGACAGGTGGTACCACAAATTACAGAACATCACATCTGAAACTGGTATTATTATATCATCAGCTATCCATTTGAAGTGAAATCCAAACTCTACATTGATGTGTGCCCCACAAATAGCATCTCTGTGTCACCTGAATTTCCTCTTTACATGAGATTATTACCCAAAGCATTCTCCACTTGATACTATTTACAAGTAACTTCCTCAATTTGAATGAGATAAAATGGAATTCAATGATATTCAACAGCCACATTAACACTCACCATTTCCAGATCTCCATCAGCAACTGCTCTCAGGAGTTTTTCCACCTGTATATGAAGAAAATTATTTATTTGCTTTGCTGGTATGGGTATTAAGCAGAACACAGAAAATCCTGTGTCCTTTGCTAACCTCCTAAGCTCATGCAGTAGGATTACTGCTGGCCCATTTCATATTTATTGATAAAGTTTTAAAGGAAAAACCTTCCTCCTTTACGAAATAGAGAATCTGTACAAGCCCTGTGGCCATTTGATGATCTCTGACCTGCTCAGTTAAATAGTACTTATCTGAATTGAGGATATGTGGCCCACCCATAAACAAAGCCATGTAAGCTGATATATCTGATGATGCTGCTCCAGCAGCAGCTGCCCTGTGCATTTCTGTGTGAATCTAATGTTAAAAATGCCTGCTTAAGGCAAATCCCTACCCTAATATACACCAACACTGGCTGCACTCTTGCTGAGCTGCTCTGTGCTGCTCTCATTATCCAGCACACAGCTCCTAAAATATTGTGCCAGTGCCTCCCAAAAACCTGAACACACTACTCCTGTGCCCTTCTCTATAATTAGAGTGAACAGTGTAATTACAGGAGCACAAAGCTATTTGAGAAACAACAGTTTAAGATGAAAAAGATGCTTTCCAATTGTTACCTTTACAGCTGCAGATAACTGGTTTAATCCTGCACTAAAACCAAATATTTACAAAGCCAACTTGACTGTAAATATGAAATTTGTTTTCTTACTTAAAATCTGAAAAAATATAAATACTAAAGGGTATACATTGGGACCAGCATTAGCCCATTTTAGTGTAAGGTGAGGCCAGGGCCCCAGTGGTGGGGAAGGAAGGTGCCTGCCTGTCCACAGCTCTGCAGGGGAACAGACACGTGAGGGAAGAAGAGGTGGAAGGAGCTCTGCAGAGCACTGGTGCCATTCCCCTGAGCCCTCAGGCTGCTTGTGAAAGCAGGAGAAGGAGATTAACTTGTCTCTTCTCTTCTCTAAGTCTCTACTCTCACATGAAGGAGTTGAGATCCAACCTGATCGAATGGGAAAGGTGCCAGTAAAAGGGCAGGGAGAGTCCTTCAGTCCTCTCACAATTCCCCTGGCTCTGCAGAGTGTCAAGAATCATTTAATAAGCTTTGTGAAAGTCTGTTTTGGTATCATAGCAAATTATTCCAGCACGGTGCTACAATCACTGAAGATGCTAATGGCTCAACACACTTGTTTCTATAGTGAGGAACACCTTGCAAGCTGTCATGGAGTGACAGCTTCAGTCACATTTCAATCTTCATATGGAAATCACCACCTTGCTGAGTGTGACAGTGATGTTTGGCAAGGCAAACAAAGAAGAATAAGACTGAAATTTGTGTTCTATTGTTCTGATCTCTTTCTTCAGGGTTTTAGATGAAGAACAGGACACAAACAGCTGAAAGACCAGAGGCCAGATTAAATCTCTCCATTTTTATCTCTTAGGAACACTGCTAAGTTTGGGTTTATTACCACCTTTCTAATACAGGATGAAGGTCCTTGGAGTCATAAATTGGTCATTCTGGGCAGAATCTATGATTCTTTGATTTTTTTTTTTCTCCTAACTTTCAATGTCTGAAAGTCAGCTGTCTAAACCTCAGACAGGCATTTATTTTTAAACTTCCTCTCTGGTAACTACAGAACAGAATACAGTCAACAAATAACACCTGAGTGCAACTCAGGTCAAACTAAGCATGTCTGAGATTATTTCCTCTCTGAAGTGAATTTCCCTCCACTGACTGAGGAGGGGCAATAGATGTCAGAAGTGAAGACAACTTCTTCCAGAACTTGGCTGAATCCCAATCTCTCCACATATACAGCTAAAATGGACTATATACACTAGGGAGGTCTGTGCTTCCCCTGAACTTCCCCTGATCATACAGGATAATGCCACTGGAGAATGCAGAGGTCTTTAGGATTTTTCAGGAGTCACCTTCTGCCATACAAGATGCCTCACAGTAACAGCAGTGACCCACAAGCTCTGAATTTCTTTCCAAAAATAACAACTTTCTTAAAGTACTAAAAGCTGTCTCAGGCCCCAGCAGTGCTACATTTGTTATGCAGCTTATAGATAATTTATGAAGAGTACTTAGGGCAAAATGTCTGCTACATGCATTTCCCCATCTTTCCAGTTCGTTTTCTCACTTTTGCATGGAACAGAACCTTCCTTTAAATGTAAAAATAGAAGAAACAAATCTATTACAATTCACCTGCATGGCCAGTTTTTCAGCTGCTGAACAGAAAATGTGCAGGTCCCAAATCTACAATCCTGGCTCTTTCTCTTTTCTAAGTCATAATAAACAAGCCACTATGACTGGCTCATTTAAGAGTTTAATTCAGTATGGATTAATCAAGATCTGACTGGATCCCCTTAATCCAAGGTGCAAACCCTGAAATCTGGAAAACTGACTGCATCAGTTTCCCATTACTTCCAGTGGTGTTTCCTTCATGGAGCTCTCTCAGCATCAGGCTCTTGCCCCTTTGAGCAGGGAGGCCAGGTGAAACCTGGCAAACAGAAATCAGCTAAAGCTGGATTACAGAGAAGGTCATTAACCCTAAGGACCTCAGGTGTAAGCAGTTTGTAATCTTTTTCCCTGGCTTGAACTACAGTCTTAGCACTTGGGTGTGATAAATTTGTTGCTTCAAAGAAAAATAAATCCTCAATCTACAAGGAGAACTTATTTAGAGTGCTTGACTCCACACAAACAGGGAGGTCCAGCCCTACACTGAGCCTCTCACAGAGCAACTCAAGTGTGAAATCATATTGACAGTCAAAATTTGCATCTTTGTGTTTCTTCAATATTCTTAGAGAACTGAAACTTCTGGCAAGAAAAGAAGCTTTTAATACCAGGAAAAGGAAGAAGTTGAATGTAGTGGTGATATTGAGAGAAACAAACATACTTAGGAGGTCAGTTTGGAAAAAAATAATGAAAAGACAGACTAGGAAAAATAAAAAAAAGCATCAGAATGAGTGGTGATATGACAGACTTGGGAAGGGGTAACAAGTGTGGATCTGAGATCCCACAGGAACAAATTCAGAGGATGCCATCTGGTGTGGACAGAGCAAAATCAGCAAACACATACATGCAAGATACTTAATATATAGACTGCACTTCTTCACTTGTTATAAATTGACTCCCATGCCTATTTGAAAGCATGTCTTATGTCTTAACATTCCAGTTTGTTGTTGGCCAGCATGGCTGTACAAGTCTCTTTTCTCTGACAGATTTTCTCAGCTAACAGTAGCACTTAATCCCTGGATGGGACAGCCAGGGCCTTGGGGCACTGACTACCACTGTACTTTGGTAAACCTCAACAAATTCTAAATTACATAGTTAACTTCAATAAATATGAACAACTACTTCAGAGATGGTGTCAATTTTCCCCCAGAAATAACCAACAGAGCAGTTGAAGCCATACAAAAATAAGCACTGAGATGACAAAGCCCCTGAGGACAGCAGTTACCATTTTCCAAACCAGACAGGAGGCTAGTCCTGAAGAAGCAGTTTAAAACACTGTGGCAAATTATCACTCTTCTAGCTTCCTTCACTTTGCTTACTGTCAAAACCTATACCTCAATCTTACCTCTTTATAATTGTTTTTTGCTTCTTCTTGCCTAATATCAGTTGATGCTGATGACAGGCTTGAGACAGATGATCCTCTGCTGAAAGTTTCTGTTGAGTGCTGAGGAGACCTAAGTGGTGACTTACAGTTGGAAAAAAACAAATAAAAAATCAATAAATCAAACAACCAACCAACCAGAAAAGGTGAAATATCAAATAAAGGTGGTTAAGCATAGACAAGAAACAATTTAGCTTGCATGGGCTGTTACCTCAGAAGCACTCTGTCCTCTTTCAAATGTTAGGTAGTTTGCTTCCATCAATGACAAAATCTGCACAAAAATATTAAAAAGAACCAATGTAACTCCATTCACAGAGGAATCTACTGACTGAAACACAAATGAGCTGACAACCTAGTAATTAGGAACAGAATATGATTGAGCAGATTAGAAGTACCCATTGACAAGTTCATGTTCTATCCCACAGAGTGTATTCCCACTGCTGGAGTTAAAATGGGACCCTTTTTCCTAAGAGTGAAACACACATTTTCTCTTTAATAGTGAAACCCTCTTAGCAGTGAATATCTCCACCTCTGTGGTGTTGCATCAGAAAGACATCAGGCTGGAAGATGAAGAGGAATACCTTGGAATTCAATGCACACTGCAGGCAAGTCTCTTTCATCCTGTTCTGAATTTCTGGGTTTGCCCCATTTTGCAGGAGCACCTCAATGATGCCCTGGTAGCCCCAGCGAGCAGCAATGTGCAGAGGAGTGTCTCCCTTCTCATTGCCAATATCCAGCCTGCAGGAGTGCACATCATAGTACACCAAAGCCTTGACACACTGGGAAAAAAAGGAAAGCTATCAATAAATTATAGTGTTGTGTCTCAGCTCAGACAACAGGCACAATCCTGAAAGGTCTGTTTTTATTGCTGCTTATGTAAGCCATTACCTAAAGAGAAGGCTTTAGTGGTTCAGTGTCATTAAATAAAGAGTTAAACAATTAGATTTGCAAAGCACTGCTATCTTTAATGTGAAGTCACATTAAAAATTGCTACGAACTACCAAATAAAGTCCTCATTTAGAGCATTAAACAATTTAGCCTTCAAATATTTTTATTTACTATTTAAAATATATAAGTTTAGTGCTAATTTGCATCAGTTTAATTCCATTGCATTAGAATGCCCATTTGGTTTGATACAAAACAATTACTTACATCCTCATGACCGTAAGTGCAGGCTAAATGAAGTGGAGTATTTCCATTATTGTCCTGAACATCAGTACTTGCCTTGTAGTGCAATAAGAGCAGCTTAAAAGAAAAGCAAAAGTAGACATTTCAGTAGCTAAAAAATTAATGTACAAACAATTATTGCTCTGCAGATTCCTTTAGGGTTCTGGCATGATGAAGCACTTCATGAGACACTAGCTCTGCCTCCTGTTTCAGACACCACCCTCTTGGCACTGCAGCACTGTTTGTGCCCTACCCTGAGAATACAAAGTCTCTTCTTACATATTCAGAATTTTAACTGACAAAAATGAAATCTCTACTGCAGCAAACACTGCAATATATTCACTACATCATCTACCTCACATTTCAAGAGCCTAGGCACGTGAAGACAACTTTATTTCAACAATGCTAACTGAAGAATATCACATACATTAAATTCAAGTAGACAATAATTACTGTAGTTACACAGTCTATCCTAAACACAGTGTGAAGCATTTAATTCAGCCCAATGGCTGCAATGGTTGTTCTGTACAAAGCAAGAGCAGAGTTGCTCTCCATCTGTATTATGTATTGGACATTTTGTTAATAAAGTGGATGAATTGTGCAGAGCTGCCAGCTGGTTATTACCAATGGCTGAAAACCTTGCAGTAGGAGAAAAAATAAAATATCTTGCCAACTCCAATGATGGAAGATCCTCCATTCTGACAGCTTACACAGCTCTGGTAAAAGCTCCCCAGAAGATCTAAATGCCAGTAACAGTAGCAGACTTAGTAAGATGCATGTATTTATTATTTAGGTTAGGTGTTGTGCTTACTGTAACATTCTGATATCCCTTCTGACAGGCGAGGTGAAGGGGAGTTGAACCGTGGTAATCTGTGGCATTGACAATGGCTCCTTTGGCTACCAGTAAATCCACTAAGGAAGTCTGACCTTGGAAAATAAGCATTCAAAGAAAGGTGTAAACTTTGTACAAGAACACTGCTACTTATCAAATTCAAACAGTGACTATAAACCAAGAGACCCTGCATTTCTTCATCCTATGTTTCCATATACTGCATATTCACTGCTCTGGTATTTGGGTTTTTTTTCAATGTTAAAGCCCCATAAAAGAACCTCCAGCTTAAAGCAAGCTATATATTTGTATCCTACAAGTAACAAAGGAAAATATTTGGATTCATATAATAAGAAAGGAAATTATAGATAACAAACCACCCACTAAGAAAATAATACAGCTTCTAATAAAAGGAAAATCAATTACATAATGAACATTATAATATAGGTGTTACAGCTCTACAATGCATAGCCAGCTACAGGAAAGAGAAAAGTTGTTTCTCAATCTGCCAGTCCTTTAAAACAAGACTGATTTCTGAGGACAATCTTTATTTTTTTATTTTTTTCAAAGCTGAAGAAAGCACCACTGTGGTAACCACTATGGCAAAAATAGAGTCAAACCCCAAAGATTAACTCAGCCATAAGAAACTGAGCTTAAAAGAATATACAACAACTTCAGTCTGTGCTCAGATAGAAACAGCAAAGTTTCAATAGCAAAGAAGCAAAAAAACAACTTAATGCAGAATTCCAAGTTTAATACAAAGGTGGGAAACAGACTGACATAAAAACTTAATGCAGAATTCCAAGTTTAATACAAAGGTGGGAAACAGACTGACATAAAGACACAAAAGCAAAAGGAGGAGGAAACACTGGTGAAGAACAGCAAGCCCACTCACCACAAATAGCAGCTATATGAAGTGGAGTGTACCCCCGGTCATCTCGGGAAAAGGGGGTGATAATGGAAGGGTCGTTCAGTTTCCTTTAAAACACAATGGTTTGAAAGCAGCTTAATTACCCAGGTGGTGGCAGGAAGGAGGAGAGAAAGGGAAAAGCTGCCAAGGATGGCAAAAAAATAATTTTGGAACTTTTTATCCTTTTAAATTGACAAGTTATTCCACAGAGAACTTTACATTTTGTTAAGAGAAGTGGGTTAGGCCCAGATCTGTAAGTTTGATTCAACAGAAGAAACACCATGTTTACCAAAGCCCACACAGGCTCCATCACAGAATGAGTGGGTTCCAAAGGATTCTGCATGTTCCCAATAGTTCTTCTGTTTTTTCAAGCCACACACACCCACATGCCCTCCACTACATCCTCAAGTGCTCCCAAATTCCTCTATAACCAAAAGCAGCATATTTCCTGAGGGAAATCTTAGATAAAGGCTTCTACACAGCTTTCTGTGCATCTGTGGGGTGAAGGGTGCTCACCCAGAAACCAGCTTCTCGCATTTGTCACAGTAACACAGCGGGTGACACATTTTCTGTACAGTGTCCTTATCACTGTCACCTTGACTGAGCAGCCGCTCCACCTCCTCCTGATCACCTGAAGCAATGTGCTACAAAAAACAAGAGAAGAGAGAATGAGAAACCAATATAAAAGGCCTCCTTTTAAGACAAAAAAGCCAAGAGTAATTTACTGAGGCACAAAATGAAAGGACTTGGTTATGAAAGACGTATTCAAGCATTAGAAAGCAGAAATGAACAATGTCACAGCACAAAACCCCCTAATGGGCATTCACTATTAAAAATAAACTGTTCTTGGCTTACTTCACTTTCTATAAAAAAATTAAAACAATTCCTATTGTCCCCTTTAGACTCAATCATGAAATTGAGCTCCCTCTGTGCAAAAACATGTCTATAAAATTACTAAGTCTCCAGCCATAAGCTGTGAACATATAATTAGAAGCTCTGCTTTGTGTCCTTGTATAAGCAAAATTCTTTTAGAATGACAGTATGAGATTAACAGATAATATGAAGTAGCTGTCAGGTGACTACATCTAAATTATTTCAGAAAGCTCTTCCAATTTCAAGCACTAAAAGCTGTGAGACACAAGCAGTGTCACATCTGTGATTTAAATGGGCCACACAATACAAACAGCAGCAGCATTTCATCCTCATTTTCTTCTATATTTCATATAACATGTACTGAAATCCATAAGATTATATTATGTTAGCAAGGCTTTGGCACAGAGATGTACTTGATTCAAAAGACACTTCTAGCATTTTAGCATAAAAGACATTTCACAGTACTAATGTAATTAACCCTTCATTACATTCCAGAAAACTGCAGAAAGGGAGGGATATAAACATGAAATGTGCAAATACATACATATTCTGCCATAAAAGTTATTAACCTTAAATAAGCAGTCTATTGGTGCAGCAGACATCTGGGACAACAAGTTCATCCTTTGTCTTAAGAGCAGCTTGTCACACAGACTCTCAGATTCCTGAAAATAAAACAGATAGACTGATTATTTATACAGTCATCTACAGGCAAAAGTGCAGAACCATAACAGGGAAATAACTTTTAAAAATATTAGACACTTATTTACTATGTATGAATTATCAGATACATGGGAAATCTGAATCAATTTCATTTTTAAGATTTTGAGACATAAAAGACTGGGCACCCATAGAAATAATAAGTAGATGTTTACCAGAATATTTCTTTACTGAAATTCACTGTGAATTAACATTAATGAAATTATGGCAGTACCACCTAGAAAAGAACATAGCAAAACTAAGAAATACATATCAAAGAAAGCAGGAACTGTAAGAGGTATAACACAGCTTTCTCAAGAGGAGAAATTAGGGAAATTCACATGAAACACGTCTACTGATGGCTACTAAAAAAGATGACCCAGATACAACTCTGACTCAAAGAATTCTGAACTCTCTGCTGCTGGCTGAAAAATACAAGATTGCAGTAGGCAAAGCATTGCTCTGCAGCAGATCCATCTGTGCAGAGATTTCCTACTTGGTCTGAGCCAGGCAGATACAGCTGCAAACCTTGCATCAGTCCTTGGAGACAGCTGAAGATACACTTCAGGATGCACTAAAGAATATAAATGCCTCCAAAGCCAGGTGAAAATTACTAAGTGGAGTTAGATTTTGAGGTGGCAGCACTGATCCTCCCATGAAATAAAACAACAACCTAAGGAAAACACTTCCTAAGAATGCAGATGGAAACTTTTGCACATGGTTGGTTCTGAGCCACAGCTGCTTGTGGTTGGCAGTGGTGCTGTTGCAGGATAATGGCTCTCCAGAAATGGAAAGACTTCAGCCTCCATAAAACAGAAAACCACTGCATTTAAGACACACACCCATGTACCAGGCAAACTTCAATGGATCTGGGCTATGGCTTTTGCAATTAAAGTCTATCAAGACCAGATGTAAATGAGTAAAACCAGTCTGACTCCACTCTTACATTAGCAAGTCAGCATGAAATTTGAGCCTCATAAACTGCAAATAAACAACATAAGTCGATTCAGACTTTCTAGAAATTAGGGCTATTCATGTTTCAAAATCAACACAGATGCCTCTCATAAAACTGTCCCAAAAACCCTTAAGAGTTCAGCAAATAATGTCATTAAAAACATGTTTGTGAGGTCTGGAGATGCAAGTTTTTCTCTGTACTTCACAGAAGTTGTTTGTATTTAGATACAGGAAGGTGACAAATATTCACCAATCTTTTCAAATCTTTATACTTTAGTTAAGGATACCCAAGCATATCTTCTCAGAATTGCAAGGCACATAACACTAGTCTCCTTAGATTCTTCACTAGGAAGAGGAATAACTTCCCTAAGAAATACTTGATCAAAAGTTTAACTGCTGGTACAAGTTCCTAATGTCTAACCAGAATTTCTAGCGTGGATGCTCACAGACAGCTTTATACTTTCACTGTGGAGAATCTAAGTAACCATTAGCAAGAACTACTGCAGTTTTAGAACTGCTCCTTCCACAGTGTATGTCTTCAAGGGAAGCATTCCCCAAGTGGAATCATTATTTTAAGAGTCACATGAGACAGAAACCCTAATGTAGCAGTATTACATATTTATTATATAAACCAGAATAAAAACAGTCCAGGTGAAACCACATATCTTCAACAGTGAAATATGGAATGACAAGAATCAGATATTCACTGAAGGATTAAGCAAGTTTAGGCCTTCAAAGCGAGAATCCACTTGTACCAGCTTTACTTATAGCCCAGGAATTTGTATTGCTTTTAAAAAGAGACTGGTTGGAGTGGGACTTTCAGGTATTTTAAGGGTATGTTGTCTAGAAAATACACACCCAAACATTATTGACCTTTTGAATCTAATACTAAAATGTGTAGAAAAAGTATTTGTACCTATAAGAGTGTACCTTTGTAATCCCTATGAGAGTGTTCCTTTGTAATCATCTATCCCAAGTCATCCCCCTGATTACAACTGATAACTTGGAGAAAATACAGGTGGCAGAAGCTAGAAAAGGAACTCTTGAGCACAAACTATGGGTAATGAAGTGTTTGGTGGGGAGGGGGAGTAGGGATCATTTCCCATCTGAAGCTCTTCCCACACATGAAACAAAATGCTGCCTATTCCCTCATGGCTGGCTCTGACTCCCTATTTTTTATACCTCACTTGAACCCTCTGAACTTGACAGTCTTACCACACATTAGCCATGCAAAGGAATGAGCTGGTATCCAACACTTATGAACAGGAATTCTAATTGAATAATGTTGACAATTCTGAAAATAAAATTGACTCTCTCAGGCTTTACAGGCTCCTCTCTTCCCCACAAAGTGTCTCACAAGGACTTGCATGACCTTGGGTGGAGGGATTTGGCAAGAACGTCCTGAGTGCATTTCACTTACTGACAGGAGGGTGAGAATGTGCCCATTATCCCTCAGGGTACATTAGTCCCCTGCTGAGTTTCTTTCTGCAGTAATCTTCATTAGGGATTGGACAGCAGCATTACTCAGCTGCCAGCAGCTCCATCTGAAGCCAGCTATAAAATTAAGCATAACCACATAAGGGGCTGTAATGAAGCCCCAGGGCACAGCAATGCTCCTGCTCACTTCAATCCCACACCCTCTTCCAATCTGGAGAAGGAAATCACAGGGCAGCAAGATGACAGCTGCTGCTTCAAAGTTCATCCCCTTTACCAGAGAGAAAAGGACATATCTCAACTGGGAACTTCATGAAGGGAGAGCAATGCTCCTCCAACTCCTCCCTACTCTTTTTCCATTTCCACCTCAGACTCTTCTCATTGTGTGCCACCCTCTCCTGCCCAGGAGCAAAGGGTGCTCTGGCTGTTTCCTTTCCAGCTATCCCTCATTTCATCCTCAGGGCTCTGCTGCCTTCCAGCCACGCTGACTCCAAGGAAAGGCAATGCAAGAGGACTTGGTGCTGCACATTCACCCTGAAGTGGTAAAGTTCTCTAGGTCTGGAGCTGATCTAGCTGAAGTATGGGCAGAAACACCAATGGCTTGCTCTTCCAATGGTGCAGACATGGAATTCCTCATTTAGATTCTCAAATATACAGTTTGTCTTTCAAGACAGGTGCCTCCCAAACTACAGTACCTTAATGGAAGTGGCACTTAAGGTACAACATTTGAGTGCAATCCCAGTATAAAAACTGCTATCCTCAACTACACCAAAAGGGATAGGATCAGGCATTTATTAGGAAACAGTCTTTATTCTAGAAATTTAAGACCTTCATACTCTATCTTAGTTTGCTGGCATTGCTGTGGAAGATAATTCTGCTTTGGTTTCAGTTTCCTTTCAGAGCACCAGCTTTGCTCTTTGTATATTGATTGTGAATAACAGCCAAGTGACTGCAGGAAGCAAAATCATATAGCAGGTTGTTTCTTTTAAACTAACATTTTTATTTTTTTGGATATAATTCAATTACAGACAAGAAATACCACTCTCTTTGCACAATATGGAAGTGTTGATTTGTTTTTTGGTTTTTTTTTTGAGTTTACAAAAGAAACTTGCACAAGTTCATGGAAAAATCCCAGAAAAGGACAAAACCAGAAATATCAAGAGGCCAAAATGTTACATTAAGTGCTTCTTAAGACTGTGCCCCAGGTTGTCCCATCCCAAGCCCTGTACACTGAACCATTGTTCTGGCCCCTGCAGTTAGACTCCAGTGCTTTGCAGTTGGGCAGACTGAGACACACTGAATTCACTCTGGTCCCACGTTCCTTTTGATGTCCACATCAGCTCAGGAAAACCTAGTTTTACAACAGTAGAAAATTTTACAGGAGTGGTAAGACTGGATTCCTTGACTAAATAATCCAAAAAGTTCTTAAATTATAGAAGTCTCTGAAGTCACATCAGCATCACCCTTGACTGGCCTGCAGGGATGTGACCAGATGGACAGCAGGTCTAGGTGCCCAGTAGGAAATCTCATGCATCCACAGATTTCCTGCCCCTGCTAGGTCAGAGATCCCAAGAGCCAAATTTGACCTTCACACAGCACCTTATTACAGCCCTGCACCCCCTAAGCCATCAGCTCAGAGCAGCACTGTAACCCACACTGCAAACATATGGAATTCTCCCAGTATGAAGATTTACTGAGTAATTCTAAATTACACTGCTATCTCCATTCTGCTGGCACAGCTAAGCTTTTTTAAATTACACAAAAATTTAAGCTGTGCCTGTTCCCAAGTACTGCATTTTCATAATCATGGTAGAGTACAGGAGATAAACATACTGGAGACTTATCTGTAGAAAACAGTGCTGCCATTTCTCCCCTAACCATATAAAGAGGCAGACTTGACATTTTAGTACCTCCTCAAGAAGTATGCAATGAACAAAAGTATTGGTACATAGTTAGGACTTCATTACAATCATTTAGGTAAATTTAGCATTTGCTTCAGATAGTCACCTCTACTCATTTTTTAAGCAAAAGAAGGAAATTCTTGAGTTAGTTATTTGCATCCCCTGGCAGGACTAACACCCACAATGGCAGTACAGTGTACCAAGCAGGCATTTGACAGACTTTGAGTAGCTTACTGTGGGTCTGTCCGAGAGGTTGCCCTGGCGGATGTACTCGATGGCAGCCTCGATGGAGGTCAGGCAGTACCCCAGCTCATCCTTCACTGAGCTGCACAGCCTGAAGTTCTTGATGTAACTCAGGTTGGCCATCCTGAAAAGGAAAAAGTTAAAGTTGTGAATCACTGAATTTGAGACACTAGCACGGCATATTGCGGCTCACCTTAGGCAATCCAGGCAGACAATGAAGTGAGTTGGGAAAAAACTTCTACAAAGCTTGTTAGGCCAGCAAGATGGCTGTTCTGAGCTTGGAGAGTGACTCTACTGATCTCTTAAATATTCAGTGAAGAGTTATCAACTGGATGGAAGGAATGGAAGGATAAGGGCAATAATGGGAGATGAACATCTTTGAAGTGAGTGAAGCAATGCTTCCATAAGCACCACAGTGATAGCTACAAGTTAAAGGCCAAATGCTGATCTCAGAGATCCAGGACAGAACAGCACAGAGAATCAGTTCAGGTACAGCTGGAAGGTTTAGATACACTTTTACTGAAAATGAGGAGACAATGGCACAAGCTAGCAGGAAGTAATTAAACCTTTACATCTAGTTTCTCTGTGAGAAATGCACCAAATCTTGACAAGCATAAAGGTGTCACAGCTGCCAACACAGATCAAAGAACCACTCTGTGAAGGCTGTATTGACACACAGATTTGGCTGAGAGATGGCCTCCCACTACAACTTTTTTCTAGGCTGAGAATCAAAACAGAGGCACATCCCTGATTGCTCTTTCATTTAGTTACACATGTAACACATCTCTGCTATTTATCCTGTAAAACATTTTCTGCATTTCAACAGGACCTCTTACACTTTCAGTAAGTTATTACTGTGTGTTCAGAAACATTTGTCTCTACAGCAGCACTACACAAGATAGTAGGAAGGAGTTCTATACAGCTAAAACAGTTACATACCAGTTTGGGATTTCTGTTTTTACAAGCAAATACAGCAAAACAGAGAGAAGATCATCTGCACACATGGTTTCCATGTTAACTAAAAAAAAAAAAAAAAATTCACATTTGGTATTAGTCATGCCATGGTTCAAATCAAGAGCAATAACTCTAAAGTTCTGCTTAAGACTAAGGGTCAGCTCTACTAGTAGAGAATGCATGGAGAGCCCAGGGCAGGCCTCCAAATGTTCTCAAATCTCTCACTGAAACAGCCTGCCAGGAGCCAACACACAGATGCAGTTTGTGCAGTACACACTGCAGTATCTGACCAGCATCCCTCCCTTCCCACACAGCAAGGGCCAGAGCATTAGCTCAAGATTTCTGAAATTCTTGAGGGCAAAGACTATGCTCACAGCTGATACATTTTTCCATAACCCAGCAGTCTTCCTAGAGAAAAGAAGGGATGAAGTAGGGAAAGCAGGAGTCCACTGTGCTACTCTATTTGCTTTGTAGAAGGATCTTCTCTTTTCAAGCTAGATAAAGTGCCAGGTTAAGAGGACTGTGCTTTTGTATCTCAGAATCATGTCTGCAATCCACAGCAGCACATTTGTTTGGCCCCAAACAACAGTGCATTTTGCAAAAGATGCATCTCAAGAGTCTCAATTTCAAGATGACAAGGGGAACGTGAACAAACACACAAGAATGATCCAGCAGCAATCTCCAGTGTTTCAAATGGATCACCTCAGTGTCCTGGCAGATATGAGCTTCCTACATGTCCAAGATAAAACATACACAAGCTAACCCAGTACCCCACCCCAGCCCACAGGAACCAGTGCTGACACACCTGCCTCACTTCCCTTCTGCTCTGTTCAGAGACCTTAGAGACTCCAGCTCAGCTGTGTTTGACCCCCAAGAGTTACCCACACAGTTGTTTATATACTGAAGTGCTTGTGTGTGCTGGTTAAGTTTAAAATTATGAATTGACTAATTACTGACCTCTTTGGCTTGGAGACTGCATAATAATTTGCACAACTTTACGCAGACAAAGCAGCTTCTGTTGAGGGGAAGTGCATTTGTTCAACTGGCCCAGCTCCCGCTTTGCACGTGGTATATTAAAACTACAAAATAATTAGAAAGGAATGATTAGCATACAGAGTTCCTTTGCAGGATGTCCAAAGCCCAAGTTTTAACCCATAAAGAGCTGAGTTAAAGAATGGTTCCAAAACATGCCCACTTCTACTCCAAGTGCACCTGCATTTCTGTATCCTCTAGATGGCTTAAAAATATAAAAGTAAAGGAGTCAACAATCAATGCACAGACTGTCCTCATATGACACTTGCAAAGCTTTGATTCTACATCTCAAATGTAAGTATAAAAAAACTTGCTAGTGTCTGAAGGAAAACACTTTTTGGCTGGCATGATTCTATTTAAGACAGGATCTCAGTGACTCTTCAAGAATACACAGTCATCTCTCTCACCTGAACTCAGGCTTCACTCCAATGTCTTTTTGCTGCAGGTCTTGAAGGCTCCTCGTGATTTTATTAAAATCAGCATCCTAATTAATAGAAAGGCAACAGGTTTTTTAAATGCCTTAGATGAGTATCAGTAGTATGGAGCAATCAAAGAAACTTACCTCACTTGCCTCAATGGTTCCTACATATTTGAAGATTAGGTCGTAAATAGCATGATGGATATACATCTGTAGGAAAAAACCAGTATTTTAGGCATGAAAGGGAGAATTAAAAACCGCTTGCTAATTATTTTCCTTCATTTCAGATGCTTACTTCAACTGCTTGTTTGATCAGATTCATCTGCTCTTCTTGCTTTGCAAGCATCTTCTAGAAAAGCAAAGCCATAAACAGCAAGAGAAAGTCAGATAATTTATTGCCTAAGTAACACTGGACTATGCATTTAGGGGAGTAAGTCTTTACCAAGTGCGAATCTCTCAAAAGATGCTGCAGACATTTGGTATAAAGTGCATTGACAGAATCCTAGGAGAGAGAAAAGACAAAAGCCATCAGGTTCAGGTTAATGGGACTTGAAGGAGCAAAGCCTAAATAAGTAATGTAAGTCTTCCCTGCCTCGGAAGCATACAGCATGGTAAGAATTTCAGCAATAATAGTAGCATTTACAAACAGTCCAGATAGTGAAATCCTTAAATGTAAATTACAACTTCTCCCTCCTCCCCTTTCACAACTCTAGGCTGCTCTGACACAGAAAAGCTCAGTAAGGCAAAGATAACAGCACCAGTGCAGCTAATTATATTTAGCAAATTAGACATCAGGAAGGAAGATACTGACTATGTAGTGGCGCAGGCTTTTCCTCTCGTGCTCTTTAAATGTTCTATAGAAAGATGCTATGTATTTATCAAATCTCTCACAGTGCCTTCCCAAGAACTCTCTAACATCTTCAATGTTCTTAAGAGAATAGGAGTTTGATGAAGCAGTAGATTCACCTAAAATAAAAGCCAAGAATTAATATACAGGTTTAATATATGTATGCATTTTGTCCCTACATATACAGCCAGCTTGTGTACATTGAAACATGAACTCAGCTGACTGCACCTTTAATTAAAGGCAATACCTCTAGTTAAAGAATTTAAGAAGTCACATTTGAGCAGGCTCCCCTGCTTTCTATGTCAAGTGTTTATTTGGAATAGCTAACACAGATTTCCCTTATTTTTTTTTTTTTTTTTTTCACACTGGGATCATTTCTTACTACATGCACTCAGCTTATGAGTTGTGTAAGTCAAGCTTGGAAGTAGAAGAAAAGCACATTACAGTGTTGACAGAGTGACCGTGCAGGAAGTCAGGGTGCTTTAAGTGAGCTGCAAAAATCCCATCGTGGACTTTTACATAAGCTATTCTTTATTTAGACATGCTTTCTCTGAATGGGAGAGCAAAGTCACATGAAGCAACATTAAAGCAAATCCACTTTTTTTCCTGACTAAAACAACTGAATCCGTCACTTAGAAATTATGCTGTTTTTCCAAAAAGTATTTCTAGGCAAATCTTTCATCTTCAATCAAAGGCAGCCAGCTAATAAGAGGCTTAAATCATTATTTTCAAATTACTTTTGAAATTAGAAACTCAGTCACTTCTGAAAGACTGTGATATGACTATATTACATAATGGCTATAAAGAGTATCACATGAATAAATTTTGAGATATACAGTAACACATACAGAATTTAAGGCTATAAGAATTGGCAGTGGGGTTGTTTTGTTTTTCTAAAGCTTTCCATACTTCCCTCACAATACTACTTTCACACTACCCTAGTACTACTTCTCTTTGCATTCACATGTTTTAAATATTTTTATTTATTTAGGAAGACTAAATGTTTTTACTTCAGAAAAAGCTGAAGCTTCTAAGCTTCTTAAGGAGCTTCTGTTGTTAATTAGTAAACATGGATTGTTATACAAGTTCACAAGGACATGCTGTTAACATTCACAGTATTGACTGCAGTCTTGAAAAGAGTCACAGCCTTCAGGAGCACTTTCAGTGCAGGACAAAAATTGAGACATTCCACTTAATAAATTGGGCCACCATCAGGAGACTGCTACCTAACTCTGCCAGACAACCTCTATCCCCCTGCAAAGTAATCATGAAAGAATTTACCTCTCCAGAGATTTGTGCATCCACCTTGCATCTCAAGACACACATTTAGGATTAAATCCCTTTTTTAAGCAGTCAGCAATAAATTGAGCACAGCTAAGAAAAATCTTGCTGGATTAAGTATTCCACAGATAATTCTTAATTCTACAGGATTTATGCCCCAGTCTCAGCACTAGTTTTGCTGGGAGCAACTTGGCATTTCTCTGCACCAGCACACCAAAATCTGGCCCAGCAAGCTCATAAAGGCCAAGGGCTTTTAACCAAGCCAACACTTTCCAGAATGAACATATTTATTAAACACAAACACTAATTGGCTCTCTGTGCCAAGGCAGCCAAACAACTGACACCAATACATACTTGAGCTTTCTGTTTTTTCCAGTGGATGAGCTATGCACAATATACTAAAGCTTTCTTCTTTTTCATTGTAAAAGGTTTCCTCAAAGAGAACAGGTACTGAGAGAGTGTAATTAAAACCAGCTCCTAGAATGATGAGGTTGCCTTGAATGAAGATCTCCTGAAACAAGACAAAGCAGAACAAGTGTGAAACTACCAGAAAAAAAGGTGCTCTTTGGCTTCTGCCTTGCAGAGTCACATTTCAAAGGGGGAGAAGAGAAATTTGCAAGGTGAGAAAGCTCCAAATTGGAGAAATTTCACATTTTCATGCTGTGTTGACACTGAAACAAAGGCTCCTTCATTGGGCAGTGGCTGGCTGAACCTTGCTTACAGAAATTTCTTTTACAAGTCTACTGCTGGAGGAGGTTTCAGACAATCACCAAGGTCTTGTTTGCAGATTTTAGAGCACTTTCAGCAGAAAGGAAATTTAAAAACCCCAGCAGCTTAAGAACAGGCCTTAATCCCAGCCTCAGAAAAATAACTCACACCTTGTGTGCATTTCTCACACCTGGCTTTCCTTTCCCAGCAGCTCCAGTGAGGGCAGGAACAGGAGAATCCTGATGGCAGCCTGCAAACTATCTCTAGTGCAAGCTGTAGCCCCAGTTCTCAGCCTGTACTGCAAAATTAGAAATGAAAACCCTGGATCCTATGCAGCGTCAGCCCTGCTGGCCTTGTCTGTAGCTATCAGTTCACACAATCACTCACAGCAGCAGTGAATCACTTCCTGGAGTGTCCCCAAGCCACATTCAGATATCAAACAGAAATACCTTTCCATTTAAGGTTTGAAAATTTTCTTCCAGAGGCTTCAGCACATAAGATTCAAACTGGCAGGTAGAAAGACTGTTGCTTGAAAGGCTTCCTTTGCATGGAACTAGCACCTAAAAGAAGTTAAATCATGTTTAAGAGGGAAATGCTGTGTATTCCCAGCTATTTATCAATATCTTTTGTCCTTACAAGGCAAGCAATTAAATCAGGCTTTTAAATATTTACAGTAACATACAGTAACTATAGTGCTTTTATTAAAAAAAAAAAAAAGGAGAGGTTATCACTAGACACACAGCCTGATAATTAACCCAGAAATCTCACTTAGTAACTTATCTGGAAAAGGCTGACATGCAACTGAAGCAAATAACACTAAGGGAAGTAAATGAAATCTTTAGTTACTTAGCACCAGTCACAAATAATTTAAAATAACAACAGATGACTTAAAATTAAGCAGCTAATAAAAAAGCGAAGTATATTTTCAAACTCAAATAAAAATCCATCAGAAAAAGGTCTAGGATAAATATCTTGCGTTTAGGCCAGCAGATTGGGGCAAATTGCTAATTAGGAAGAAACAAATTTTATCAAAAGGTGACAATAACTTCCATGTTTAATGGAGTCTCTACACACTTAATGGCAAATGAAAATTAATTGCAAAACACTCAGATTAGTAAATATTAAGGACTGAAGTTTTTATTCCAGGTCAGTTTAATAGCTTTATTTTGCTATGTAAAATGCTGTCAAATGAGTAACTGCTTGTACACCAGGCATCTCAAAAGGTCAATCTCATTTAAGTTATAAACTTGTGGGAGAATACGTAACTTCAGTTCATAGAAAAGAAAATAAGGTTCCTGTAGAGTTCAGAAACAACACCAACCTTAGCTTTTTACTACCTTGCAATATATCAAGAGGTCCATATTAGTAAATAACGTGCAGCTTAAACTAAAAATGGTTCTGCTCCATTTCCAAGTTTTGTAGGCTTCAAATAATCTTTACATGTTTCATAGCAGACATATAATATAAATTGAAATAGCTACTATTCACCAAGCAGCTTTTAAATATACTTTTTCATACTTACAATACCATGGAGTTCTGCAACTTTGCTGCATAGATCAGGACGTCGCTTCTGAATGGCCAAATAAAAGGGATTTTTCAAGATATCTTCATCATACATAGCCATATGTACTTCAGATATTCCAAGGAGATGCTCTAGAATACATATGGAGAATGGCTGATGTATCATACATGGTATCTGTTAAAACATAATATTTGGGAATACCTAGGGGCAGTTTGATTCTCCTTGTACAAAAGGGAAAAGCAGTTTCAGGCCTTGATGTATGCAGCCAATGGCATTGCTAAACTATGATAAGAAGTTATTCAGACAGAATATTTTTCACTATTACACATTTCCAATCACACAGTTATCCTCAATGTCTCCTTAGGCCTTCCAGGTATTGGAGTCCAACTGTGAATATCAGAGAAGAGAAGTTAAGATCAAAATTATTACCACTTTGATATACAAACTAACTTCTCCTGCTGAGATCTAAAGCCAAGAGACAAATTAACAGCCTTTTCACAGCAGATTCTACTGCACCACAGGACATTGATGCTTTTGCTCTGTGCTCATGTAAGTCTTAAAATTCACCTGTATAAGGATTGCTCACACACACCAATGAGACACCCAGACAGTGTAACAGAAACCCCCATGTAAGGCAATCCTCAACTTTCCAGGCAAAGTTAGAGAGGCACATCAAGGAGATACGAATATCCATGCCATAATTAAAAAGCCACCGTGAAATTTATCATAATTTGTGGTCATCTCTACTCCCATGAAAAGACTCTCAGTGATTTGAGGTCAGGCTGCTGAGTAACATTTGGCTAAACAGAGCAAAAAAGCAACTGGAGAGTGAAAATCCAACCTGTAAACATTGGAAATGCTGTCACTAGGTGTCACAGTGCCCTGGAGAAGATGATCCCTAAGGAATCAGACCTTCACCTCCTTGCTTTCTCAATTCCAATTCTCTGTAACATATCATACACAAGGGCAGGAAAAACCCTAACAGGTCCCTCCTAGAGTAACTTCAGAATTTATTTTTTTAACAAGAATTGAGATTAACAGGCATGCAAATGCTTAAATAACATGCCTATTCTATCTTTCCCCTCATGCAGGTTTCCTTAGTAATCAACAGAAGTTGAATTTCCTCATGCAATTTCAGCTGTATCTAGCAAGAAAGGGTGAGCACAGCTAGAGACTTGAATTTGAGCACACCACCCTTACACAATCAGTACCTCCAAAGCAGAATTATTCTTAGCAAATAATTTCCTCAGTGTGAGCTCACTGTTCAAGGGGGTGGGAAAATATACACCCAATTGCCATGGATTCCACACAGCCTCTGAGGTTCAGCCATGCTATCAGCTGATCTGCAGCCTGCTAACTGAGCTGGGCTCTGGTCCCTCCCCTGACCAGGCACAAGCAGAGTCCCCTTAAAGAGTTAAACACAAACACCACCAGTTAAAGTAGAAGTCATTTCCACCATAAATTTATCACCAGTTACCTACAGCTTGGACAACCTCAGCCTGAACCACTGAAGTCTGACAGTGGCAGGTAAGTGCCTCAAGCAGCTTTCCTGCACAATTCCAGACAAAATGGTCCCTCTGCTTTCAAAGCATACAGTAACACAAAGAGCATCCATGAAAGACTTCTTATCCAGGGCTCCCATATCAGCACAGCCATACAGTTTGCTAATACAGTGAGGAAGACAATGTTTGCTCATTAACATCTTCAGAACACCAACCAAGTTGAGTAATTAAAGACTGTGAACCTAGAAAAAGTCCAGCTTATTATGGGCTCAACACAAGCAATCTGCATTTGAAGCCCCAAAACCACCCATGTCCTGGGCTCATGCCCCTGCATGGGCAGCAGGTCAGGGGAGGGGAATCTGTCCCTGTGCCCTGCTCAGTGAGATCCCTCCTGCAGAGCTGCCTCCAGGCCTGGGCTCCCAGCACAGGGACATGGAGCTGCTGCAGCAAGTCCAGAGGGGGAGCACAAAGATGCTCCAAGGGCTGGAGCCCCTCTGCTCTGGAGACAGGCTGAGAGAGGTGGGGGCTCTGCCTGGAGAAGAGAAGGCTCCATGGTGACCTTGCTGCACACCAGTACCTAAACTGGCTGTAGAGAGACTTCTGACAAGGAACTGGACAGGACAAGGGCAAGAGCCTCCCACTAAAAGAGGGTGATTTGTGTTAAATGCACAGAAGAAATTCTTCCCTGTGAGGGTGCTGAGGCCCTGGCACAGAAGCTGTGGCTGCCCCATCCCTAGAGTGTCCAAGGCCAGGCTGGACAGCTCTGGTAAAGGTGTCCCTGCCCACAGCCAGGGCTGGAACAAGATGGGCTTTAAGGTCCCTTCCAACCCAGACCAATCAATTCTATAATCCCTGATCTGTCCTGCCACAGTGTCTGGGTAAACAGGATGATCACCAGTAATTCCACCACATGATTACTATGAAGGTTTCTTGGCATTTAGCTGCAATCCAAGTCTGAGCTGTGGCTCCTTCCTCAGCCAGCGCAGAGGGAAGAGAAGAGGCAGCACAAGCCCTGTCCAGGTCTGCTGCAGGAACACAGACTGCTGATCCACACAACAGCAGGGCTGAGACTTCATGGGGAGGACAGTTAGCAACAGAAAACCTGTCTGCTGAACATCTGGCTAGGCCACAACTCCAACTAAGTCTGAATGACTGCAGCTTGCAGTCCAAACATGACTCAGTGACAAATGAGTGTATATAACTGAAAACAATTCAGTGTAAGTCAAGCACCAAGTAGGGCTGTATGTACACACCTGTGCAACCTGCAAAATAGATTGCAACAGCAAGACTTGAGAGTCCTACATGCTTTTTTTTTTGACATGGTTTTGGATGTTCCTGTCCTCATCACAGCAGATAAACTGACTGGAGCAGAGCCTGAAGTAAGAAAGGCAAAGGAGCCCTGTTGACAGAATCCCATCCATGGAAGGCAGTGATGCTTATAACTAGAAGTGCATGAAGCAGGTAAGGATTTTTTTTCCCCACAGGTGGATCAAGCTTTCAGTGAAGGGCATTTTTTCCCACGTCTAAGAAGTAAGCCTTAACTGAAGAAAACAGGCTCAGGTTACAGATCAGGAACACCTTCCAAAAGGGAAGGTAAGCACATGGTTTAGATCACTTGGCAAAGCTATCAAGTCTCTCATGTTGTAAATCTCCGAGAATGTGTCACACAAACCTTTACTAGAGGTGATAGTGGACATAACAAAGCTGGGAGGGTGGATGATTTGGCCTTTTGAGACACTTTCCAAACCAAGCTTTCATTAATGCAGCTGTCCCACTGAGGCAGTTTCATCTGCCTTTAGTTTGGTGAATTTGTGTATCTGTCCAAGCAGCAGATGATGAGACTGCTGAGATCCTCCCCAAGACAGCAATGGAGTAGCTGTTAACACACCAAACACTGCCAGGGGAAAAGGCATATTGACACAAGGAGGCAACCAAGCATCAGACTGCCGTGCTAAAACTGCAGAGCACAAATGTCTCCAACAGCTTTATTGCCAGCCTTTCAGCCTAACAAATCTTCAAGTCCAAAGACTTCTTCCCATAACAGGAGGGGAAGAGAAGACATACCATAAATCCTCATCATCATCAAAAAAACCCCAACCAAAATGTAAAGTAACACTTCATTCCCTGGCATAAAAGGTATAAGAAATTGATGTGAGGAGGAGAAGCTCCCACAGAAAGCCTGACCTCATTAAGCTTGCTGTCTGTCTGACCTCTTAAAACACTATCTGTGCGTGAAAAAAATATAAAACATGAGCAACTGGAGTGCTTTAAGAATCATTACAGATGGACCATCATAGGAAGAGCTTGAAGATTATAATCTTCAATTTCCAGTTCATCAGTTACACACCACAAGCAACTTAGTGATGTGCAGCCACAGATTGTTAGCTGCAGCCACAGATTCCTTTACTACAAAACTACTGACAGGGCTGAATCACACTTGGAACTCCAGCAAGGAGTGAAAAGAAACTGCATTCAAACATTGAATTCTGGCATTTCAGTAACTGTAAAGCCCCTAAGGTGCCATAGATGTGCTCCACCCCAGGAAGGAAGGTAAATTTCTAGTTTGTCACCCTCCTTGAGCAGAGCAGATGGGAGCTCTGCACTGCTCCTCACATGCATGTTCTGCACAGCAGGAAACAACCCCCACTGGCCACACTGGTACTGTTTTGAGAATCACAACTTTAATTTCCTTCCCTTTTCCTCTCCCTTACCCCTGCAGCTGTTCAGTGTCTCGTTAGGGGTTAGGGATCACATCAGATTGAAATGTGGCTATGAACAACAACAGGTGGCATGCTTATTACCTAAAACGGTTTAGTTACTGTATTCACTTAGCCCTCCATCACCTTCCCACAGCATTCTCCAGAGACACAGAAGTGTGGATGCAGAAGCAATTTAAGTCATCAAGAAAAACCATACCAAAGGAATTTAGTCTACAGATTCAAGAGAGTACATTAAAGCTTCCCCAAAGCTCAGGCATTTTCTTGAGATTAAGCCAATTTCTTTCCACCCCAAAAGTTAAATGCATCTGAAAATACTGGCTAATGCATTGCTATAATTCTAGGAACACATCAGAATTCTCCATTAAGAGTTTGTTGGCAGAACACAACACCCAGCTTCAACCTAATTTAACGTGGGGGTGATACAGATTTACTATTGCAGCTGCACCTTGGACAGCTTTAGCTTTACAGTAAAAACAGAAAATGCACAAAGCCTTATATACATTACCAGAAGTGATTAATGCTTAACAGAATGCTCATTAAAAACTATCATCAGCTATATGCACTATGAAGTTTACCAAATTCTATCATGCTGAGCAGTAAAGCAATACTCAAGCATTAATGTTATATAAAAGGTTTAAACAGAACCACTTCAGTGTATGGCTTCATGCCTGTAAACACAGAAATAGCTCAAATTGCTGGAAGAACAGAAGCTGGCTGGATCAGACAATCTAATAAGCATTATGTTACAGTTTAAAAAAGAACTATAATCATAATCTTACAACAGACTGATCCTTTCTAGATCAAAAGCAGAGTGATAATTCTAACAATAACTATGGTACAAAGGAGAGCTCAAGTGAAAAACATGGAACCTAAGCATGTCACTGTTTTCTTTAAAACACTGGAAATGACGCCTAATTACCTTTGATAGTGAAAACAGTGAATAGGAATAAATTCTGACATTGATGGTGTTTTCCTTTAGAGATGGACAAGTGAGGAACCTCTTCCAGAGCTTGCACGTTTCAGTTCCTTTTAAGAAGTACTCTGAAATTTAGACAAACAGCCATCAAAGTGGATGATGTCATTGTATTTGTATTGTTACTTAGCAGTTACCTCCTGTCCACATTCAACTTGTACAACTACTTACCCACACCTCAGCCTCGTCATCTTCTACTACATCCCTACTAAAGACTCAACAGAACATTCTGCAGGGAAAACATCTTTCATAACAGCATGAGGAATGGTGTATACAAACACTACATAGTCAATGCTGAGCAGCACAATATTCTGTGTTTTCACCACGGCATTTTAATAATAATTTAGCAAAACAAAGTAAAAACAGCTACTAAAATCAGTAAAACTTCTTAGCCAAGTTCAGTAAACTCAGTTGTCTCCAGGACAGCAAGATGGGATGTTGCACTGGGACACTAACACCAAGTACCTCAGCATCCTCTCCACACACATCCAGCTTCAAGGGAGAAGAATGCCAAGTTCTCCAAAACCTTCAAAACCAGATCCAATAGCATGGCAAGAAGCATAAATTCACTCAATTTTATTGTATCAATATTGTCAAGTTTCATATGATAACATCAATTTCACCTTAGCTCCTTGTTCCCAACAGGAACAACTAAGGCTTTGTAATTCAGTAACCTGATATTTACCGAAGTGCTCAAAATAATGAGTAAATGAGGACCAATTCATTACCCAACTACAAAATTTTTTATCTCAGAATAGCAGATAAATATACATACAAACTTTATCAGGAATGTATCATTCTAGCAAATGACACAGCTCCACAAAAAAAAAAAAAAAAAAAAAACAAAATCCACAAAAACACAAGAGTAGAAGGAAGCAATTGCTCCTCAGTTGTAACTTAAGGGATTTTTTTTTTTTAACAGAAGCATTTCCCCACACACCTTAAGAGCACCACTTGGTAGAAGGAACAGCCAAAGGTAAGCATGTCTTATAGCTCTTGACAAGCAAACAGGAATCTAACAGTGGAATTTAAATAGACTCAGTCCAAAAACTCAAGTTACCACTGCAGTTCCTGTTTTACAGCACTATTACTCCTTGGTTACTCTGCTTCTGGGCAAAAGTTACCATGCGAACTTTAGCCCTACATCAGCATTCACCTCAAAGTAAAAACAGAAGATAATTTCTTTTTCTGAGCATTTGAAAACTCTAAAGGCTGAGTGTTGAGCATCCTGTGAAAAACACCTGACACATTCCAGTATGCCTTGGTCACCATGAGGGAATAAATAAGTAAATCTATTCCTACCCCTTCTAGATTCAGGTTCAGCTTGTACTGATTTCTGTGAAACAGAAGTATGCAATAGTAGCACCTTCACATGATCAGATCATAGAGTGCTGAACTCACATCAGTCAGCTCAAGGCTTACTAGCAACCAGTGAAAAACTAAGTTTTGTTATCCCAGAACATCAGCCTGACAGCAATGGAACAGAGTGTGGAAAGGAGGGGTCACAAGCACTCCAGGAAGATGCTGGAGTGCAGCATCTCAGCATTTCCCTTCCAGGCACACATTTCTTCCACTGCAGGGTTAAGAGCTGGCACAGGACCTCATGGCTTGGGTTTTGCCTCTACCCAAGAGCTCCCAAGCCTTTTGTAAGCCTGGCAGCTCCGGCCCTGCTACCACTGCTCCACATCCTTGGACATGCCTGAGCACACAGGCTTGTACCAGATCCTTGTGCAGCTTCTCATGAGCCCCATCTCCAACTCCAGAACGGAGTTCTCACTTGTGAGAAGTGGTGAGAGGGGTCATCCTTTATATTTTAGCAGTGCATTTGGACTATTGTTTGACATGGGCACATCCTTACTTGTCCCAGACTTGGGGGCTTGAGTCTCCCCCATCATTTGTTCCTTTTCTCCAGAGGAAGCACATTTCAATGTGTGTGGATCCTTCAACAGCCAAGCTTCCCAATTCCACCCAGTTACTCCAACACATTCAAACACACCTTGCTTGTCATTAGCCAAGCATCAGAAAGCAGCTGCATCCTCTTTTCACAAGAGGGCAGACCCTAGATTCCCAATCCTCACAGCTTTAGAAGTCCACCAGAGTGGCTGCAAAGAAGTTTCACTCCTTGACTCCACTGCTGAGCTACATTTCATTCTCTGATGGGCAGCCCTGAGCTGCTCCAAGGAAGCCCTAGAACAAAGTGCAAGTGCTGTTCAATGAACCACCAACAGTTACAAGGAACATTAGAGGGAGAACATTAACAGCAAACACAAAGTTCCCACAACAGCTTCTCAAACAAGGATGCTTCCTTCAAACACCAGTGAGCTGTATTAATGTCACCTCCTCCTCAGGCTCTCAGAGGTTTCAGTACTTTGGTCCTTCCCTCCCCTTCTTTGGTGGGGGGCAGGGGGTAAATTCTTGTGGAGTTGAAATACACAGAGGTTTACTTAAGCCAAATGTTTTATTTATTTAGGCACCAGTGCAAGGGTTAGAAGGCTGGAAAACAATTCAGCAGGTAAGCTCTAACAAGCAAAATAAATTATTTTAACCACTACTGGTGTTCTAAATACTACACAATGAAACACGTAACAGCCTAAGCTAATTAAGAGCTTCCTGAAAGTAAACATCATGATACAGAAGTATCAGTCCATCATTCCCCCAAAATATAAATTAAGATTCTTCATATGGATCAAATCCTCTCACCTCTACAAGCAAAAAGCAAACCACAGAATTCAAAGAATTCACAATTTATCAGTGATCAGGGAGAGAAAAGTGGTTGATATCACACTTTATTTTCACTGTATTTCATCCTTACTTTCCTTCTTCATCTCATAGTGGCTTCAAACTTTGCCAAGCCATAGCAGTCTACAGACCCAACTTAGTATATGAGCTTACTTTAAAAGCAAGTCCCTCAGACAAGGCTTACCAACCATTAAAGCAAAATAAATCTTCATTTACCTAAAATTCTACTTTTAAGTATTAAAATGAGACTATAGCATTTAATTAGTGATGTTCAAGATGCATCACAGAATACTTTGCAAACAGCTTTAAGAGTTCTGCACAGGAAGAATATGATCATTAACATCTAGTGCAAGAAAGCCTTGCCACAGAACCAGGAAATACATTTATTCTACTACTCATTATGCTGCTTCCTAAGTCAGTTCTAAGGATTTTTACCTCCATCCTAATAGTTTTCCCAGGACAGTATTTTTGCTAGTCAGCATCTTGTTTGAAAGCAGTATCAAGACATGGATTTTCAGAACATCATGCCTGACTGATAAACAACTGAATTTTAAGAGTTCCCACAATCTAAGCAAGTTGTATAACTGCATGCAGCTGAACTTAAATTAGAAGTAATCTAAATAACAGGCTCTTCCCACATGACACACCTAAAGATGTACATAGGTATTACTTGATACAGATTATGACTGCTGCTACCTTCAGATTTAAATAGTCACATGTTTCTGAACCCATCTTCCCTCTCTCTCTCCTTCCCAGACACATCTGCAGAAGTGGCTTTCAGATTCTCACATTACTTTAGTGCTTTGTGGCAGACTTTAAAAATAGCCAAAACAGACACAGAAATATGCATAATTTAGTCAGCAATAAGCTTAACACTTATGTCACATAGGACTCCAGCTTCAAACCCAGACCTAATCCTTTTTCCACCTGACAATGATTAGGCAATTACAAGACTTCACTTACAATCAGATCAAAATCATCCTGTGTTTCTTACAAAGAACAGGCATGACTGATTTGCTTCCTCTAGGCTACCTACATGCAAATTGGCAGAGCTACTCAGTTTAGTTGGTAGTAACTAGATAATCTACACAAAGTCAAGAGGCATTTCTTCCACAGGTAGTAAGTAACCTGCAGCAGAAGCTACATAGGTTTTGGAACTAGGGCCAAAATTAAAGCAAGATAAAACAAACAAAAAACCCCCAGCCAGAGGAGTCCAAGCTACCAAAATCCAGAAAGAGGAACACAAGCTAGACAAGACTCTTCAAGCTGGGCTCAGCAGCACAAAGCCAGTCTGCCTGGACTCTGTTCCTCTCAGCAAACTATCTTGCTCACAACACACACTGCCCTGCAAAGACAGTGATAAAAGATAAGGGATTGGGTCATGCTCCCTTCTTGTGGGACTCTTGTGGCTTCACAGCTTTTTCAGGCCACTGTAGCATCACAAAACCACTCAGCTCCCCACAAACGCTGGGGCATATGTGGTAGCATATGTTGTGGTAAACAAGCTCTCCAGAAGCCCACTTGAGCAGACACATCAGGTGCCAGGCACAGCAGAGCTCAGGTCACCGAGCAGCGCTCACATCACCTGCATGCTGCCGGCTGCACACGGAGCACGGCCTAGCGCCCACCGGGGCTCATCGTGCCGTACCCAGCACGCTGCCGAGGGCAGCCGGCGGAGCATCGCTGCTGACAGTGACAACTGCTGCGTGTCCTGAGATCCCTGACGTGCTGTGGCCTGACTTGAGCTAACTGCAGGTGCCCCGGACCGCACACCGGCCCTTCCTGCGGATGACAACAGCAGCGAGCTCCTTGCCCGGCCGGGTCCCGGCGGGTCTGCGACACACGGGACACCGGGGGGCCGGGCAAGGCCGACCCGCCGTGCACAGCGGGGCTCAACGCGGCAAGGACCGACCCTGCCGCGGCGGTCACTGACCAGGCCGTGTGTCCGCACGGCCCGACCCCGCCGCACTCCGGCCCGGGCAAAGGCCGAGCACGGCCCCGCCACCGCCCAGGCCGCGGCCGAGCAGCCCCCGGGACACGGCACGGCAAGGCACGGCGGGCCGGGAGCGCTCCCCGCTCCCATCCCGGCGGGACGGTCCCGGCGGGAGCTGCAGGCTGCCCGGGGCGGGAGCGCTACTCACACCGACACCATCGCCTCCCAGCTCCCCGGCCGCAGAGCCGCTGCCGCCCGCCTCCCCCGCCGCTCCGCGCCCCGTCCAAGCCCTACCGGGGTCCAGGGCGGGCCCGGCGCGGCCGCACGAAGCCAATGGCTGGGCAGAGGCGGGAGGGAGCGGGCGAAGAGCCGGGAGCACGGCGGGATCGCTGCCTGCGGAGGCGGAGCCTGCGAGGGCTTATAGGGCCGGGCCGGGCGCTCCCCCCATGTGACCGCGCGGGCGCCCAGCTGGGGCGAGTTAAGTGGCGGCGCCGGGGACCGCCGGCTGCCCGGCTGCCGCTCCCCAGAGCTTTAGCCTTGGCTTTTTTGATTTCTTATTTTTTCCTCCTCCATCCTCGGCGTTGGGCACTTTTCAAACAGCAGCGCCCCGCTGAGCGCGGCGCGGACCGAGCCGCCCCGGCGGCGCTGCAGGCGGCGGGGGCGCGGGGAGCGATGCTGCCTGCCCGCCCGGGCTCCCCGCCGCCCGCCCGGGCTCCCGGAGCCGCCTGACCAGCGGGGAAGGGGGCGCTGGATGCAGGCGCGACCCGGAGGCAGCGCTTGCCATGTGTGCTGGTAGCGCCCGGCTGTGGCAGCGCCCGGGGCCCGGCACCGGGTAAGGCAGGGCGGCACCGGGCACGGCGGCACCGGCACGGCCCCCGCCGCCACCATGGTGAAGGAGGAGTGCAAGGCGCTGCTGGACGCGCTCAACAAGGTGACCGCCTGCTACCGGCACATGGTGCTGACCATCGGCGGCACCTCGGACTCCCAGAACCTGCGGGAGGAGCTCAAGAAAACCCGGCAGAAAGCTCAGGAGCTGGCGGTGGCCAACAGGAACAAGCTCACCACGGTCCTGAAGGACAAAAGCGTGAGTAAGGAAGATAAAGCCGAGTTCGAGAGGCTATGGGTGATTTTCTCCACGTGCCTAGAGATCCTGGAGATCGATATGAGGAGAGCCCTGGAGCTGGGCCACGAGTTCCCTCTGAACGTCCCCAAAAAACACCTGATCCAGACGGGCATGAGCGGGGGAACCTCCGGCGTGGCCGCCCGCGCCATGAGCGTCCAAAACATGAAATACGAGGCTGAGCACAACATAGACGTGGTGGATTTGAAAGACCTCGAGAACGAGATCAACCAGGTAGGAGAGATGATGTACGAGATGGAGATGAAGGTCAATGTCCCCCAGTGGACAGTAGAGGCTAAGCAAGACCCAGGGGCTGAACTGAAATCCACCATCAGCGTGGGCGCTTCCTCTATTGGCATGATCTCTGTGGAGGAAAATAAATCCTTCTGCGATATCAGCAAGGTTCTAGCTGGGATTATTTTCACTGCTGTGCTCATTATCGCTATTGTCCTGGCAGTGTGTGTGGTAAAACTGTCTTAGGGTGGTGCAAGCTCTGACAGGAGCGACCGACCCCTCTCCAGCCTGTCTCTGGAGTGTTTCATGCCTCACCTTCACTTCCAAAGTGTGTTACTTGGATCAACTCAGAATTGTAAACGAGCACTTGAAAGAACAAAGCAGAACTTTTGCCTCTGGATAGCCTAAAATGCACTATTTGTTTCTCCTGTGCTTTTTGAAGAAAAGGGATGCAAATCAGCCTGCAGAATAGAATGTCTTCGTTTACTGGACTTGGAACAGTTAAGCGAAGTACCAGGGTATTATCACTACTGGCTGTAACAGGGATTTGCCTGCTATTAATAGGTCACTATTCTCAGAAGCCTGTGGTTTTTGTTCTTCACTAGGCTCTGGTGTTTGCTGCTGGTCACTGTTTACAGTATTGGAGGGTAACACAAATTTGATGGCTAACATGGGTGTTTTGTCTGACCAAGTGAATAGAATTCATCAAATACAAAACGTATTTCTTGAGCAGAGGAAAAGGCTAAGGATGAAAACCCCAATACAAGAATGTAACCAAGCTCTATTTTAAATAAGTTAATGGTTGGGGAGGGGGGAGAAAACAGAACGATGTTTGATACCAAGTACTGTTTGTTGATTTCGACTGGAGTGTACGGAACCCAGTTGCATGAATTGGCACAGCACATGTCAATGACTAATCGCTTTCCAAATCCAGAGAGAAAAAAAGGAGAGTTGCATATTCAGAAAAATACTAGCAAGCTTCATGGTTTTCATTCACATTTACCACGATTTTAGCTTTCCCTGCAGGAAGACTGATTCTTGTTTCCAATTTTAATTTTTCTTTCTGAAGCAGCAATTTGTACTCTGTGATTAATTATGAAAACAGGAGCAATGAATCTACCCACAGCAGATGCAGTAACATGGGAAAATAGATTTTAGCAAAAAGAAATGATGTTAAGTTAAAGCAGACTTTCCCAATGGGATCCCCTCTCCTATTGACAGGGAGGGACTGATGCTTGTATGTGTACAGCCACAATTCTTCAAGCTCCCAAACAGCAGAAATCCAGACAAAGCTAAAAATGTGTCTCAGTTTCATATCTCAGTCATTTCTGATTAATCATCTGGGAAACGGGAAGCCTGTAGGATTGGTCCCATTTGATAATTCTGGAAGGGAAATGCAACAGCATAAAACTTTCTAGTTCTTCCCTGTGGAATTGTCAACATTTAAACATAAAACTGTGGGAACATACACTTACTTAGCAGAGAAGCTGTACAATATTTTATAAAAAGGATTTATGTGTTATGGTATTTATTATTTACTTCTGGAAATACCTTCTAGTGCTGTGAACACACACTGTCTGTTCAGGAATGCTTGGTACATGTGCTACAGTGCCATAGGTGTATGGGGCACTCCACAGCCAAATATAAAGACCCCAAAATACTGGGGGTTTAAGAAGTTATTTTTCTTTATTGATTATTACAGGAACATTATCAAAAATGATCAGTAATAATCAGACATGTTTTGTGAACAGTCTTCATTCTTTTTAAATAAAATTGACAACATGCATATTTTTAATATTTTTGAGTTAAGAACTAAACATACTTCAAGAAACTGCAGCAAACAGTTTAAAACTTAACTGGATTGATGGGGGGGGGAAGTGTATTTGAATCTGGGGACTTGTAGGTGAGGAAAAAAATAGAAGGCAGAGGCCTGAATTCAAAGCTATAGATTATCCTTATATTGAAGGATAATGTGAGCTCTGCACATTGGTCCAGTCTAACTCCATTCTCTCAGTAATTCAGTGTTCCAAGACAACTCCACATTCCTTTCTGTTGTGTCTCACTCATACCATAGAATATGGTTTATATGTAGTTCATCTCTGTCTGCAGAGGTCCCTGACAGCTTTCTAACAAAGCCAGGTCTGCATTTATCGGCGCTACAGTTCCAGCCTGCCTAGACAAGCTGTAATTGCTGACTGTTCATTTAAATTGGATGATCTCTTTCACAACCACAATAAGTAAAAACATTTAAGGAAAATACAGTAAAAGCTGCAGAAGAATGTACCTATTGGATTGCCACCTCTTGTCATTAAGGACCTGTGGATGTTTTCGCTCTTTGCACTCTCAGTTCACAGGAAGGTAGAGAAGCCATTGGGCTCTGCTCTGTGCTGCCTGAAAACTCCACAAACCTTGTGAAATCAGACCATTTAACCACATGTTCTCAAACCCCCAAGTCATGAATGCAAGTCTGTTTTCTGGTGGCTAAGTAAATGGTAACAAAGACAACATTCATTATCTTTTATCTCGGTATCTTACACACACCTAACCGTAGATAAACTGTTTATCCATGTTTAGTTGTGTAGAAGAATTTTTAAGACTAGATCATCTTTGAAAGCAAGCCTCAGTGGGTTGGTAAACGGTTATGTTTTCAGTCTATTGCAATTTTGGTTTTTTTACTTTCATTTTTAATATAGGACTCAAAGAATTCATATAAATAGCCTATAAGTATGAAGTCTTGCATTATTATGAATATGCACACAATTACTACTTAAAGGATTGGCCTTGGAAAAAGAATTTTCAAATCTTAAGACAAAGCTGGCTGCAAATTAATTAATCATTAGTATGTTACTAAAAATCTGTATCATATATTTAGCCTCTCTGAAATTAATAGATTAGGTAGAATTCTAACAGAGGATTGGCACTGTCTACATGGATAAAGTGCTGCCACTCATCTCCTACACGTGTTTGTTCCATGTGACAGAGTTTGGCATGACACTTAACAAAACCAAAACTAAATGAAACCTCCATTGTCCAAAAATACAGAGGCTTCCTTTAAATTAAGAAACAGAGGTATAGATTTGCAGTCTTCATTTTTTCTCCCTACTGGAATGCAACTGGAAGGAGACTGGAAATGCTGCTTTGTAAGTGTAAAATGGGAATTCATACTTTAAAATACTCTATATTGAAACAGCACAATAAAAAAGCACATACTCTCATGTTGATTGGTGAGAATGTAATTATAGTACAAGCAAAGATGGTCATTGCTTAATTAATATCGGTGTTGATCTACTTCAGCTCTTTTGTCTTTATTCACAGAATACACATATTAAATTTGCTGTATAGTAAAATCTTACTCCTGACTTGAACTACACTGGTTTTGCCTGTGCATGGGTGGTATTTTCTACACTTTGAATAATGCAAACCTGTTACTCTCACTATTTATTTAACTTAAAATAAAGTACTTCCTTACAACTTACTGGTTTGCTTGCAGTAGTAATTCAAATAAAACAAAATCTGTCAGAGCAGGTCCAGAGAAGGCCACAAAGGTATCACAGGGATAAAGGTCCTCTGCTGTGAGGAAAGGCTGAGAGAATTGGGATTGTTCAGCCTGCAGAAGACAAACTTTGGGGTGACCTAACTGTGGCCTTTCAGTGCCTGAAGGAGATGGAGAGAGCCTGTTCACAAGGGATGGAGTCACAAGGGGGAATGGCTTCATGCTGACAGAGCTGGTTCAGATGAGATGCTGGGAATAAAATGTTCCCTGTGAGGGCAGCGAGGCCCTGGCACAGGGTGCCCACAGAAGCTGTGGCTGCCCCATCCCTGGAAACGTTCCAGGCCAGGCTGGACAGGGCTTGGCACAACCTGGTCTGCTGGAAGGTGTCCCTGCCCATGGCAGGGGTAGAAACCAGATGATCTTTAAGGTCTCTTCCAACTCAAACTATTCTATGATTCTTTGAAAAGCTGGAATATTAATATAGCTTATCTGTAGTAAGCTCTTCAAAAGCTCCTGTTTCAACCACAGTAATAAAAGTAACATGCTAAGCCCTCTCATTAGTTTTGTAAACATCAACACAGCCTTCTCAAGCTCCCAAAGCTGAATTGTGATGCAGCTTACCCTGCCAGGGAAGCAGCAGGCTGAGATCAGGAAATCCCTGCCCTAGGAAACAGCTACAATAACATTTAGGCTAACATGATTCTGCCTTCAGTGTGGATGTCCAGAGTTAAGTACAGAACCATTGGCTTGGACAACCTGAAAACCAGACTGGGCTGGACTAACAATTGGAATTTCCTTGTGTTGGGATCCAAACTCTGTCTCCTTCAGCCAGCAAAGCTGGCATTTACTTTAGCAAAAGATATACACAACCTAAGGAGTGTGAAACTTGGTCCTGTGCTATTGGTAGCAACAATGATCAACAGTTGTATCAAACCATCAGAACTGAGTCTGTTAAATGCAGCAATTTGAAATTTCATTCCAGGATTTCCAGTCTATCACCATAAAAACCCATTACCCTTTTTTCTAGTTTAGGAATACAGGACCATAATTGAAGTTTCTCTTGATGTTGCAAACAATGTAACATCATATTTCAGCATTATGAATATAAAATAAAATTAGTTTCAAAATTCTTCATGTAAGTACGAAAATGTTTTTTACAGTAATGCAATTATTTAAAACTGGACTAAATGACTGATGTAATTAGCTTTCAGATTAAAAATTAAACATGTGCTTATTGTTTGTAGAGAGGATTGGTTACAGGCTTGCTTTTCCTTCTCTGGAAGGTTTGTGTTGTTTATGTTCGCTTTCCAGAAATACCTTCTATTTAAGTGCTAATGGAACTCCTAGTCAACATATTTACCCTTCACAGATTTTCATTATGTAAAAAGTCATTCAGTAAGACCAGTGGATTACAGATCTCTAAGTGCTTTCTCTCAATACGATTATATAAGTCTTTTAATACAGGAAGAGATCTGGACAAAATAGTTAACACGTGAGCAGCATTTGCTACAGTGAGTGTACAATAAAAGTGGGATTAGAAAATAATGTCTTTCATATGAAATTATCCACATGTGTTTAGGGAACAACAAAAAAAGGAAAGGATGTATGATGGATGTATGTAGTAAATACCAAAGTTTGCTTTTTGTTATGTACAGCAGCATCCCAATGTTAAACTACAGCAAAGGAATATCCTTATGCCCAGTGGGACAGAGGATATAAAATATCCCTGAGTGGAACTGACTCCATTCTCTTATTATGTCTCAGAGAGTAAAACTATTTTAATGTGCTACATGCTGTTATCCATTTTACAGAAGACAATCCTTGTCTCCCCCAGTTCCCCACTACAATGACTTTCTCCTGGAGGAAGGCAGTCCCACATGGCTGGATTCCATCCCCATCCTCACAGCTCACTGCTGTGGTACAGGGTGCAGCTGGGATGTGGCTTTAGCAGCTGCCACTGCAGAACCTGTGCAAAGGTGAAAAATCCCAGGGCACTGAGCCAGCACCAGGGCTCTGGTGGATCCTCTCAGGCAGCCAAGCACGAGTGCTCCATGCTGGAAGCAATGTGACTGCAGACACAAATCCAATCACAACCTCTCTGAAACCGCCACCCACACAGGCCACTCAGCAAAGGCAATTCTGTTTATTTCTCAGTTCCAGCCATTTGTGAGAATATCTACTGTGATTTACCAGAGAGACAGAAACTGACTTCTCAGCCCTCCACAGGGTCAGATGGGTTTTTGTTTTGTTCTCTTTCCTCAAATTGGATGTTTTATTTACACTGCATTGCATGGCATTATTTATCATATACTTAAATCTCCACCAAAGTAAACAAACTCACAAATAATCTCAGAGCTAGGTATAATTCAGCTGCAGAGAAATGAAGTCACAGCTGTGGTATAAATGTGCTCTGTTGTTTTGATCATTTCCACTGTGCATGAAATTATCACTGCAGTCTCTGATCAGTCAGGTCTGTCTCACACACAAATAAATGTTCAAGTAACACACACAGTTGAACTCACTGATGTGTCACAGCATTAAGAAACCACACAGCCAAACAACTGACTTTAAAAATCATGGGGCTTTTGAAAGAATAATAAACCTCCTACCTTACAGTCATCTACAATTGTCTTGGGAAAATAATTAAATGCAATTTCTTTGTGTGATCCAGAAAAATCGATACAAAAATAGCATAAACTTTGGGGAGGAAAAAAAAAAACACAAGAAAGGGGAAATAGGAAATAAAAGACAAAAGAAAATACTTAACTATTTATACCATATAAAATGACTGAGGACTGCCAGAGACAGCAAACATGATACTCCCTTAGCAACTTAATCTAATATGCCAACTGCAGGTGTAATTCAAGATATACACATTTGAATTCTGGGTCCTGGAAGGTGTGCTCCAAATGATTCCTCAAACAAGCCACCAGTACTCAGTCTGGCAAGAAATTACATGTGTGAAAACCATTCACATAACTAAAAGCTGCAGAATTAGAACCATAATTTCCATTTCCATAAAATGTGTAATCCATGTGGTGCCTGTTGGAGATGATTAAATGATGGAAGTAGAACAGTTCCAGTTGTTAATATTATCTGTAACCTAGTTTTCCCATCTGCCTAATTTGTTGGAATATCATATTTTGTACAAGGTTAGCTGGGTTTTTTTCTATTTTTTCTTTTTACTCTATATAATGGTGTTATAATCATAAACCTGCATTTCCTACATGTGACATTTATTCACAATATGGAAACAATACAGTGAACAATCGATTTACTTTTCATATTAATTATTAAGTCTGCCTATCTGTTGATATTATATGAGCTAAACAATCTAAAAGCTTTAGCATGTCATTTTGAAGCGACCTGGAGGTATTTGAAATACCATTTGAAATAGCTGGAGGCAATTAAAAGATGTGTAGATGGGCATTTGGGGACATGGTTTAGTGGTGGACTTGGCAGTGCTGGGTTTAGTGGTTGGACTCAATGATCTTGGGGTTTTTTTTCCAACATAAATTACTCTGTGATCCTACAATACTGTAAAATAAGCCAGTGTAAGAAGCAGCAGACAAACCTAGTGAAATGTCTGCATTTTTTTTATAGTTGAAGTTGTCACAACTCATTATTGTAGACACTGCATCTGCATGGGGACAAAGATGCATCTGAACTAAACTGAACCTGACTCAGTGTAATCATCTCCAACTCACAGGATAGCACGGAAACTAAACTGAATGATGAAATGTTGATGGACCTTGTTTTTCATCTGAAATTAATTATTACAGTGGTGAAATCTGCACTGACCTGTCTGGGCAAAATAATTTATGCAATGATGTAACAGAAGGAATGAAGTCATTTGATTGCTAAGTAGGGTAATCACATAGAAAAAAACCCAGAAAATTAATTTGAGATTCATTTCTATATATCTAGTGATCTAAACCTTTTTTTTTTAACTTTTTCTTTTAAGTAGTAACTGAACTGCAGAGAAAAAAGTTGAAGTAACCCCTGCATTGCTGAAACATGATGCCACAAAGAATTATTATCAGTGCAATAATTTTATGGTATTTTATCTGATGCAATTTTTGCATCACTCAGAAGGGTTTCTTTTTCAATACAACACAATCTGGTTTTGAAAGCAACCTGAAATACAAAATTATTTGGGGTCCAGTAAGTACACAGTTTTATATTCTGGCATACAAGAAACTAGAAAGACAGCTGAATTCTTTACTTTTTAGCATTAGCATTTAGCATAAAATTATTTTTTAAAATAATTTCATTTGGAGGGGACCTCTGACTCTTTCTCTACTCTCACACATGTATCTAGCTAACTCTTGCTATGGGGAGAGCTTTCTTCACACTGAAGTGCCCTGGATTCCCAGCATACACTGGCCCCTGAAGCATCATGACCTTGTGCTGGAATCCTTCCACACAGCAATGTCACAAACTGGTGTGCTTGGTTTAGGATTAGTGATAGATTTTCTCAGATTTTGTCTTTTTTTCCTGAAATCACTCATAAAGCTATAGAATATTTAAGTACAAGTGAGGTAAGCTCTGCATTCTAGCAGAATATATTGAAGAAAAACTCATCTAAGTTGGAGATGAAGAAACATGCTGCTCTGTAGATAACCTTACACCTAATTTGCCTTTAAGAGTTATTCTATATTCATGTGAGCTACCTCCAGCAGGTCAGCTACAGCTTTGAGGGGCAGATACACACTCCAAGAGCTGCTCTTTTGCCTTGGCAAGAAACTGGAAGGAGGCAGAACTTCCCTTTGCATCCTTTACCTTTGCTCACAGAGTTTCTGAGTGCTCAGAACCCCCAGCAACCTACAGCCCTGATAACTGGGTCAGGTAGAGACTCAAACTCTCCTGGAATTTCACATGAGATGACTTCAGCTTTGCAGTGAATGGATACTGAAATAATCTTCCTAAGACAATTCTGAAAGAAGCCAAAAAATCTGCCAGCAATAGGGTGAATCTGCTGACCCTCAAGTAAGGAATGGCACCCTCTTTACAGGTGATTTATACTGCAGAACCGTGTGGGAAAAGGCAGCAAATGCAGCAGGGAAGAAAGTTTACCTTAGCTTGTACCTGGCTGTGTTTGGGCCCAAGGAACAGCTCAGGATGCTGAGCTCAGTCCTGAACAGAGCTGTGAGCCCAGCCCTGGCATTCTCTGGGGTCTGAGGCCACAGCACCGTGCCAGCCACACATCCCATTGGCACTGCCCTGCAGGAATGCCTTGGGAACCACACCCATGAGGTTTAACACCAGGGGGTGCCAATGAAACCAGGGGAGTTTTGATCAGGGGGATAAAGCACCTCTGCTAGGAGGAAAGGCTGAGAGAATTGGGATTGTTCAGCCTGCAAATGGGATAGCTTTGGGGTGACCTAAGTGTGCCCTTCCTGTGCCTCAAGGGAGCCTGCAAGAAAGGTGAAGAGAAACAATTAACAAAGGCCTGGAGTGACAAGGGGGAATGGCTTCACATTGACTGAGAGTGGAATATTGGGAAGAAATCATTCCCTGTGAGGACAGTGAGGCACTGGAACAGGTTGCCCAGAGCAGCTGTGGCTGCCCCTGGATGCCTGGAAGTGTCCAAGGCCAGGTCTGATGGGGTTTGGCACAACCTGGGATAGTGGAAGGTGTCCCTGCCCATGGCAGAGGGGGAACCAGGTGATCTTTAAGGTCTCTTCCAACCCAGACCATTTTATGATCCTGTGCCTCATTTGCCAGGGTGTCCTTTACATACATACCAGTACTTGTGAGCCTTTAGACTGTGCAAGACAAAAAAACACAAACCAATATTCCAGTTAGAAACTTAACACTATAATCACTGCTATTCTCGAGTCTCAGATTTTCCTAGATATGTTCTGAAATTATGTTCCAGATATCAGATATCACATTTCTGTCATACAAAGACAGTTTTGTATTTGTGTGGGTATTATATCTGATTTGAAAGTGACACCATTCATTATTGGTACATGAGTACTTTCTACTTAAAATGTCTTTATGCTGAAATGATCTGACATAATGGACCCTAAATCTTTTTGATCTGCCATCAAGCTCATTGGATGTTCAATCTTAAAAAACCTCAGTAGTTTATTAATATTTCATCAGTAAAGCAGCTTTTAGGCAAAGCACATTCCTAACAAGATGTATGCTTAACACAGTGAAATAGTTAAATACACAAAGAGTGCAAAAGGCAAACAAATATCAAGATGAATGTCATGATTTTAGATTCGAAGTACCTTAATAGAAAACAACAAATTAATGAACCTTGTGCTTCAACTGCCTAACATGGTAATTACTGGTGAGCAAAAAGGATTAAACTAGTGAGGAAAGGGCTGCTCAGGTTAACAGGTATCATTGGTTTTGCTTGTATATTCAGTGATAAGTAAGGGAGGCAGGCTTGTCTGTTGTCTGGCCATTCATTCCAGCAGCCTCAGCTGCCTTGGCTGACCTGCCCTGCCCACTGCAGCCAGGCACCAGGGTGAGCTCATGGCCCAGCTGTGTCGGGGCACACCACAAGGTCATCTTTGGATTTGTCAATTGACATGATCCAGCACCCCACTGCTTCAGCTGCTTCTAAACTCCACTGCAGTTCCAGTGACACACTCTCAGGCATCAAGTACAAGCTCAAATACAAAATCAAATAGAGAGGTTGTCAGAAGCATGTATAGGTACGTGGGTATTTGCCAAATGCAATCTGGCAAGAGAAGGATTACGGATGGGAGAAGGATTTTCCATGTTACATGTAAATACCATTCCTCTCAAAACTTCTCAACCTGTGTCATCACCTTTTTGCTGCCTAAATTTCTTACAAATTAAAGAAAATTGAGGAATCAAAATCAATTAACAAAATAAAATGTTTCCTAAAGCTTCAAAGAACCTTTCAACGTTTTGCTACCTTGCTGAATATTTGTTTTTCAGCTAACAAGGTACTTAAACACCTCAAAACAGGAAGAGCTCTGTAATGATAAGCAGAAACTCCACATACTCTTCCCGTCTGGAATGCACTAGAACAAATTCACGCAACTTGGCAAACGTCACGTTTAACTACAGACCTAAAATGACTTTTGCTGTCAGCATGGTTGGCTGTGGCATTGAGATAAGGAGATTTCTGCGGGGCCAGCTGGCGGGTCAGCAGCAGCACTGCCACACAAATCCGAGTCCTTGGCTGCCGACCCCGCGCTGACTCCCGGGGCTGCCACAGACCCTTCCCCGCGCTCAGGGCTGCTCTGGGCTCCCGGGCAGCTCCTGCACATTTACACCTTGCGGTGCTGCGAATGCACTCCTTGCTCCGAGCCCTCAGCAAGGGCGAGCCAGCCCAAGCCACAGCTTCCCAAGCCACTTAAAGCCATCGCCTCGTTTCTCCCGGCCATCGCTGCCTTAAACCCGTTGTATTTCCTTAAGCCCTCGCCCCCTGAGGACACCCGCTACTTACCGGCTTAGGGCTGAGGGGGGCCGAGGCATGCCCGCGCTGTCCCGCCTCCCGCGGGCCTCCCCCGGCGCAGGCCCGCCCCGCGGCTGCAGTGGCTCCTCCGGGGGCGCAGGCGGCGGTGCCGGCCCGCCCCGCCGCGGGAGCCCCGCCGCCCTCCGCCTGGCCAAGATGAACCCGCGGCTGCGGCACTGGCGGGAGGCGGCCACGCTGCTGCTGGCGGCGGGCGCGCCGGGCCGGCCGCCGCGCTCGCCGCTCGGCCCCTTCGACTACGAGCTGCTGCTGCTGCGCCGGAGCTCCCGCAGCGGCTTCATGCCCGGCGCCCACGTGTTCCCGGGCGGGCTGGCGGAACCGGCGGATTTCTCCGCCGAGTGGCTGGGGCTGCTGCCCGCCTCGCCGCACTGCGGGCTGGGCGCCGTGAAGCCGCCGCCGCCCGGCTGCAGCCGCGCCCCGATCTTCGCCACCGACCGGGAGAGCTTGGGCTCGCAGCTGCCGGGGGAAGTCGCCTTCCGCATCTGCGCTCTCAGGGAGACCTTCGAGGAGGCGGGGATCCTGCTGCTGGTGCCGGGGCGCGGGCCGGCCCCGCCGCTGCCCGCCGAGCGCCTGCCGCCCGCCGCCGAGCTCGGGGAGTGGCGGCGCCGGGTGCGGGAGGACGCGTCCTGCTTCCTGCGGCTGTGCCGGCACCTGGGCTGCGCGCCCAACATCTGGGCGCTGCACGAGTGGAGCAACTGGCTGACGCCCGTGGGCAGGGCCGGCGCCGGCGGCCGCCGCTATGACACGGCTTTCTACCTGTGCTGCCTGCAGCAGCGGCCGCCACACGTCTCGCAGGACGACCAGGAGGTGACAGCCGTCCTGGTAAGAGGGGTCGGGGTGCCCGGGAAGCAGCACAGCCCGGCCCGGCGGGTGTTGCGATGGGAGCGGCCGCTCCTGCCGGAGCCCTTCTCCCACCGCCCCGGGCTCCACCGAGACTGTGCCCTTATACTTCCAACAGGCGTAGAATCATAGAATGGTAGGGGTTGGAACAGACCTTAAAGCCCATCGTGTCCCACCCCCGCCATGGGCAGGACACCCTCCACCAGAACAGGTTGCTCCAAGCCCCAATGTCCAACCTGGCTTTGCACATTTCCAGGGATCCAGGGGCAGCCACAGCTTCTCTGGGTACCCTTTGCAGGGTCCCACCACCCTTACAGTAAAAAAACTGCCTTCTAATATCTAAAGTCTAAGTCTAATATCTAATCTAAAAGTCCTCTCTTTCGATTTGTACCCATTGTACTCCTTGTCCTGGCACTACAGTTCCTGACAGAGTCCCTTTCCAGCTTCCCTGCAGTCCCCTCAGATACTGGAAGGTGCTGTGAGGTCTCCACACAACTGTCTCTTCTCCGGATTAGTCCAAGCCCTCCTGATAAAGCTCCTTGAGGAAAGGGAAGGGAGTTTTACCTGCACCCTCTCCCCTGGACTCCTGGAGCTGCCACCATCACCAGAGGGTTTTTTGTGAGGTTGTTGACATGATCCGTGTCACATCAGGTCCTTTTCACCGTGAATTACTGTCTCTTTCCAAGGCAGTTGACAAATACAATTTTTTTTACATTCATTCCTGCAATATAGCAGGCTTGTCACACCTCCTCAGGATTCTGGGAGAGATCCATGTAGTATATCCAGGTATATTCCAGCACTGCATGAGATGCTAGCAATTTTTGTCTTTTGGAGTTACTTGGAATATTTAAAGTAATATGCAAACTTGTTGAAATAGTTCAGTAAAAATTTTGACTTTTTATTTTTTTAACCTTTCTTTTTTAATTGAGTGTGTAAAAGTAACAAACGTCATGAAGAAGCTCTAATGTCAGGTACATGAGGGTCCTTAAGTTTTTCTAGGATTCTGGAAAGTTTGATTACAAGTTAGAAGTAGATGAGAAACCAGACAGTTCTGTAAAAGCCTACTTAAAATTTTGGTATTTCTGATGTTCCTGTATTTATTTGTTTAACAAATTCTGCTACAGAAATTTAAAAGTACCCGAAACCTTACTTTCAAGAGCTCATGTTGTAATTTTGTTAATAATAGCATAAATCTACTGCAAACAATTATGCATCTATTATTAAATTCACCATGTGAGATGAAATCAAGATTACCAGTAGTTTTAAACATGCAGAATTATGATGAATAGCTGGGTGTTCATGCTCTGAAAACAATGCTTCTAAGGAGCAGATGTTTAGAGGTACTTCTAAATCTCAAAGCGTCAGTGGCAGCTTCTGGCAAGAGCAAGTTTAATGTTTTCTGTTGGTTTCAGTAAACTTTCAGTCATGCCCCTAAAACAAATGTCAGTTTTTAATCCTGACATGTCTGTGTGTAAAATAAAAAATTACTTTTATTGGGAAAAAATAAGTAGTTTTTATCGATTGTTTGTTTTTCAGTTTTAAGAATGTCTTTGTTGTTACTTTGGTGTAGTTTATACATGGTTTTTATTATATTCAGAAATATGGTCCATTGCAAGCTTCTTTGCTGTATGGACTTCCTTGCTAAATGACTTTTCAGTTTATTCAGACTTTCTATCTGCTGCTGACACTATTATTTCAAGACTTGTTTTCATCTTCCAGTGGTCGTCACCTGCAGAAGCCATCGAACGCTTTAAGTCTCAGGAGCTCTGGTTTCCTCCACCTCAGTTTTATGAATTCTGCAGGCTGTGCAACTTCTCTTCCCTCGAGGAGCTGCAGCAGTTCAGCTCTGCACGGGCTCTGGAGGGCTGTGAGCGCTGGATGCCCGTGATGCTGAGTGCTGCAGATGGAGCCATCCAGCTGCTGCCGGGTAAGGACACAATGGAGGCTTCTCCTGAATGCACAGCATCTTCTGAATGCTTGTGCTGAAGCCACATGGCATAATCCATCCTTAACTGGAGGAAAATACTCTTTAAGTCAAGTTACTGCATGCTGTTTCCAGCTTGTTTGCTATAGTTGTGACAGTGGCTGCAGTCAGAGACAAGCCAGGGCATCAGACAGCACAGTTATTTCTCAGTTACTCATAATCTCGTTGGCTCACCATTGTCATCAAATGTGTATTTGTGAAGAAATTCCAGCATTTCAGCTTTGTGTAATCTGAAGGATGTTTAAAAACTCCTTCCTTTAGTCCTTTTCAGTGGGAATTCTCCTTTACTTCAGGTATCACTTTGTGAAGAGATGGGAATCTAGCACAGCTGCATTATCACACCTCCCAGCTGCAGTGATAAGGCACTGGACTAAAACCATGCACTCAGCCATCTTCCTCCTGCCCTTGCTCCTGCTTAAGTCTCTCTCATTTCATAATCATGTACATGCAGCATTAAGAAAAGCTGTGTATACTATTTATTATTTTCTGCTTTTCTTAGTTTGTTTTTCATTATGCTTTCCTTTTTTTTTTCTTTTGATCACAATTGACCTCTAGGATTTCTGTATTTAGGGTTCATTGTCAGTCTTGCACAAGAGTATAATGCCTTGATATGGCAAATCAATTATTTACATTAACAAAATAGAACAAAATACATTTCTGTTCTTAGTCCTATCTTTATACCCATGAAGAAGTGCTTGTCCTGTGCTCCACCTGTTATATACACTCCTGTCTGCCTAGGCTGTCATTACAGCATATTAATAGCATATTATCAGGAGCTCTGGAACATGCAACATGCACTGCAGTGTCACTGACATACTTCAGAAATGTATGATTCTGTCTTTAAATATGAAGATGTTTAGAGGCAATTTACTTTGCATTGTAAAATAAATTTCCACTGATTTACATATACTGATAAATCCTAAAAAAATTGCCTGTGAAAAGGCTGAAAAATAAGGTTGGCTATCTATAACTAAATCTTTTTTTCTACCCCCAGGAGATGAGTTATATCCGGAGGATCCAGATTATACTGGAGAAAAGAAAATTACTATGTCAACAGATAAGAAGGTTGAAGATCTCATGAGAGAGGGTGGGGTATTTCACAGGATGGTAATGAAAGACATCAACAATCTTGCTATTTATGTTAATATTCAAGCAAAATATAAGCATATAAATCCACTGATGATAAAGTGTGATAATTCAGATTACAATAGCAGATTATAATATGTCTTGGGTTTAAATCTAGAATATTATTAATTGCATATATGCTCACTGTGGTTTTGGTGCTTTTTAACTGTTGCCAAATAGTCATGAAAATATTTCTCTGTCCTGCCAAAGCATTATATCTGTATGGCTGTGGAGTCACATCTATGTGTATCTAATTTCTTGAGTCTTTAAAAACAGAGCAGTTGTGCCACTGTTGAGTCACAAAGGTCTTCTTCTCATTGAAAATTTATATATATATATATATATATTATGATTAGAACAAGCAGAGAAGAGTTGAAGGATTCTTTTATTATGCTTCCCAAAGTTATCCACTAGATAACTGTAATGTTAGAAATGGATAAAATCTCCCATTCCATATTTGTTAACATTTCCCATTTTATTCTTTCTTTCATTTTGGGGACAAGCAATGTATGTATAGATATAGATATATACATAAATTAACTATAATGCACTTTTAAAAAGAATATTATAAAGTTAATTTTTATATTTTATATACTTAAATTCTTTCTACTAATGGTAATAATTTAAAACTACAATTTTCAAAGATAGACTTAGCTTAAAGGAAGTCATCTATGGAATTGAGTGCATTCTTTTATCAATATATTTTTTTATCTTCAAACTGTAAGCAATTTAAAAAAATTAAAAGTGTAATTTTTTTAGCTCCAAAAACATATCAACAACTTAAGGGAATAATGTTCCTCCTTGATATACCCACATCCATATTCCAACATCCCACATTTTGCTTCTTAACTACTTTACTAATTTAACTGAGATTTAAGAACTTCAGAGGAAAGATTGCTGCTTAATGTTTGGTTTGATTTTGTCTTTTCTTTTGTTCAATAAGTGGAGTCAATGGAGTAGTTTTGTAAATTATCTGGAAGGATAATGAATGATGACTTCAGATTAGTCAGTAAAGTTGTTCAGAAAGCTTTGTTCCAGGTTTTGTTCTCTGTTTCAATTAAAACCGGTTGCTACTATTAGATTGAATTGGTTTGTAGCATTTATTTGGATTAAAAAAAATACTGAAAAAAAGGTGTGTCTTTCTCTTCTCCCTCAGAACATACCCAGGCTGGTGCTGGTTTTGCAGACCTTGTTGAGGTTTGTAAACCTGTGCTGAACAATGACCACAAAAGCAGAGCACTGTGTGTTGTGCATTAGAACACCTGAATATTCTGGCTGGGTGTGACATTCCCTTTCCTCCTGTCACTGGAGACTTCACCTGCCTGCCCTGACTTCTCCAATGCAATGGACCCACCCTTGCTAGTTCCCCCAGAACCCCAGGATGCGTCTCATCAAGTCCCCAAGCACTTGTCTATGTTCAGGCTTCTGAGATGGCCTTGAACTTGGTTTTCTCCTACAACAAAAAGCACTTAATTTCCTCACCTTGAAGTTCAAGGACATGGGAAATATGGGCAGCATGACTGCAGCAAAAACTGAGCCATAAAATCAAATGTCAAAGAAACCCTGTCAGCCCTCTCTGTGTGCATTATTACTGAAGTATTTGGGGTAGGGATATACATTTGTTTAAGTAGTTCTCCTTTTCTAATCAATATACCTCTGGGAGTTTTTTGGGTTTTTTCTTCAGATCCCTTGCCACATTCAGCTCCGGTTGTGCCTTAGCTCTCCTGATCCCACTCCTATATCCCCAAGCACCATTCCTATATTCTCGCCTATGGATATGTATCCCTGTTTCCAGTGCCAGTGCCTTTCTTTGTTGCACTCCAGTCAGACCAGAAGGGTCTTACTCTGCTTCTTTGGTCTCCTCCCTGATTTCTTACATATGAGAATCAAGGAGTTTTTGTGCTTCAAGGAAAAGATGCTTAAAGAGCTGCCAGCTCTCTTCTCTCCTGCTTCTTTATCCCCAAGGGCAGTCAGTTTCCAGGAGTTCTCATCCAGTAATGCCTTCAACAAGTGACAGTGTGCTCTCCTAGAACCTTCACTTTATTGCTGTATTCATCTAGACCATATCCCCTGAGATGACAAATTGAAATACACAAAGGATTTCTTTTATTCTTCTGCCTCTTATGGTTATTCTACCCGTTTACTTTTATGGTAGAAAGTAAGTATTATGAGAAAATTTTTTTGATAAATTATTTAGCACCCGAGCACAGCAGGAGTGTGGATATGGGAATGAGGGCAGGAGAGGTGTGCAGGGGTGATGCCAGATGTGAAAAAAATGCAGTTTTGGCACTTGTGTTAGGTGAGGGCTCTCCCTGTCTGGCTGGGGTTATGTCTTCCTGCAGAGCTAAGAACTACACCAAGGACTTATACTAAGTTATTTCACCACTTCCAGAGGGGCAGATCCCTATGAACTCTTTTCAGTTGTCCATTTTCTTGGTGCTACACCTGTTTTGTGTTTTCCTTTTTTCCTGTGGTTGTGGTCCCTGCATTAGTCAAGAACAACCAGCTTTTCCAAAGAACTACCACTATTTCACCACTGCCTCTGCTACAGAGACTTTAAGCCTGAAATAAATTCCAAATCCCAAAGGTTCATTGTAATAATTTCCCTCAAATCCTAGTAGAATATTCTTGATTTCAAGTTGCTTGCAGTAACAAAGGCTTTCATTCTTCCGCTATGAGTTTGGTTCCCATTTTATACAAAAAGCAAGACGACGGACTTCCCTGCGCTTTGTGAGATTTCCCGCAGCGTTTGAGGTGTTTTTTACAGCCGGGAACAGCTGCCAGTGCCTTTGGCCACAACCCGGGCCTGAGGAGCCGGGGATGGGCGGTTCTGGGCTCTGACCCGCCCCGGGGCGGTTCTGGGGGCGGCAGCGCTGCGGGTTCTGGAAGGTTCCGCGGGCAGCAGAGCGGCTTGTGGAGCCGGGGATGGGCTGTTCTGGGCTCCGGCCCGCCCCAGGGCGGCTCTGGGGGCGGGAGCGCTGCGGATTCTGGAAGGTTCCGCGGGGAGTGGCAGGGCATCCCATGGAGCCGGGGATGGGCTGTTCTGGGCTCCGACCCGCCCCAGGGCGGCTCTGGGGGGCGGTAGCGCTGCGGGTTCTGGAAAGTTCCGCGGGGAGTGGCAGGGCATCCCATGGAGCTGGGGTTGGGCTGTTCTGGGCTCTGGCCCGCCCCGGGGCGGCTCTGGAGGCGGGAGCGCTGCGGGTTCTGGAAAGTTCCGCGGGGAGCGGGTGGCTGGGTGGCTTGCGGAGCCGTGCAGCGCTGGAGGACGAGGTGAGTGGGCTCGTTCCTACGGGAAAGAGCGTGGAGCTATGGCAGAATAGGGGGAAATGGGGACTGGGAATTGGGAGTAAAGCGAAGAAGGTGTTTCTGAGGGCGCTGTTCCTCGCTCCGCGCCTCCCGGGTAAGCAGGGGTTAGGTGGAGCTCGGCTGGCAGAGGGATAACGGGAGTGTCTGCACACCCCGGGATGGCTGCAGAGATTCCTTCTGCCTTCCCTAGGTCTGTGTTAGTGTAGCAGGTGGGGCGAGGGTTTTAGTGATGTACAGCATTTTTACAGGTTGAGTACTGTCTAGTGGTAGGTGTGGGATTTTAGCAAGCGTTTGTTTCCCTACTCCGTTCTTAACAAAGCGGGAATGTTACTTGGAGTGGATTGGGAGAACTGGTCCTGTTGATGTGCTTCATCCCTGCCACGTTGATGGGCCATTTAGTGGGTTTGCACTAATTAACCTGACACTTCAGCTGAACTTACTTACGGCTTTCGCATGTTATTGCTGAAAGAAAAGTCTACATTAAAAATCTAAGGCAGCACTGATAATCTCTTGGTGCAGGGTAAGAAAGGAGTGTGTGACTCAGGAGCTTTGTTTGTGTTGAGCGGTCTTGGGCGAAGCTTCTGCAATCGTTTCAGCTGTTCCGTTGTCACGTTCAGTGGGAATGGTCACTGCTGTCGCTTACCGCTTGTCGCTGTGTGTCACCTCAGGGTAGCGCTGTTGCTGCTGGATTCTGGCTTGTTCAGCAGATTCAGGCTTGTTTGGAAATGGAAGGACAGTGTATTCACTTTCCTTTTCTGAAATATTTAATTAGGCATCTACTTCAATTGTAAATTCTTGTAAGTTGTAAACTGGACTCTGCGGTGATGATACCACGATGTGATTCCGCGATGTTTTGGTTTGTGCCAAAATGAATTGCCAGTTATTTGCTGGAAGTTTCATTATTCTGTTGTAACTCCTCGGTCTGGTATGTACCACTGCAGACAGATGTAGTGTGAAATGCTAATAAAAATCTGTGATATTAAACTTGTTTGCTAAGTTTTGGATTCCTCTTTTGTATTAGGCTGAGGGATTTTTTTTAAAGTTGTAAATATTCTCTTCTGGTGTTCTTGTTCATTTGATCATGTAGGTAGGTTGTAACAGCACTTGACTGTGATCAGGCTATTTCTGCCGGCCTTTGAATGGAAAAAATGCAGTATGGATGGTAAATCCTAATTAGGCTTTAACATAGTCCCTCGCTAAGAAAGCTGGTTTGAATGCTTTGAAGCATGTAAATTATAAAAATAAGTTGCTTAAACTAGTACTTCTGACAGGAGTAGTAAAAATTTATAGGTTTGCTTTAGGTGTATGATCTTCAAATAGGCTTTGAAAAAAATGGTGGGGATCAGAATGGTTCATCAAATGTTTTTCTTTTACAGTAGTGATAAGGGAGACACAGGAGGTAAACATGGAAGTCGCAGTATTAAAGGTATGCTGTTTGTTTTTTTTAATTTAAAGGATTGATGTCTGTTTCCATGTGAATTTCTTGAGGTCACATTTACAAAAAAGATGTTGCCTGTGTATTTCCATTCACCAGCATTTCTTTGCACTTGTGGAGTCATATTTGTGTTTGTTTTAGGTTTTATTTTATTGTTTTTGTTGTAAAATGTGTGAGTTGGAGTGTGAATTAACACGGGCAGGCAGCCAGAAAAACCACAGCTGAAATAAAGAGAGTAAATTTATTTAACCGGAGGATCTGGGGCACACCCAGGTGGACACTGGCGGCTCAGCCCCTCCTAGCAGGATTCATCAGGAACCCTGTGAGCTCCCCTGTGCTTCTTATGATCTCTGAGCTTTGATCTTTCTCCCAACATGGAGCCCAGCATGTCCATGAGAGTGCCTCCAAGCCTCTCCAAACACCTGTATTACCTCTACACAGAAATTCTGCTTCTCAAAACAGCAATAGGCATAATAGATGGGATTTCCCACTCTGATATTCTCCAGGCCTGAGGACTTCATATGGAAGTAAAAACCTTTGTCTTTGCACTTTTTCCACTGTTTGGTTTAACCAACTTTTTAGATAATGCTGTTCCCTTGTAGACCCCCCCATGGTGTTTGTTGCAGTGCTAAAGAAACTTGGAAGCTGAGAAGCCATTTCATGAACTAATGCTGTGAAGGTGAAAGATGTTTCATGTATTAACATTCTGTGTCTCAGTGTCAGTCACCATAACTTTGAAGATGCCCTGTGAAAATCAAGTTTTATTTTAACATCTGCTCAGATACTCTTAAAAGTCAGTAGTATTTATTCTCCGCTTCTTGGCCCAGGCTGGGGATCCAAGTTGCTTTTGGATTGCTGTGAAAGAACCTGTGCCTGGTGTAGTTGGTGAAACTGTGTATGAAAACCTGAATGCTGAAATGGAACAGTTTTATACCTCTTACAAAGATACAGATGAAGTGAAACAAGAGGAGATAAAAAAAGGCCAGGTAAGATCCTTGCTCCACATAGAAATCTATTATTTGAATCTATTTGGTGGTGAAGAATCAAGTATATGTTGTGTTTTTTTTTTAATTTTACACACAAAAACAGATACAGCATCTCTGTGAGTTGTGTTTTCTCATCTGTAAGCCTTCTAACTGTGAGCTATAAGGTTTGCATTTTGCTAAGAAAATGGAAGGCTGTGTAATAAATACTGTGTCCTTGCCTTTGAGTGTAACTGGGGTTATGTGAAAGAAGCTGCTGTCTTGTTCTTTGTCTCTGCTCAGGTTTATGTGGTTTTCAGTGAGGAGCTGAAGTGCTGGTGCAGGGCTCTGGTGCAGTCAGTGTGGTGCCAGGCAGATGGTTACCAGCTCAGCTGTTTCCTCGTGGATTATGCCAAGTACTGCTATGTTCCATCAAAGAGGTAGGCGTTTTTGTTATTGTCATGTATTTGTTAATGCATCACATGTAATAAATTTGTTAGTAGATACAGCTGCTCTTAATATTTATTTAGTTAAGTGAGGTATAGGTTGTGTCCACAAGAAGCTGCTCACCAAATGATACACTAAGTGCAAACCAGTCCTTATTTTGTGATAAAGATGCATTCCATTTTAGGTTTTGCTTTTTTAAAGATTTAGAATAGAAGTGTCAGTCTGTTGTGATTGAGATGTGTGATTGCTAGTTACAACTTACCTTTATATTCTCATTTATTAATTCGGTATATACAAAAAAAAATATTGTGGCCAATGAAGTTTAGGCATAAAAACCATCTACAGAAGCAGGGTTTCACTTGGAACAGCTTGTTTACTAAGAGCTGACAGTTTGTGTTGTCATGGTGTCAAAAAAGGTGAGTTTTTCACAGGTTCCGAGCTCTTGATGAAATGAGTGTAAAACCTTGTGTTTTTAACATCTTGAAAAATACATTCTTGTGTTTCAGAGCAAGCTAGTCCAGCTCTTAAAGTTTGTCTATTAAAATATGCAACTTGGAGCACAAGAAACTTCACCAAATTGGTTTTGGTAGTATTCCACAAAATTAGATGTTACTTAAAGTATTTTAAAATAAATAATGTTTTAAGTTGACTGTTGATTTGTTGAAAAACAACTGTTGCTTTGTTGGAAAACAACTGGATAATGGGTTAAGTACCACGAAGATATCTTGATAATGGGTAAAATACCATGAAGATGCTTAGACGATGAGTAGCAAGAAGACTTGCTGCAGTGGCAAAGGATCAGATCAGAAAGATTCCAGGTAATTAGAATATGTATTAATAACGAATAGAACAGCAATCCCATTGACCTGTTGGTCCTGATGGCACCTCTTAGAGTAAGTAGTTTCAAAGAGGGAGCCAGTGGGATCCAAACTCCTGGAAGAACTGTGTTGTTAAATTCAGGGTAACAGGAGGTGGTTTGTGAGACCAGTGACTTCTGGAGAACAAATTCTGCCCTGTAAAATGAGATAATTTCCAATTTGTTTTGCAGCATTCGAGTTTTACCAGGAGCATTTGCAAAGATCCCCCACAGAGCAAAGAAGTGTCGGCTGCACTGCACGAAGCCACTGACACTGCATATTGACTACTGTGAAAACACTGCCAAAATAGGGTAAGGAGAGCTAGGAAATACCTTCTGTTTGTGCATTTCTGAAGTGGGAGGGTTCAGTGTAGAAGTTTTTAGGAGGGATTATATTTCAAGGGGAAACCTGCAGTATTCTCACAGTAAGCGTAGAACACAGAACTGTACCAGCTACTAAGAGGAAAATCAGCTCTCTTCCAGCTGAGAGAACAATGCTCTCCAGGGAACTGGTGGAGTCACCAACCCTGGAGGGATTTAAAAGGTATGTATAGATGTGGCACTAAGGGACATTGTTGAGTGGTGGCCTTGGTAGTGCTGAGTTAGTGGTTGGACACAATGATCCTGGGTTTTTTTTCCAACCTAAATGATTCTGTGATTTCTTCATATCTTATATTTGGTGCGAGCTATGATACCTTGACAAAACATCTTTTAATTTTGATCAATTCGTAGTACTGGTGAACTGGAACAATATTACCAAACTAAAGTGATGTGCTGAGTAATCAGATTCTGCTGATTTGTGTAGCTGTGCACTTTGTAAGAATTTTCATGATTTAGAGCTTTGTGCTTGTATAGAATATTTTTTTAATTACTGTTTTCATGTTTGATAATCTGGAAAAACTGATTGTGTTTATTTTCCTAGACCAGCCAAAAGATGGGATACTGCTGCCATTCAGCATTTCCGAAAGCTTCTTGAAGGTAAATAACACTTCAGTTTTGGGAAAAATCAGTTGTTAGAGAAATGTAGTACTTGTGTACAAGTTGATTATAGTTGAGTATGCTTGATTATATTTATAAACGCTGTAAGTTAAAAAAAAATGAGAAAGGAGCTGCCTAAGTATGATGGGACTAAGGCACAAGTACTTGGAGCTGTATTTTGGGAACTCTGGGCTTCCATGCTGCATAAATTTTGGTAGTTAAATTGTGTTTAGGCTAGATTAGGCTGACTGAGGGAGCATTCATGTCACGTTTGTTTAGAACATTGGACCCATTCTGTGTATTCAGCATGAGACTGAATGTGCATCACAGCTGTCCTGCATGTACAGAGGTGCTTCAGGACTTGGATTAGCTGTGTTTGCCCAAATGAAGTGTAACAAAGCTGTACAGATGTGCAAATACAACTTCTTTCAAGAAAAGGAAATGTCTCTCTTGAAAAGCACGTGCTGGTGCCCCAGACTGTCAGAGTCTAAGAGCAAACCAAGACTTTCAGTGTAGAACTAAGAGTGGTTTGTCTCAAGAGATCATTAAATCTGATCATTAATCAAACCTCCTCCAAAGACTAAGGACGAGTTCCTTTTTGGAGCTTTTAAGTTTTTATTGCTAAATTCCTCATTTCACTTAGGTGCAATAACAAGCGTTACACGTTTTTAATTGTGATGCCTGATTTTGTCTGTCTCAGTGCAGGTAAAGAATGCTGACAGTGTGATGGGGTCTAATCTTTTTTCTTGTGTTCATTACTGCATTTAGAGGCTACCGAGGTTAAAGCCACAATACAGACAGTAGAAGATAAAGTGTTAGAGGTGTTCCTTTTTGTGACTATAAAAGATGAAAAGGTAAGATACTTTCATATTTCCAACTCTATTAGTGTACTTTGCTATTAGTGTAAGATTGGAAAGCATGGCTTTCAAGTTTTTTTCAGATACAGTAGAAGCTAAATCATTAACTTATTAGAGGTTTTTATTACATGATGTTCATTGTAAGCCTCTGGAGAAATTCCAAGAGGCAGAACTTGTATTTTTCTCTGCATTAACCTTTTTTCTTTTTCATCATTGACAAGCAAGTGAAGTCCAGCCAGTATTTAAGTGGATAACTGTGTGCATTATTTGGTGTACGTCGTGTGGTATCATGTTTGAAGATGTTTCAGTAAGGCAGCTGCATCATACTGTAAAAATAACTAAAATTTCACACTCTTGCATACAGATGAGTCCTCCAGGAGCTGGAAAAAATACCAAGTCTAGTTCCACTTGCCAAAATGTGTAACTTGTGTCAAATCTCTGCTGTAGCTACTGCCAGACTTACACAGCTGTATAGTAGATAGAAGTTGTTTTAGGCCTAATACTGCCTTTTTTTTTGCCAGATTTTGATGTGTGCTGAATCTAAAAGAAATAGAGGCTTCACTGGATCAGAAGGTTCTTTCAGGACTCATAGAGTTAATTCAGTACAGAATTTTGGCCAGAAACCTGGAACTCAGTAATTAACACCTGTTGAAAGATCATACATGAAAATAGGACTTGGCTTTTTTTAGAACTAGTATTTGACAGAAAGCATTCGTTGGTATTTCTTATGTCTGGGATTCTGTTTAGTTGGATTTTGTTTGGGGTTTTTATCATATTTAAAAGTACTGCTTTTGTTTAAATCTTCACAAAAATTTTAAACAAATATGTGTTGGTGTAGCTTACTGCTTGTTGACACTGAATAAAAAAGATCTTGTTTGGGTTTTTTTTATAGATCTGTGTTAATGATGATCTGGTTGCAAAGCACTTTGCTCATTACAAGGAAGATGAAGGGACTGCAGGGAGTTCCTCAGATGTTTCTGATGATGAAGTGTCCTTAAATGTTGAGGGTGTTCCAGTGGAGTTTGTTGGTCCTACGTTTCTTGCCAGGCCAAAACTGCCCTTTGGGGAGGAGGTGTCACCACATCTTGGGCCAGGTGGGACCCACAGCTGGGGGGACAGTCCTGCATGCAGCACTTGATGTGTTTACTTGGATGTGGGGAATGGGAATGTCCTGTCTTGGATCACAGTGACTGGGGCACATGGTGTCCATCTCTGGCTTTTTGTGTGTTCAGATAATCAGAAATGGCTGTCTCCATTTTATTTATCTTTTTAGGTCTTGGTGGTTGTAATTCTGTTCCTAAAAAGCCATCCCAAAGGTCACACACAGATCTAAATGACAATGCAGTGCCTGTAAGTACTACATTTTGTAATGAATTGTGAAATGTAAGCTAACATATACATAGGCCAGATTAGGAGTGCTGTAGTCACCCAGCTTGTTGTTTTTAGACAGTTTCCTGAAGCTTGTTTCATCAAAATTGTTGCCTTAGTCAAAGCAACTTCAAATTTGGAAAAGAATGCTGCAGATTATTTGGAGAATCCCACATGAGAAAAACACTTTCAACTTTGTGTTTTAAATATTACTTTTGAACAGTATTTTAGTGTTTAAAATGTGTTTCCTTCCTAGGTGGTCAGCACGGTGCCAGATTTGCCTTCCAAGGAAGATAAAGCAGTTCAGACAGAGAGGTGTGGTGCAGTTTGTTAAATATTCAGAATGATTCTGTCATCAGACAGCTGGGAGCTGTAGTGTGTTTGCAGTTACTGTTCTTGGGCCTCTAAAGGGCAGAGGGGGAGGGAAGCTCCATACACATGCTTTTGGGGAAGGAGTTACCCTGGAAAAATAACCAGTTATTTCTAAACAGTAGCTTGACAACAGGCATGTGGTGGGGAGGTATTTTTCTGCATACTAAGTGTGTTAATTTGCTTTATTTTATTTTTGGTGTGATTTATAAAGTTTCTGGATTTAATGAAATATGAGTGGGTCAGTTTGTGCAGTGCTTTCACTGTGCTGCAGGTCAGTTGATGCAGATGAAGTAAACTTCAGGAGTGTTTCTTCTGTCAGTTTCTAGCTGATGCAAAGATGAGTTGTTCTATGTTTTGGAACTTTAAGAAGCCTTTTTTTTCTACAGTCCAGTTTATTTTTCTTCCAATGTCAGGGAACTTAATTTTGAAAAATATTCTGAAAGATTATTTTCACTAAGTTTTGCTTTCCCAGGGTGTGTTTTGATTTCTGCTTTTGTATTGAGGATTTTTCTCATGGACATAGATATGTCACTTGAAGTGAATTGCGTCATGACACTTGGGAAGTACTGGTGGTATTTATAAATGATGTTTTTCTTTTGAATTTATGTTCTTTTTAATATCTCTGTTTCTCAGGATTCCACAGTTCCTGAATTCCAGTTACCTTCAGACACACAGAGCTGAAGATGACCAACAGGTATTTCAAACATTAACTTTTATTTAACTTGTCTTGTGCTGCAAGCATTTTGGTTTTGGTAGCATTGGGTCTCTGTGGAAGGAGGTCAGGGGCTGACTGCTCCTGCATTGGCCTCTGCAGGCCAGAGCTGAGCCGGCCGAGTTGGGGATGCCTCCCTGAATTCAAGAAAGGGTAAAACACAGGGAAAGGAACAAAAAATTGTGAGAAACAGTCAATGCCAGGGTCAGAGGAGTAGAAGGAGCTCCATGCAGGTGTTTCTGAAGGGATTGCAGTCTGTGGAGGACCTGCATTGGAGCAGAGAATAGAGAAGGAGCAATGGAGAGAAGCTGCCATCTGCACTGTGGCTGCTGTCCCTGCCTCGTGCTGCTCCGTGTGGGAAGAGTGCCAGCTGTACACAGAGTGTCCACTGTATCTCTTGAGGGCTTTAAGACAGTTCAGACCATCTTTCTTCCTTTAAAATAGCAATAACAAATTCTCATCTCACCCTTGGTCTGTGTAACCTATCAGTATGTACAAAGCATGTTTAAATTGAATTTAGAATTTGATTCATTTACATCAAAATGCCTTTTTTTTAAATACAGTGGGTGCTTCTGAGTTTTATGTAAGCTAAACCCCTTTTGGTAAGTATTGCCATTATCATCTATTTGTCTCATGATTTCAGAGTTTACAAGATGTTGGGAAAGAAAAAAACTTTGTGTTCCTGAGCAAGAAAATTGAACCATCATCAGTTTTGGAAACAGCACCACTTTCTGATGGTTTGAAAAAGGTAGAGGTGATGATACTACATTGATTATCTTTTTAAGACAAGTTTCATACCTCAAATTGTCATAGTAAATATTACAGTAATACCTTACTTTGATTGAGTAATGTGCAAGGTTGTTCATATGGTTGAATAAATAAAGCTTTGGAGAAATGCTGTAACAATTTTACACATTTTTTTTCTGGTATATTAGCCCTGCTACAAGTGGATTTGAATTTTAAAACAGTAATGTAACAGCTGAGCCCAGAAGATGGTTTTTCATATTATCTGTTAAGGACATTTATTATGTAATGGGTCAAAAGCTTTTAAATCGCTTGTTGTTACCCTTTGTCTTGTCTTGTTGGTGTTTAAGTACACTGATTTAGTGGGAAATTCTTAATTTCTGTTTCTGTAGGAACTTGCTTTGAACAAGTTTTCAGGCCCTTCCTTCACCCAGTCCTACTGTTGGCCACCAGTAGCTGGGGGCTGTGATGTCGTTGCCATCTCCCATCAGGGAAACGATCCCTTGTTATATATTCCACCAGTTCTTACACTGCTGCAGGAAGGTCACTACCAAGCCTTGCCAAACATGAGTGGGGTATGTATATGTTGGACCAGAGAACCTGTTTCTAGTCTGAATGTTTGGCATGTATACATTGGTGTCATCTCCATGTATCTTCATGATGCCTGCCAGTTTCTGTGAGGCCTCTGCTTAGAGGCCTTGGGTGAACTCTGTGAATGGGGCAAGTCCCAAACTTACTTTTAAAGCAATCCCCACCAAGTGGTTCATGCCCTGGCACTTAAATACACAATGGAGCTTTGTTTCTGCATGAGTAGTATGTATTTATTAAACAAAAATTGGTATTAGCTGTTTCAAATACTACAGTGCATTTTCTAGCTTCTGTTAGATCATAGAATTACTGAGGTTGTAAGGGACCTCTGAAAAAGGCCCAGTACAACCCTAGTAAGACAGGATTCTCAAGGTTCTTTACTTCTGTGTAACAAATGTTGTCAATTTTTGTACCTGTGTATGTAGCCACTAGCACTGATTTTATGTCCTGGATGGAAAAAGGCACAGCTTGTTTTTGACCTGCTGAAAACATACAGGAAGGGCTGCAGACACCTTCACCCCATGCTGATAACCCTCGGGCAGAACAAGGAAGCTGCCAGCCAAATGGAAATCCGAGGCTGTAAGAACACTTTGTCATCATCTTTGTTATGCCTGAAGGCAGTGTGGGCTGCCTTAATTGCAGGAGCCTGTGAAAGAACAATTTCTCCTTCTCAGGTTCTCGATTTACTTGTTTAAATGGTGATTTACAATTTGCTGTTACACAAAGTACTGAGCATTTATTGTATCTAACTCAGTAGCATGCTCAGGGTGCCCCACAGAGAAGTAGCATAGAAATAATGAAAAAGCTGTTGGGAGACTTGCCCTGCTTAGATATATTGTACTTAGATATATATACTTAAAATATTTAGGTGTGTTCTGGTTTGGTGCCTTTGTTTAATTCCTGCATTTTCAAAAGTGGCTTTTGTTGTGCCAAGAGAATAAGAACTATGGATAGAACTATGAAGAATTGTGTAAAATCCCATTTCAGTAGTTGGTATTTTTTCATCCATTGTTCAGTTTGAGCCTGGTGGGTGAATTCAGGCCTGTAAGCAGCAGAGCTGTTGGTGTATTTGCACTAGTGAAGATTGGTGTAGTTTTATTTCCATGTGTAGATAGATACACATGCACACACATCTGTGTAAGTTCCTAAGCTACAATGTTTGCTTTATTCTGCTGTTGAAACTGAACTTTCCTGAAATTGCTCTTGCATCTATTTATAAATATTTCCTTTCTGGCTGTTTGGTTCTGCAGTTATTACCTCTACTTCCAGTACCTTACTGGAAAATGAGATGACATCCTGCTTTGTAAACTTGCTACCCTTCAGACATTTCACTGGATTTCAAAATATCAGAGCCTCACACTCTCGTGTCTTGGGTAACTTGCAGGAGTAGAAAAACACAGACTCCCCAGTTTTGAGATGATGAATCTGAAATACAAATGTGACCATTTTTAAATAAAGCTACCATGTCCTTTGTTGTCACAGTAATACTCTTTCAAGTAGTAAGTTAATAGTGACAGTCTTTCCCTCCACCTTGTAGGTGAAGTAGTAGTGACTACACCATACAACCTCCTGAGACTGCTGGAACATAACCCTGGCCTCTTGTGTAGGCTTTGCCATCTTGTTCTTGATGAGATCCAGGTGCTGTTCTCTGACACTTCTGAACAGGTAAATGCCTTACACAGCCACTTGGCAAAATGCTGTTCCAGTTGTGCATGAGTCTGGAACAGTGGCACACCCTGAGGAAAAAAACCCTGGAAGTGGGTTTATTGTGAACCTCTTTTTTAAATCTACTTTTTATTTTTGTATTTACGAATTAACTGTGTTGGGCTTGTCGTGTAGTTACCACCTAGTTTTTGCTGAATGTCTCTGCCCTCTCCAGTCTTTGTGGAGGCTTTTTATACTGCAAATTTCAACACATCATCTTCTTGATATTTCCATCTTCTCTGGACAGAATCCTGCATGCACGTGGATATGCTGTTCTGTTGCTTTCTTTTGTTTCAGAAGTCATGCAGAGAATAAGATAAAAGTGTACATACCAAGCTGTTCTTTTGGGGGATGAGACTTGCAGTTTGCTGTGATAGTGGCTTTGTGACTGGAAAAAGCAATGCTCTGAGACTCCGTTTTTTTTCTGAGCTGTCATCTGCTTGCTGGAATATGATGAGAGGAGAGAAAAAAAAATCTCTTTCCTTCCTAGGTGTTTACCCTACTGGATTGTTACAAGAAGGCCACTGCTCGGCCACGGGGGAATCTACCACATCAGATCATTGCTGTGGGAACTCAGTGGAATAAACACATCACACCCTTGATAAAGGAGTTCATGAATGATCCTCACATTGTGATAACTGTTATTGAAGAGGCTGCCATCTTTGGAAATGTGCAACAGGTAAAACTTAGGAAAATGTGTCACTGCTTGGATATGTGGCTGCTGCTGGTTTATTGGAAGCAGGGGGTGCTGCAGTGCTGCCTCCCAGTGTGAGCTGAAGTTAGAAATCAGGTGAGTCACTGAACAAGCTGGAGGTCTCTTATTGCTTTTCTAGGACTGAAATGAAGACAGTCCCTTGACTATTTTGTGGTTAGTGCAAATGAGTCTAAATTTGAGATGTATTTGCAAACAGTGCAGTTCTTGACCAGAATGTTTTGCAGTTGTTAGCTGTGGCTGGCAGAACTACAAGGTAAGGCGTGCCAAGGCAGATCAAGTAAAGCATTTGGTTTGCTGCTTTCACACAATACCAAACTGTTGACCTCAAATTTCTAGAAGGCCTATTACATATTGTTAGGTATCTTTTCACTTAGTTTCCAGTCAATGTGGTATAGCCCTGAGGAATAACACAAAATGGTTTAAGTTTGATTTGAATTATAGCATGTCTCAGCGTGGCATCATTTGTGGATTTTAAGTGTTGGGAAATCTCCAAAAGAGATACCCATGGCATGTAAGGAAACTGAAAACCCAAAGTTTTTGTGAGAAGCCTTAATGACTGAGCAGAACTGAAAGGGTCAATGTGTGCATGCATCAAGGTTAGGATTAGGAAGAATTATATAGTAAAATATGTATGGGTTATATGAATTAGCAGCTCTCAGTTTTGTATTTGCTTTTAGGTGGTGCAGCCCTGCATAAGCAGCAACAGAACTGCTGAGTTACTTAAAATCTTGGATTTTACCCAGAGGAATCTTCAGAAAGTGCTGGTCTTCACTGACTCAGTAACTGAAGTAGAGATGATTCATAAGGTAAGAAAGCATTTAAACTTAAATAAGCAGGGTTTTTTTTTAAGTTGATAACAAATTAAAATATCTTGGCTTCTGAGAATAAAGGTGGGATGTGAATTTGGAAGTTAATCATGCCTGCTAAAAGTAACCCCAGACTGACTATCAGCAATTAGCTGACATAGATCATGTGATACTTAAAGGATTCATTTCTGATGTAAATATTGGTGCATCGGGAATGTTTATTCTTTGGTGATTGTTAATGGAAGCAAATCTTGTTTGGGATTGTAACTTTCTAACACATTTCCCTTGAATATTTGAGGGTTCAAGCGTTTCAAAACCAACCCTGCCAGCACTTCAAAAAAAGTGCTTGTTGATGTTAGTAGGATTAAATCTCTTCATAGTAATTCTTGTTGGGCAAGAATTCTTTGAAAACTGACTTCAAATCTTTTACATGGCCTATGAAAATATTTCAGGGTTTCACGTGATGAAGAATGCTTGTTCTGAGAGACTGAAACATGAATCTGCATGTTGTTAGATCATGGAATCAGAGAGAACACACTAATGAGGGGAAAAGCTTGAGATTTTTATTTTTTTAAATGTCTAATGTATTATGACAACAGGAAATTAATGAACCTTTTCTCCATTAATATATTATTTTTTCATATAAGCAACCTAAATTTCATTAGCTCTTTCATTATCTCTCTACAGCAAGATGTGCTAAATTCTAGTTAGAGATGCTGCCTCTTAGATTTGATTGGAGCAAGTACTGCAGCATTGCAGGAATGTGTAACTTTTTACTTTGCCATGCAGGCACTGAAGAGCAACTCAATAGTTTCCTTGAAAAAGCATAAAGAGAGCAAGTGTAATGCTGAGTGTGTCTTGGAGAGGTGGAGAAAAATGCACAGTTCTGGCACTCCTGCTGTGTTAGGTGAGGATTCTCTGTCTGGTTGGGATTTTATCTTAATGCAGAGCTGAGATCTGCACCAAGCACTTACACTGGCTTATCTCACACTTCCACAGGGGCAGATCCCTATGAACTCTTGCCAGTTCTCTGTTTACTTCTTAATGCTACAGGGCTTTGGGGGTTTTTTGTGGGTTTTTTTGTTTGTTTTTTGGGGTTTTTTTGGTTTTTTTTTTGTTTTGTTTTTTTTTTTTTTTTTGTTTTGTTTTGTTTTGGTTTTTTTTCTAATTTTCTCCTGTTATTATTTTCCCTGCTTATTTTAAAGAACTATGAATGTATTCAAAGATTTTCCACCATTTTACAATTTTCTCTGCTACAGAGGAGATACAAAGTCTGAAATAATTTCCAAACTACAAAGATTGTTTGTAATAATTTTCTGTAAGTTCCATTAGGGTTATTTTTCAATTTTTTTGCACTAACAAAGGCCTTTATCCTATGTTATATATAAAAACAAGAAGGTGGACGTAGCTCTGCACAGAGCTGTGAGAACTCCTGCACTGTTTCAGCTGTCTCCTGTGAATTACTGAGTGGTGCTCAGTTCTCTGCATTCTGTGGTGCTGACAGGAAATGGAGAGTGCTGTGAGCTTGGCATGAAATGCTGTGTCTGCCATATGCTGATGAGATTTATTGACTGGAGAAATAAAAACCCTTGTAGGAATGTATTGGGGAAAAAATCCATCTTCCAGTTGGGAGAAGGAAATCAGCTGTGGTGTGGTGATGTGATGCTTCCCATGTTTGAGTTATTACAGTTACACATCTGTGTGAAACTTGTGCTTAGTTTTAACAGATGACTGCCTGCCCTCCTTGGGGATCACAGATGCAGCTTGGGTGATCCATTTCAGTTTCCCATCTCCAGCAGCCTTTGGGCAGCGCCTGCAAAGCATGAGTGACAACTTCTGCCCTGGCATAAAGGTTTGGGTGAACCTTGACTGGGTGGTGCTACACTGGGTCATTACTGATGGATACATAAACATTTTCTCAAAATATTTCTCATTATTTCTAGGATTCTGCTGTAGGTCAGGAAGAGACGAAGGCACAGTCAGTCATTCTGCTGACAGAGAACAGTTCCTGTCATTCACCTGAGATTTTCTACTACTTAAAGCATGCAGAAGCTGAAATTCCAGAAGAACTCTATTATTTGACTGCCATGGTGCAGGAATCTGAGGAAGACAAGAAATTTTCAAGACCCCTGTGTGCTTCTCTGAAAACATTTGGGATTTGCAGGTAAGGAAGCGTCAGCATTTTTGCCCTCAGTGATGATTGCTGCTGATTCCTTGGTGAATTTTCCTGTTTGATGCTTTTATGTAAAACAGGTTTTGCTTATGGTATTTTTTTTCTGTTGCCTGTTGCAAGTCACTTAACAGGAGTTTACGACTGAAAGCAAAGAACTTTTTCCTAAACTTGTTATGGTTTTTTTAAATGTAGGAACAGAACAGTGTGTCCAGATCGTCATCAAATTAATTCATCAGTAGACATGGCCCAGAGTATTGCAGCTGAAATGATAGAAACACCTGAACGTGTGACAGTAAGTTACAGTTTTCCTTGGGCTTGGGTACCAAGAGAAACAGGTCTTAAACAGCTACTTAGCATGTTACTTTTTTTTTTTTTAATTCCATTAACCCTACTGCAGTAGGATTAATGTACTCTCCCTTGCATAAATCAAGTGTGCCAGATGTTCTTTGTGTTGTGTTTTGTGGGCAATTCTGAGTTTACCTCAGGTTTTTTTCCTGTTTTGAAGATTGACATTTTGTGGGAAGATGACTTGTGTTCTGTGTATTCATTCCTTTTATAATTTGCGACTCTGTATCAAAATTAACAAAGATGGAGGCTTATAGAAACTTCATTTCTTGTAGAGGAAACACAGAGTAATCTGTGGGAGTGAGGGGAAGTTGAAGTGGAAGGATATTTTTCTTAGCTGACGTGTTTGTGCAAACTTACTGAAAGCTGAGCATTTTCTGGCCTTGGGATTAGAGAACGTATTTTCATTTATTGTATGCCCAAGAAATGGGGAGCTGCTCTCTTGTAGGTAGAACATTTGAGTTATTTACTTCAAAAATACCAGTGCTTTGGAAGATTTTTGCTCTAGGGTGCTGGTTTAGTTAGACTTCTTTTTCAGTAGTTGCACATCCATGAAACCTTCATGGCTACAGGGTTGACTTTGCTACAGTGATTCTTCATATCCCAGTAAGAGTTTGTGTCTCCAGCTCCCTCTGAGAGTTGGGCTTTATCTGAGGTGCTCTCAAAGCAGCATTTTACACATTGGTGTGCACAACTGTGTGTTTGTAGGCTTTTATTTAAGTCCTTTTGGTGCAAACAAAGCAGTTAGTTCTCCCTGTAAGGCTGGGGAGTGTTCAGAGTAGAGCTGGAGTGGTGCAGAACGTGTGAGTGGTTAATAGCCTGGCAGACAATTGTGAGAACTCACTGGTGTTCACTGAGGTGGAATATCATCACCTGACACCAACAGCTCCTGTTTCATACATTGCTGTCCTGCTGACTGAGCTGTGGCCAGTTAGGATTGAGAATAATAACAACAACTCACTGTTTTCTGAACTATGTGTGTACAACATCTGTCACCTTTTGGGGCTAGAAAGAGGTATGTTTACCATATAGAAAGACCTAAATTTCATTGGTTTGAGAAATCACCCACTCCTCCTTTCTGTGGATGTGTTTGATCCCTTCAGATCCTGCCTCTCTTCATTGTACATGCAACAAAGTACTTTGGTCGAATAGTCAGGAAACAAAAGGACCAGTATACAGCTCTTGCTAAAGAAATGAATGATTACTTCAAGGTACCAGGACACAGGATTTCTGTGACTGCTGTGGAGAAGTCAGTGTTGTATGGGTTACGTGAGGGAGCCATTTGCCACAGGTAGAATTTTGTTGGCTTTTTACTTGATTCATGTGCATGTCTTTATGCAAAGATTTTAAAAAACTTGACTGTTGGGTAAAGAAAAAGTCCTCAAAAGCAGCAAAAAACTCACTGCTATGGCAGTAATGCTTTTAAAAAGCTCTTGCCTGCTCTGAGCTCATGAATGGCAAACAAGATGGTTCCCACACATGCACTTGGTTACAGAGTGGGCTTGGAGGAATATCAGTTTTAAAATGAGAGCAGTATTAAAAAATGTCGTGCACACCTGGTTACATGAATAATAATTCTGTGTTTCTTTTCTTGTTATATGAAGGGTTCAGGTGGTAGAGACTCCAGCAAAAGATGAAGAAAATGCCTGTAAGGTCACAATTAAATACATAGATGAAGGCAGGACAAGTCAAGTGAATAGTGATCAGCTGCTTCACTTGCCTGTCAAGTTTCAGGATCTGCCACCTCAGGCTGTGGAAATTATAGTTTGTAGGGTAAAACCCATAGATAATGAAGTTGAATGGAATCCAAAGGTAATAAGCTGGTTTTGCATGCTATTTCCTTTACATTCTTTATGTTCTCTTTCTGTTTTCTATGGGAAAACAGTTACAAACTGTAAGCTTGGGTACCAAACTTGCATTGCTTACTAGTATTGACACTAAATACCTGCAGTTGGGGCAGGTTCTAAGAAGGCAAATTTTCTTTTTTTTATTTTTCTATGAAATAATACGGGGGACTTATTGGGATTTTTTTTTCCTAATAATTTGAATTTCTTTCTTTTAGACTAGGTTCTCACTACTTTGGATTCTGGGGGAGGAGCAGGGGATGTGTAGCCTCTCTGAATTGATCTGTGTTTGAGTGATCTTTCATTATCCTTGAAGGCTTTTACTGTTCTAACTTGGAGTTAAGTTAAAGTGTGCCACTGGTTTACTCAAAACTGTATTTGTTCAATACCCTTTTCATTGTTAAGCTCAGAAGATGTTGTTCCATTGTAGTTAAAGTGACTGTAAAGCTGTGTTGGTATCCATACATCTCAAGTGCTGTGATAACTTGTTTTTCCTAGGTGACTGATCACATCAATCACAAAATTAAAGGAAAAGTTCATCATGCAAAAGTGGTGCAAACCTTGGGAAGGACAGTTTGGGTTGACCCAATGGTAGGTACAGCATGGCAGCACTGGGAAGTCGTAGTATATCTGCACATGGTCCAGGACTGTTCCACAAAGGTAGTAAAAAAAGTGTATTTGGGAGGTGCTGGTGTTCAGTAGTTTGTCTTGTGAAATCAGTTCTGCAGTTTGTTACATTCCACTGGAAGAATGAAACTTGGATCCTCCAAGATGGTTTGCTAATATCCAACAACTCTTGAAGTAGACTTAATTTATTTTGTTTACAAATCCTTAATTCTACTCTTACAGCCCTTACACTACTTTGTAGTTGGTTTTAATCTACATTTTTCTGCAAATAAAAAAAGTTCAAAACTTTGCTCCTTCATTTCCTTGATCATAACAGGAAAAATGGCTGCTCTTGTTCTTGGAGTTTTCTTGTTTTCAGTTTCACATCCATTAGCATCAGCAGACTCCTTGGTTTTGTGGAGTGAGTCAAGTGAAAACTGGATTGGAAAGAGAAAATTATCTGGAAGTCATTCTTTTCAGTTCCCATATGGTGTAGCTCAACCTTTCAGCAGTTTCTAGGCTTTGGGGTTTTTATTGTGTCCCCCACCCCCTCAGCTGTTCTCAGGATGCATGGGACTCAGTTCTGTACTGCATGAGGTTTGTTATGGCTGTCCCATGGTCAGGGCTGGCACTGTTCACCTAATTGCCATCCTGTTCTGTTAGGGCACACCGCCAATTACTGGAGCCATTATCACCTATTGAACATGGGGAGGGTCCTGTCTGAAAATCAGGGAAACCAAATTGCCTGTAGGCATAAAGTCAGTAGGCTGTGTTTGCAGTCTGACTAAAAGAGCAGCTGTGAGTTGGAGGGAGACCATTGAAGAGCTGTGCTTTTCCTTTATGTTGTCCTGTAATTCAAGGTTGCAGTTACCCATCTCCCCACGATGAGGATGTGGGTCAATGAGTACAACATTCGGTCTGAGATTCTGTCAACGGGTTTGGGAACTGACAATCCTGAACATGTAGGAGAAATTCAGAAGCTGTGTGCACAGACACCAGCTGTGGATCATGGACACAGCTTGGAGCCTTTGTAAGTGTTAGCAACTTTTTTTTCAGCTTATATTTTATTAAGAGAAAAACTGTATTTAACTGAATATGAATAATATTACTGGCAGTGATGTTCATTTAAATGCAGGAACACTTGTGTTTGTAATGTGTCTACTTCCCATTAACTACTCCTTAGCCCCATAACAGCAAGGAAAAGAAAATTCTAATTCTAGGAAATACTAACCTGGAATTTGATGCAGACAGGCAAGTTAGTAACTTTCCTAACTCTGTAACTCTTAACTTACTAACTTTATAGCTAGTACAGAGTCTGAATTCAGATTCTATTCCAATTTATGATGCTCAGTAGCTGGTTTGGGTGTTTACCAGTCAGTCAGTATCTGGTGTCTCAGGCACAACCTGTTTGTATTTATTCCTTTCTCCTGGGAAAGGAACTTTAGGATCCTCCATGTCATTGCCAAAGCATTTAATGCTAGGGACCAGACAGCTTTACTGTGATTCTGTGTGCTGAAATGTGTGTAATTCAGCTGCTTGGGTCATTTTTTTACAGACCTGCTGAGCCTGAGACTACTGTTGAAAAATTGGGAACTGCAGTGCAGGCTTTGTTAAAAAGGTACAGATTAAAGTAGGGGAAGGCAAAGGAAGGTGAAGCTGACTGTCATTTGTGGTTTTTTTTTTAAAACTGCTTTGTCCTGTGTTCAGAAGCACAGAAGAGGACACTGCTGATCTAGAGGACGTACCCAGTCCACAGGATCCATTGGTACAGGAAAATTCTGCTGAAAGCTGCAACAGTTCTGTGACTCCTCCAAGCAGTAAGTTTTCAGTGCTTTCCACAAGTTTTCAAATGTGAATTCAAGTTAGGTGGTTGATACCAACCTAACAGTCACCCTGGCAGCTGCAGACTGCTCTGGGTACAGAGAGCAGCACCATGTGGCTGCTGTTTGCAGTCAGCCAGAGCTGCCTTCTCTGAGCAGTCAGGAGATGCTGAGAGTGACTCTTGCTACTCTGTGCGGCTGTCTGGGGGATGCTCTGTCCTTGAGAGCTTGGAATTCTTTGGCTGTGAGTGGAACATGTGAGCAGGACATCTCTGCTGTAAAGGGGACAAGAGCTGTGCAGTCCAAGGCCACAGGATTGAAGGGAATTAAAATCTGTTGAAATAAAGTGGTTCTTGGGGTAATTTTTTTCCCAAGACTGAGAATGGCAGAAAATGGTGCTCCCCCTCATTTCTTTTTCATCTAATCTCAAGGATGTGTTTACTGTTCTGTCAGTGGAGGCTTAGAAATGCTTAGGCATAGCAGGGGGACAGGATTACCTGCTAGCAGCTGACACATGAGTGGAAGGTAAGGAAGTTCTAGCAGATAAAAAGGCTGGAGTGCTTACTGCAGAAGGTTTGTTTCCCCTGTTAATAGTCACACTTATGCCATGTTTTGAGCTGTGATGCTGACACCACCATTAATCATTTCATTCCTGAAACTCCCCACTAATTCCCTGAATTGTTTCAGGTGTCAAATAATGTTTTGAAACTGGAGAAAACCTTTACCTGACCTGGAAAATAGCGTGTTTGGTTAGGTTTTGTTAAATCTTGTAACACTAACTAGAGTATTTTTGATAATTAAAATTTTTAGTTGAATTGTTAACTTGATGAAATCGTTCAGGATAAGAAGTACACAATATAAAAGACAAAGACAGTAATTTGGTTACTACCAAGTTATTTTTGTGATAGTATAGGGAAATTCTGGAAATACCTGGTTTCTGTAGTATAAGGAAGTATAAAAGATGTTTTTTGATGTCTTTTTAGATTGTGTAATTCAAACAAAGGAAGCAGAAGACTCTACTGTGCATCAGCAGAAGGGGTAGGAATAAAGTGATTCATTCCCATGTTGTGCTGGTGTCAGGTCTGCATGGCCCAGGCCCCTTGACTGAGTTGTGACTTCATAGACAAATTCTGGCTCTGTGTGAGACAGCTTGGCTAAACCTCAGTGCTTTTCTGCTTTGGAAAACACCTATTAAATGAACTTTCTTTCAGCTGTCATCCACTAATCAAGTGGTTTCAAGATGATGTGAGTGTGACACTGAAGGTACAAATACCGAGAGCAACTGAGAGTAGATGTGAGTTCTGTAGAGAAAAGGTGACTTTCAGGTAGGTTGGTGACTTTCAGGTAGGTTTAAGAAGCTTTGGTATAATCAGAAAAATGTCTTTGGGATTTAGTGTTTTTAAACTTACTGTATATTGCAGTGCTTATTCAGAAGGGAAACATTACGTGGCTGACCTGGAGCTGTATCAGTCAGTAATTGCAGAGAAGTCCACATGTGTGGTTAAGGATACAGAGGCTGTGATTTTATTGGTAAAAGAGAAGAAAGGAACATGGTGCAAGTTACTGAAGAACAAGGTGAAGTGAAAATTAATTTGAGAGTTACTGAATGTTCTGAACATGTTTGCTGTGCATCAGAGCAGGTATTTCAAACTCTGGTTTTGTCAACAGAATGTTCATGTGTCCTTGGATTTTGAATGCTGGCAAGAGTCTGAAGATGAAAGGCCTTTTACAGTTGGTAAGGATTGTATGAATCTGAGTTGATAACATAAAATGATCAGCCTTCTCTCTTTGCATTGCCTTCATCTGAAATACTAATTTTTTCCAGCAGGTTGCTCAGATTCTTTGAAAAGAGCTGAGGGGACCTCTAGAGCAAACTAGAGGCAGCAGGGCACTGTTCTGTCAGCACAGACTAAGGGCAGATAAAATTGGTTCTGAGTGTTTTGGTCCAGTTTGTAGTCAAAAGCACTTGGGGCTTGCTGGGCTGGGTCATTGGATAGTATTTATTCTGGAGCTCATTTTTTCCTGATTTATGAAAGTAACACCTTGTTAATCACTTGCAGGTTCTGGAAAACTGAACTACCCTCCTGCAGGATCTGAGGAGTGGTTTGAGTCCTCAGAAGACAGCGATACAGAAAGTGATGAGTAACTCGGAGGAGAAATTCCTTTTCCCTCTGACAAGAATTGTATTATTGTGAATTAAACAGTTGATGTAATTGTTGATAGTTGATGCAATTGTGGCTTGTTCATGTAGTTGTTAATTAAAAATGTTAGTTGCAGTCAGGGTTCTAAAGGCACTGTGCTTAATTACAATCTTCACCTGATAAGAGGTACTGGCAAAGCAGTATCTGGAGTAAAAACACTTAAGAGTGGATGTAATCTATTTTTGGTCTTGCTCTGCATCCTGATGACAACAGAAATTACCTACTTGAAAAAAACAGCTGTGGAGCAGATGTTTGCCTTCTCTTGGTTCTGTTCTTCTTTGACATGTTTAATACCGAACTACAATGTAAGGTGGGGATTTTTTGGGGGGGCTGGTAGATCAGTCTCTAGTGGGTTATTTAAGAGGTGTAAGTTACCTCTGGTTTTTGTTCAAAAAAACAAGGCCTCTTCTGTGAAGTAGAAGCAAAAAGTGGGTTTAGCCAAACACATACATGCATGCACAGGGCACCCTGATGTCAGTGGGAGGGAGTGAGAGGGTGGAGGAGCAGGTGCGGAAAGGGGTGTCATGCAGAGTCTGTCAAAAAAGGAAGGTTGTAGCCCCAAAATGCCTGACAGTTCATAGGAGGGAGAGGTGAAAAAAACTAAGGTTTCTCATTTTTATTATAAATTGATTTTAAAATAGCCCTTTATTCATTATTATATATGTGGGTTTAAAATAGTCAACACTTCTTAGATCGATCGGGTTTGAAAGTACAAATACAACTTTTGTACATATACATTAACAAAAAATCTGCTTGAAATTGCAAGAAAAGATCCCTCTGTGGTAATGAAAGAACCTTGGCCGCGGTTTTGCGGCGTTAACGGCCTAGGCGTCGGGCGCCTCAAAGCGCGTGCTGCCGCCCTGTGGTGCTGTCCGCTACTGCAGCGGCGCCCGCGGCGTTGCTGCTGCCGGGCCGGGCTGGGCGGGGTTCCGGGCCCCGGAGCACGACCCGCTTCGGGGCTGCCGGCCTTGGAGCGCCGCCGGGCTGAGGGGGTGCCGGCGCCCGAGCACGGCCCGCTTCGGGGGTGCCGGCCTTGGAGCACCGCCGGGCTGAGGGGTGCCGGCCCCGGAGCACGACCCGCTTCGGGGCTGCCGGCCTTGGAGTACCGCCGGGCTGAGGGGTGCCGGCCCCGGAGCACGGCCCGCTTCGGGGGTGCTGGTCCTGGGGCGGAGCTCGGCACGGCTTTCGCGGCTCCGGGCGCCGCACAGTCCTCGGGCGGGGACCTCAGTCACCGCCGGGGCTCCCTGAGCCTCCCTTGTTCCAGCCCCGCGTCCTGAGCCACCCCAGCCCTGTCGCGACAGCGGCATGTCGCCACTCGCACAGAGCTGCTGACCCCTAAGCTTACCAAGCACGGAGAATTTATTTGCCTGCAAGGTCCCGTGGCACACTTTCATGTCATTGATAGCACACACCTCTCCTAGTGTCTGCAAATATTTGGATGGGTATTACGGGCGTTAACGTCTTTGAAATGGGTCTTGATGTCTCCACTGACTTTGGGCAGTGGTTTTTTTATCGCACCCTGGCAGTTTGGCTCGTGAGGTAGGTAAGGGGGCCTGAACTTCTGAACTTTGGGGTAGAATAGTGGTTTCAAGGGAGAATATGGGGTAGGCAGTTCAAGAAGGCTGCACCTTCCTAGTACCTCAACCAGTGGGGAAAGGAAGAGAGCAGCAGGCGGCTGGGAGTTTGGGATAAAGGAAGGCACTGTACTTCAGAACTGGACAGAGGAAACATCTTGGGCATGTGGCCTGATAGACTTTTTTCCTTTATTGGAAAAAAGTTTATTGGAAAAAAAAGTCTTTATTGGAAAAAAGTTGAAGAAAAAAGTCAATTCCCTTTTTGGATGTAAACTTCTGGTGTTTGATTTTCCTGACATCACCAAGCCCCAACCTTTTCAAGGTTCCCAGTTCCCTGCTTGGTACATCCTGGTCCTCTAAGAGCTCTCTCATCCCCCACAGCTGTCCCTGTGCTCCCACTAAGCTGTGCCCAACATTGCCAGGGTCCCTGCCAGCATGCACAAGGCCTCCTGTCCCGACACAGCCCACAGGAGCCTGGGCTGGCCCTTGAAACACCAGCATTGTGCCAGGAGTGGGGAACTGCCTCAGGCTGGGCATTTACCAGAGGCAGAACCCTCAGAGCCACTTGCTCTACGGTGCAAGAGACAAGCCATGACAGGGACCAGGCAGAGGAGAAAGGAGAAGGCTGTCTTGAAATTCCACAAGGAAGGGTTTACTCCAGGTGTAGAGAGCAGGATAAAAAGCACTGAGCACTATTGTGCGAGGGCTTTTGTGCAGATATAGTTTTATAAAGGGGGCAGACACAAAAGGCAAACCAATAGGGAATCCTCAGGGGAGAAGTGAGGGGATTGCATCAAGTGTCTGGGACCACTTGGGGTAGTGGCTGAAGAGGATGGCTCACATGGGCCAATGGGGTCTCCAGGAACGGGAATTCTAAAGGGGTATTGCAATCAGGGATTGGCCTGAGGTTAAAGTGGCAAAGAAGGTTTGGGAACAAAAGCGGCTGGGTTGCCTTGACAGGCAGGGAAAGAGCTGGAACAAGGGGCCGGGAATGGCATGAGGGACAGCATTGAGGGAAGGTAAAACCCAGGGGTGAGCCAGCTCAGGGAGAACATGGGAGTACAAACAGAACAAACCACTTAATAAGGAATTGATAAAATAAATTCAAACTGGAGCTGTCGCAGACTGGGGGCACTGTGTGCACACAGATGGGCAGTGGCCATGTCACAGCAGCCACTGTGACATCATTACCCAAGGCAGTGTTGGAAGGATGCTGGGTGTCACTGTGACCCGCACAGGTGACAGGGGGGCTGCCGAGGAAGGCGCTTGCCCGGGGCTGTGAGGGAGGAGGGCATTGCAGGGCTCTGAGGCCTCGCCCGTGTCCGGCTGCTCCCTCTGGCTGGGCAGAGGCTCTCCAGGCTCTCACCACCGCCCTGGCCGTCGGCAATGGTGCGGCAGGACCCTGCCTGGGGCCGCTCCCCTTGCGCCAGGGCCGTGAGGAGGGAGAGCTGCTCCCACTTCGGGCCCATCCGGACCCGGCACGTCCTGCGGCAGGAGCGGCGGGACAGGAAGCCCTACAGCCGCCCCGAAATCCACCCCCGGAGCAGCCGTGTGCAGGCCCCGGGGCTGGGCCCCTCTCTCCCAGCTCAGTAAAAGTCTTCTCATCTGCACTGGGTGACCCCACTGTCATTTGTCAGCCATCCTCCTCTGCCTTTCTCGTGGTCAATATTAGGGCTTGGCACCAGAGGATTCTCTCCCTCCCTGGGACTGACAGTGCCTTCCCTGTCCTGTCTGGGCTGGGAGCCTCTGGACACACAGCCTCAGCTGTGAGTTTGAGTTCACTACCCACTGACAACACAAAACCCTGTCAAGTCTCAGGCTGGAGCAGTTTTGAGACTTGGCACAGCCTCAGCCTGCTGGGCAGTGCTGCCAGCTTTGGGGTACTCCCTGCCCTGGGGTTCAGTGATGCCTTGTGGTTCTTCCTGGATGTGCAGAACTGTTGGTGGGTTTGAGATGTGTCCCTGGGCTTGGGGGTGGTTATGTGTTTGGAGATGTTTTGAGGATGTGGCTCCTGGTGTGTGGTGGGTGCTGCCAATTAGGGGGGGAACTTCAGGATTTGGGGGTGTTTCTGTGTGTGTCAGATGGGTTTGGGGAGTGCTGCTTGGTGTGGGGTGTGTCTGGTTTGGGGGTTTGTTCCCAGATTTGGGTGATTCAGCCAAGGTCTAGGGGTTATTTCTGGTTTGGGGTGCTGCTGGGTTGGAAGCTGTTAGAAGCAGGCTGTGACCCTGGAGAAGCAAAGCCTGTCCCTGCAGGAGCAGCAGCCAGTGCACCCTGTGAGGTGCTGGGCATGCTGTGCTCCCTGGATGGGGTTCCAGCAGCTCAGCTCCCCAGCCATCCCTGCTGGGCTGCTGCCCCTGGGGGCTCTGAACTCAGCTGCTCTGAGGTGAAATAGTGAAAGTAGATAGTAGAAATCTTTCACTCCTGGAGGACCGTGGGCTAGTGCCCACCTCACTGTCTGCTCTGCCTCAGCAGAAAGTGGGGTGTTTCTGACCAGAGTTCAATGCCCTTAGACCCTTTGGAGTCTCAGTGGATCTCTCAGAAGCCACAGCCCTGACTTTCCATCCTGCTGCTGCTTTGCTTCTCCAAGTGCCCTCGAAGCTCAGGAGATTTTCTGTAGTGGAGTTCCTGTAGCACCAGGCAAAGTCTCAGACATTTCCTGGGTTCACCTCAGTTCACCTTTCACTGTCAGCAAGCACTGAATTGACACAGCCTGGGCTCTTGGATCCTCTTGTAGCTTGTTTGTATTTATTTTTTTTTTTTAACACTTTAGACACTTTGGAAACCCTTCTGCAGGATTTATCTCATACATGGCAAAATTGTTTTGAGAATGTGGATCCCGAGGACTAGAAGCAGTCTGACAGCCCCCCGTCTCTGCCCTTTGTATTTCAATTCTTTGACAAACCATTTTTATCCATTTTGATTTTCAAAATCCCTTCAGCAGGTGCCCAGCCTACAGTGCAGAATGCTTTCCTTTATGACACATTTCTCTTTGAAGATGGTAGTTTACATATGAAAATATTCTGGGAAAAAAACATACAACTTAATTTAGAAAGCCACCAAGTAATAAAGAAATCACAATAGAGAAATGTCATAATATTTGTTGTATATTATCAGAATTTCTCCCCTCCTCTGAAAGACCCTAATGCACTTAGGGTTACCAATTAACACAACCAGACTTAAGATCACTACAAGTTTTCATGTAACCATTTAGAAGAGCTGTCAGGGTTTATCTGACACCATTTCTGCTTGCTGTCTGCTTTCAAGAGTGCAGCTTGCAGTTGGGTGTCACAGCAGCCTCAGCTGTGTGTTCAGAGTTTGGCTTCACTACCCACTGACAACACAAAACCCTGTCAAGTCTCAGTTTGGAGCAGTTTGAGACAAAATCAGGTAACATAGCATGGGATGTGCTTGTCAGCTCCATATCCTGGTAAATTGGTAGCATCCTAGTGATTTTTCTTTACTATTACAAAGAAAAACAATATTTCTGTTAAATTCTGCAAAAACACTTTAGTGGAGCTTTTATTTTTCCACAGGCTAGCAGCAGCATTAGGTCAAGGAAAACAAGACTTAGAGAAGTTAGTGCAGTATGGACTGCAGTAAACTTATTTTTAAATACTCTGAAAAATCTTGACCTGATTCTGATTTTGCTATTAACAACTGACATAGTGACATTTCACTTGTGAGGGATTTGAATCCACCTTGTATTTTCAAATCATTTAAGTAATTTGCATTTGCATAAAAAATTACCATAGGTCATTCTACACCCCCTCTTGTTTCCCTTTGGATCACTGTGCACAATTATCTGTTGATCTTGCTTTTCTTTCCATCTTTCTCTGAATCTCTGTGGTGCCAGTAAAACACATCACATCTGCTTTGCAGTCATAATTTTGTTTCCTTGGTAAGACTGTGGGAATTCTTCCCCTATGCATGTTGCTAACAATTCAGTGGACTATTTCATGGACCTCCAGCTAATTCTTGTTCTGCCTGAAAATCAGTTTGAATTCAGTAAAAGGCTACCATTACAGTAATTTACATTCCTGATATCTACTGATCCTGTAATTCAGTAATAAAAAAAAAACAGTCACAATTGCCTAATCTACTAACTTAATTTAGAGATGATCTAAAAAGAAAAAAAAAAAAAGAAGCATTTGTGGAAGTGCAAATTAATGGCTGCATTGGATTTCATTTCAGCTGGTAGACAGTGACCTGGAAAACACAGTGCATTGGTATGTCTCTATCAGAGAGAAAAATTTCCAATGCCTAGAATACCATGTTGGCACCAGGTAGCTGGACTTTTAAAAGGGCTCAAATATTGAGTGTTGAACACTGTTGGACCTTGGATCTTGGGTCAGAATATACTCCTTAAAATCTGGTCATGAGCTCCCTTGAAAGTCTTGCTTTGACTGCACACGATATTTGATTTAAGGTGCTGACCTTTCCTTATGAGAATATATATATATATATGTATTCTCTGGGTTTGAAGAGGGACCAAAGGGAGAGTTACTTCCAAAAATAATCTGTGCTTGTGCAGCCTTTAAAAATGAAAAATATATCTTTTAAGAGTAATGGTTAACAATGTGCTCTCATTACTCACTTCTAAATTGCTTTTCTTGGCACAAGCATTTCTATGTGGACCCCTATTCCATTGCTGGAGAGAATCCAGCCTTTTAACTCTTTGATCAAACTGATAAAACTCTTGACAATTATTCTGTCTTTGATGGTAACGAGAAACTCCCAAAGTATGTTAATAAATATCTCCAAGCACACACTTTTGTAGCCCTAAACTACACACAATCATCTAATGGGGATCCTCTGCTACAATATTCAGGGACTAGTTGGAACACTCAAATGTAGCATGTAAGAGTGTTAAAAAGCAGATCTCAGCTAAAGATCATATTCCTGAGTGTTTTTCACATGATTCATTAGCTCCTAGCATCAAGTGTCATCCCTCTGGGAGAAGAGCTTGGTAACACACTATTTAATTTTTCCTCAATAAAAGTCAGCTGTGTCTTGATCTGACAGAAGAATGAGGACCCTGCCCTGTTTCCTGACACAAGAGGGAAGCAGAGGTGCCTGTGGCTGTAAATACTCTGCCAAGCAGGGGGGTGGCAAGAAGCACAGGTAAGAGAAGCGGGGGTTCTTCACTGAAGTGAAATTTGTTGTATCATGACAAAAAAAAGGTTTGAAAATCACCTTTTAATACTATCCAGTTGACATGGAAGCTTAGGGAGACTTATGGTCAGTTTTATTTTCTTTTTGTTTGACCACAAAACCAGACAACCCATTCTTTACCCAGCTCTGCTAATGAGCTTCTTTCTCCAAGATTTTTTTGTACCCTGCATAATGAAGAACATCTGTACCTCGAGTAAAGCTTGACATTTCCCTGCCCATTCACCAAAGGCCTTTTTCTTTTCTTTCAATGCAACACTACAAACTCAGCGCCTGGGAAAGAAACCTGGCGGAGTCTCCAGAACATTCTGTTCTGATCACCTTCCCTCAATATTTCAGCAGAATTACCCAATTCATATGGTAATCATTTCCTTCTAATCAGTGTTTCCTGTGTAACCTTGTTTATTCACTCCTACTTGTTCCCACTTGCCAAGAAAGCCAAATGAGGCTATTGGGGGCATCTGTCTTTCAAGACACTAAGAACAGATTAATCATGCTGACAGCATGCTAACAAAAGGATGGTTTTCATTAATTAGCACTTATAAATAATTTGTTAAAGGTTACAGAGTGCTTAATGTATTCCTTAGTAAATAGTTATTACATGGACCAGCCAACTAATAAATTGCTTATAGCTAGAAAAAGCTGTTTTCTGTTGGGCTTAGAGTACTTCTCAACCTTTCTGAAAACCAAGGACCACCTACTATCCTGAGCAAAATGCTGATTGCCTGGTCTTGTGGAAATGGAGTATTTTGTACCTCATTGCCATAATGTGTTTCATATGAGTTTATTATATTTTTTATTACTCATAGTAACAGATCTCTCTTTATTTTGCCTTGATTGTTTGGTAGTGTGAATGGGATTGATTTTTGTGAAAGGGGAGAGACCATTTTGCAGCCTGCTTGGTGGTGTCTGGCAAACCATCAGAATTCAGGTTGAGGTACAGTGATTTATGGTATGCACTGCTCAGGTGGTGTGGTGCTATTAGCAACTTCTTCATTAACCCTTCCTAGAAGTCCCCTCATGGACTTAGGCTGTAGTCATTAACATTACTGAACATACACACGTGGGAGCAGGTACAGTTCTGACATTTAGAACTGTCTGATTTTATTTTAACACTAGCAGAATTTCAAGTTTCATAGGGCATCTAATGAAGACTAGAAAATCTGGGTTTAAAATTTTGACAAAAGGCAGCAAAGCTTGTCTCTGGTGGGCAAGGGCTACATCAAGTCTCCCAACACCCCATGTATGTTAGCAAAATCCAGTGGGTGCCACTCAATTACCATATATTGGCAAATATATTTAATATTTTTTATATCTAAAAATATAATGCTGTGCAGGTAAAATTCCGAGAAGGTTTATATGCTTATAAAATTTCTATGAGCCCATTGTCTTCTGTTAATCCCAGTGTTTCTACAGCAGAGGATAGAAATGGAAGCTGAAGATGTTTTCTTCATTACCTGTCTCTGATCTCAAGAGCTCCATGTGCATTCCAGGATTCTGCAATGTAATCAGGGCTGATCCCAGGAACTCAGCTGGATTCTCCACAAGCACCATCCACTGTCACAGGGTTGTTTTTATTGCCAGTCTCAACATGAGAAATGTTTACTTACTGGATCAACCAGAAAGTATTTTTTAAAAATGAGATTTTTATGTGATAATTTTATACCTTGTGGAGAAACTCCATGTAGTGGCTCATGTTCTTTAGAATGGGTTCACCAGCAAAACAGCCCACGAAAATGTAGTCCTGTGCCAATTACACAAGGTGTAGAATTTGTGGTAAATTTTCACTTTGACTGTAGCTGTAGGGATATGCTGAGATACTGACTTACTTCAGACACATCAGAGGTTAAGAAGCCATACTGGCTTTTAATCATGTACAAAATTTTTTACCCCAACCATAGCAAAAACTGGTAGATTTTAAAAGAAAATTGCATATATTTGGGCCCTTTTTGCTGCTCTGTTTCCACTCAGGAGTAAATGAGAGAATTCAGCATCAGATTATTTTACAAATACATTAAGTGATGGAAAATGAATTTAAACACAACACATTGCAGAGGCCTTGAGTAGATAGATCTTATAGAGCTTTTGGGCTGTATTATACAGCAAGGATCCAAATTTTATCCTGTGAGTACAATAGTAGAAAAAAATACATTTTTGAATCCTCAAGAAAAGTTCTAAGAAAGAATGGCCTTCACAGGGGTGCATAAGCTGTCAAAAATACCACAACAATTAAAGAATGGTAATTGCAGATTTATTGCGTAATTTAAGAAAATCTTGCAGGTTTAATAGGTAAGAAATAGGAATTATCCTCCAAGCAGCAATATATTTAAATATTTAAACAAAATGAGAGAAACTGCTGTTTATGACATGCAAGCAAATCTCTGTTGTGAAGTTCTGACCAGCCAAAAGCAGCCAGCACATTTTACTTCATTTTCGAATGCCAGGTGTTAAACTGGAAGATTTGCATGTGGTCTGGCCACACTCTGCTGTGTCCCTGGGCTGTGCTGCCCTTCCCATGGGAGAGGAGGGAATCCTGTGCCAGAAAGGAGCTCCTGTCTCACTCCTGGAGCTTTCTGGAGCTCCCTGTGAATGTCAGAGCCTGTCTGAACCTGCAGGAGACAAGGCTTAGCAAGGCTCCACACAGCAGAGCATGATCTAGTCCCAGGCTGGTTTCTTCTGTGGGAATGTTCCAAATGACATCTAATATTTAACCATAATTGAGACATTTAGAGGCAAACATGTCTAGACTAACTGATGTTTTAAAACAGCTACTCCCCCTTTTCCAGCAGTGTATCACTGTGAACTGCATGTAGTGAAACAATTAACACCAGATTTTTCTGTTTCATTCAGTATTCTTAACCATAGGTAAAACACTTGGCCACAGATTATTCCAATTATACTTTTGTAAAGCATGATCTTTGTTTATCACAGGAGCTCACATAATCCCAAAGTCCCTCTTAAACTTTATAATAGAGAGAATCCCTTCTGCTCATACTGGAAAGGGTTACCATGCAGCAGTATTTTCTAATTAAAGTGCAGGAATAGGAGGTGAAGGAGCCCAAGCATCAGGCTGAAATAATATGCCAAAATATGATACAATGTAGGCCAAAACATAATATATATCCCTGTACATAATGAGAGTACTCACTAAACACTTTTAGCATATGAATAGAAAATAAATTATCAGAGAAAACTTGTGTTTCAGGAAAGAGTGAGTTCAAGGCAGGAGAGGGATAGTTTTAACTCCCCACTGTCTAAGTGGGAAGGGTTACTAAGCAAAAATGTGTGTTGATAACCCAAAACATGGCCTGGTTTGTGATTATGGGATCAGGAATTCACAAACGTATCTCTTGGCAGTGCGGCACACCTCATCCACCCACTTGCCCTGGGCTGCCTGAGACAGGAAGACACAGTTTTCCCTCTTGCCCCCGTTGGGCTGGGCACGGTCCCAGTTGGAGTAGAGCAGAGCCATGCCATTGACATCCACAAACCTCCCCTCGTGGGCCATGTCGGTGACGCCCAGCCAGAACTCGGACGCGCCGGGTGCGCTTTTCCTGCCGTAATCGCGAAGGATGTTCGTTTCCTCGTTGTTCCTGGGGATGGCCAGCGTCCCCCCCTTGGCTATGCAGTCCTCATTGGCCTCGTGGAAGTGCTTGGGGCCTTCTGACATGAGGTAGCACTTCTTGTGGGCCTTGGTCCCACGAAGGCACACTGTGAACAGACAGCGGTTTGCACGGTCAGTACCAGGCTGGGCCTCAGCTTTCAGTAATGGTTCTCCAAATGATAAATTTCCAAAAGCACCTTGGAACTTGAGCAGACAAATCCTTCAGCAAGTGAAAAGCTGTTGACTCCACAGAGTGGGCCCTAAATTTGGAGTAAGGTCAGGCTTATCTGCTGGTGCGCCAGTTCATGTAGGGCCCTGTGTGCAGCCAGCACATCAGCGTGCCCTTGGGAACAGACTGCTGAAATATAACCCAGGCCTGTTCTCAGTGCCCCTTTTACCAAAGAGTGCTGCTTTCACACATTTTCTACCTTATTTCAGCAGTCCTGAAACTGATGGAATGGATGAGGCTTGTTTTGTTACCAGAAAATTTGGTTATTGGGAAATCCGTACTTGACTTTATAGCAGAGACAGATCTAGATATCTTTTAATATTGGTGATATTTAAGTAAAGTAAATTTTCACATCTTATCTAAGCTCAATTTCCAGCAAGCAAAGGCAGGACAGAAATGTGCTGTATTAATTGTGTCCTGCTCTCCAGGAAAATACTGATTTGAAATTCATAATACAAATCTCCGAGTGATTACTAAAAGTGTAATTCTACCTGTAGAAGATTGCATATTCACCTCCCTTGGAATTTATTTATTTTCTTTCTAGCAAAGTCTCCCCCTTCAAACTCTATATCCAAATGCAGTAAAGTGACTTAAATCTATAAATACATTAAAAAAGTGCACACTTATTACTGAGTTTACACAACAATCTGGACTCAATCTTCTAAGATTTGAATTTATAAATCTGTTTGCTTTTACTTCTGCTGGGGAAGTCTTGATGTAAAGTCTGAATGGACCAGAGGTTAATCTGGCAGCTGCTCTGTTGCTGGAGTTGCCTTGCAGAGCTGCTGCTGGGGTTGTTCCAGCCCGAGGTCTGTGGGGCAGGAACACAGGAGGGAATCCTTAAACTTTGCCTTCCCGCTCTCCTAATGCAGATTTGTGAAAAACTAATTCTCCCAAGAAAAATAATGATGGCAAGGTGAACCCTCCTTGGTGGAATGTTTCTTCTGAGCTGAGGAAGGTACCAAAGGCCTGGAATAGACTCCTGTAACAATTAGTATTAGAATCCTGCATCTTATTCCTTGCAGATTATTTCATTTATTGCTTAAGATCATCTTGTACTTATGTACACCTTCTGTCCTGATATTTCTATAATCTGTTTTTAATTCCTGTCATCTCTTCTTGTAAAAAAGTAATTATGTGTCTGATCAATAGGATATGGAAGTCACTTTGGACCACATCCTATGTCTCAAGTTTTTAGTATTTCCAGTTGTAGTATTCACTGCATTCCTTAGCTGGATTTTCAGAGTCATAACTTTCTGTTAGGGTTTAACCTTCAAATTTTAACCCTTCCAATGGCCTGAGTAACAAACCTATTTATTAAATGTGGAACTCTTTAACAAATTTATATTTATGGGAAAGATCAGAGAGACTTCAGCAATGATAAGAACTGGATGTCTTTAGGGAGGGAAGATGTGCTGCAAAATGGTGTGTGGCAGCATTTCACATTTCACTCTGTGTAGAATGGAGGCCCAGAAAGTTCAAGCAAAAGAAGAAATCGGATTTTTATGCTGTGTCTTGGAAATGTTCATAAGCTAAAAATGGAGCTCCTTTTTTCAGTTGTTACAAGGACATTAACAAAGACAGTCAGATCTAGGGGGGTGATAGGTGTCTTTTTGCCAGATTTGGATTCCAGTTGCACAGTGTGGGTTATAAATTTAGAATAAAGCTCAAAATAAGTTTCGAGGAGAGAAAGTCTCCCAGTTCTGGTTTCATTTCTAAGCCACTGCATGCTTCCTCTCAAGCTCCTTCTGGAAGCAACACAAGAATTACTTTTAAACAAGAGTTACTTGTCTAGAACAGGCTCCCTCTTTTAAGAAACTTCTGAAGCCTTCTTATAAGACATTTGAAATAAAAATATTTTGTAAAGCCCCAAAAGCTCTATGTAACCCAAGACATAAAACGGAACACAACCCCAAGGAAAATACATTCTGTTTCATGAGAATGATGTAATTTCCTCTGTAATGTCCTCTTGTACATGTTTAAATGCCAGGTTTTATGTCAACAGCTGTGAAAAAGCACAACTGTCTAGTAGGTACATGTGTATTTACCCTTCTTATTTTGTTTGGAAATTTCCATCTGGGTATTGAAATACTTAAAGGACTATGCACATTGGTCCTGAATATTTCTGAACTCACAGTGGATATAACTTTGAAGTTTTATGGCAACATTCACATTTGAATATATGTTCATATCAAAGCTGGGCACTTAACTCACCGACCACCTGAACTCTCAGACCCAGGAACTCTCACTGTGCTGCCTTTGATGACACAAAATTCAGAGCCTCAAGTTGTGCATAGCAAAGACAAAAGTAGTTCTTGCTCTCTGTGAAGAATGACCACTCATTTCCCAGTAGCTGAGACCTGATTTTACTTGAATGCTTCTTCCACACTTGTCTAGTAAAGCTATGGCACACCATGGTTTTATGGAGCTGCACTCCTCACTCATAAAATCCCCTTAAAGAGAGGGGTGAGGGTGAAGAAGAGAGGCAGTGAGAACTTTTGGAAGCCACTGACCAGCATGAGCTGCTTTACCTGACTGGAGTGCTTGTATTTCCTTCAGAGCATTTACTTCTCGCCACAATTTGTCAATCTGAGTCTTCAGGTCATCTTTTTCTTACACAAAAAGAATATATAGAGATTAACAAATATGCACACACTAAAAAAAATTAAAATTACATGTTAAAAGTTGTTTCAAAAGATCATGCTGGTATTGCTGCATTGCTAAAATGCTTTTTGATTATTTTTAAAGATTTGTCCTTAATGAAAACATTCCTCTAGGATTTCTATAAAAAAACATGAGGAACCCACCTTTACCTTTCCTTCTCATATTTTATCATGGATGTTGCCCTAAAAACTGTTTGAAAATCATGGATTATTGCAGCTAATCATTATTTAGTGAGCTGGTATCTAATTTACAGAAAATGTCCCTTTTTCTTTTGAAATTGTACACTCTTATGTATGGATACGACATACAAAAAATAGCAGGACACAAGTTGTGTTTCTTCAGAGCAATGTTATTTATATGAGCATGAAAGTTTCACACAACTCTTGTTTTAGCACATGGAGGAACAACAAATAAAGCCCAACCTGACAGTCTGAATGTTGCAGGTGTGCTTGCTGAGCAGCAGTCTCTACTTCCCAGGGTTAGCCTTTGTCCCTCAGTACAGAGGGGGCCTGGGGACTTCAGTCACACAAAATCACTCTGAATCAGAATTTTGTAGCACTTAAAAAAGCACCAAGAATATGATGGCACAAGAAAAGAAGATAATTTGCCCCTAACTCCATTTTCATGTCCTCTTTCCCATTTTTCTAAAATCATCATAATATCTTTCAGGGCTCCCTGCTTCCCCAAGGCAGAATTCTCTGTTCTCCAATCAGTGCTAGCACAAAAAATGTATAATCAGCCTGTCCTTAGGATCCCTAAACTTAAAACCCTAGAGATCCCAAAGGAGAAGGAAGTTCTTAAACTGTGTGGCTCCAGAGGGGCTCAATCTTCTTGTATAATGGCTTTATCAAAGCCACATTTTTTAAATTAAATAGGAGTTCAAATACTTGCCATCAGTGAGCCTACATCATGCTGCTTTTATTAGAAATACATATTTAAATTAAATACACAGACATTTCTAAACAACATTCTGTGGTTTTTTATTTACTCTTAAGCTTTACTGTGGTTACTGATGCTTTATCTTCTGCTAATTCATTGATGTTGACCTGCTAATTAGTTTGACTTGCCATTTCCCAGTGCTTTTCATACAAGTGGAGTAATTTTCCACAAAGAGTAGACAGACATTCTGTTAACATTAGGAAATGGTGCAAAAATCTGAACAATAATCTTTGGAGCCTGAAATACTTCTGCTTGTTTCCCCCATATACATGAATTTCCATTTTTCTGATCTTAGTAAATATAGATACATAACTAAGAATGATCAGCCAGAGTCCTCTCAGCTGTACCTGTGAGTTCTAAATAATGTTGACAGAGGTGAACAGCCAGAACAGAGCAATATATTTGCAGCTGTTATACAGCTCTATTTTCATAATTCATTCTGGCACCTTATTTGTGGCTTTGCTAGCTCACATAAAAATATTTAAAAGACAGATAGGATATAGACTCAAGTGTTCTTTATAAATAAATATTAGTGTAATGTTAGTTTCTGGTTCATGCAGTGCTGTTTAAAGTACACAGTAAATTTGCATAGTCTATAAGGTACAATCCCTCCTCCCAGTTCAGACCCAGTACCTTTCACTCTACGTTTGCTGTGCTTCCTGGCTTTGAATTTGGAAGCCTGGCTGATGGTCTGGTCCAGCAGTAGTAAGCTTATGAGTAGAAAAATCCAAAGTCCAGTTTGTGCCATGTCTCTTTGAAAGACCCTAGGAAGGATCTTGAGGAGACTCCCTTCAGCAGCTCTGAGAGAGGCCACCCAGAGCCATCTCAGCAGGGACTGCCTGGGCTCAGCTTTATAAGGTGTGCTGGCAGCCTGGGCTGCACTCCGTGCTTATGAAATGTGTTTGATGCTTGAGCTGGCCCTAGCACAAGACACCCCCTTGTTCTGCCATCCCATCTGAAAGCCCTGTTTCCATTCTGAGCTCAGCTGTCCCAGCCCTGAACACTGCCCTGATTGCCTCACCGTGAGCTTAACAGCAGAGCCAGGAGCTGGGGAGGAGCAGACGGTGCCTGAGCTCTGCCAGCCTCCAGGAGGGGCAGCCAGAGGATTCAAGTGCCAGGGGCTGCCCCAGCCTGGTTAAATCAGGACATGGCCACCACCTTCCACTGAAGCACTGCCAGGATGCTGCTCCCTCAGTAAATGCAAGCACTGCAACTACAGACCCACACAGAGGATAAATACATTAAAATCACATCGTGTGGGGAGTGCATTTGTTGATTTATGAGGAGTTAATTAATGCCTGATAGATATGACTGCATTTCTGGTTGAGAACAGCAATCAGCAGGGTTTAGTAAGGGGAACAAAAGGTAGCAGTAATCTCCCAAGGGTTCCCAAGTTCTGATTGTAGAGTCAGAGGAAAGCACAAGGTACTTGAAGCAGCACAGTGTCTCTCTGGAGTCTGGAGAACTCTCTGAGTTTGAATCTCTTTCATTTGCCCTTGGGCTCTGTGGACTTCTATGGGGCTGCCTTTAATTGGGATTGCTGAATGAAGTAGAACTTCTCCCTCATTTTGGTGAACAAATGAAATTGTCACAAAAATATTCCCATCCATCCCACTTTTTCCTTTTTCCCCCATTAAAAGAGGGTTTGATTAAAATGTGGACACCAGAGCCATTGCAGGGTGCTGGCTGGTGCAGTTCATGTCCTTCAGAGCTGTTCTTCCTGACATCCCTTTGCCATCTCTCTCTATCTTGATTACATTCTGCTCACATTGCTGGCATTTTTTTTTTAAATCAGGGCTGTAAGATCAAGGGATTTACTACTTTATCTTCAAAAAGCTGGGATTTAGGAACATGCTGGTGTACTGCATGAACACTTGTTGGCTTTTTCCAACCCCCACTGAGGCACTTCAGTACTTTCAGTGCGAACCACACCTGCCCTGTCTGTGCTGGACACTTTTAAACAACTCCCTGTATTCTCATAGTCAGCAATTAGCAAACATTTCTTACCCATTAGCTAAGAAACTTTCCATAAATGCATCCTGATATGATCAAAATTAGTTCCAGTGGTCCTGCTCCAAAATATTGAAGTATTAACACAGATTGTATAGGGAAACTTCTGGATCAACATTGCTCAGCCCTCAGAGCTGTTTTGGAGCACGGCACATCAGAGATGGCTGTTGTGGATCTCACCCACCCAGAACTGCCCCAAACATCTCACACAGCTGCAAATTTCAGTCCATGGTAAATGTGGAGAGGGCTGGCAATCCTACTAGCACCCAGAACTGAAATGTGAGCTGGCAGAGAGAAAAATCAGGAGCTTTGCAAAGGTCTAGTTCAAGATTTAATCTGTCCTTTAGAACAAGCCCTAAGTTCAGGCTTGATCCATACTTTATCCCATTGGTATTGGGGCATCAATATAAGTTAATTAAGGGCAGATGGCTGAATCAATAACTGCCTCCAGTTAGTTTTCACTTGGTGCCTGCTCAGATCTTGTGGCATTGCACATGAAGCTGATCCTGAGCCACTGCTGCTTTCAACCTGACAAATTAAACTGTGCTAATTTCAGGTTGCCTGATAAGGGAGCTGCAAACCCCTGGAGCTGTTTCGTGTGGAGATAAACTGTCCCAGGCTTTGGGAGGGGCTGGAGCAGTAGCTGGGTCAAGAGGCCCTTTAGTGTGTGTGCTCAGGGTCTCAGCACCAGGATGGATCTGTTCCTGCCCCAAGGAACCTGAGCTTGCTAACACAGGCTCCTTTTCTTCCTGTGAAACGGGGCTGACAGAGAAAGATCTGTACTCTGCTGGGGCAGCACACAAGTCACCAGAAACAGAGGGATAAAGAAAACATAGATTTGGTATCCTGACAGTTCTTGGCCAAGAGTCTGGGTGAAAAATTGCTTTTTGGAGTACACCATGTAATGTCCTCGCAAAAACAGAGTTGAAATTCTGTTTTGAAAGCTTAATCCCCCTTATTCAGTATTTTCTCCAAGCATTTTTCCAGTCTGCAAGTAGCTCAGCTGGACTTCACTCCCAAAAAGTGAATCACAAACCTGCCCTTGCAGCTGCTGGGAGAGGCCACAAGGATACAGGGGCTAGGTTTCCTCTGGAGTACCCAAGAAGAGTTTCCCCATTTATGACTAACCTGTAGCAGCTGGGGAAGCAGGTTTAACTTCCTGGGTATAGTGTGTGAGCAGGAGAGCCTGAGAAAAGCCAAAATATGTTGCTGAGAAGATGTAACCTCGCAGGGCTGCTGTGAGGAAGCAGGAAATGGAGGCACACAGAGTGACACACTCCCTGAAGTGAGTACCTGGGCTGTGAACGGGCTTGAAATCAGCATTATAATGTCATTTAGAAGTGGAATTTTCCTTTTACTGGCACTGTTACAGTAATATAATATAGCCCAAGGAGTGAACATAATTATACACTGATAGAAGTAATTTTTCCTGAAACAAATGATTCCACTTTCCTTAACAGAATATACTATATAAATATAAATATTCTCATTGCTTTAGAGCTGCATCCAGACTAGGATGGGACTGTGTTTTTTTTTTTATTTACACCACTGCAGTAGAACTTGTGCATGCAGACAGAATTGTGGTGTCTCTTGAAGTGCTTAACTCACATTGAGGCCCTCTCAAAGTGCTCTGTCTGATAAGGAACATCTTGCAAAAGCCAGAGTTGCTGTGCTGCAGTGGCACTGGGGTTTTGGCTCCCATCTCCCCACCTCATTCCATTTGCTTTCAGACAACCAGACCATTCAGAGCATAAACATCCTTTGGTAAAAGGCTTTTTTCAGTTTCTCCACAGAGACTCTTCAAGGTAAAACTCTGTTTCCTTCAGAGACAGTTCTACCTTTATATGCTCCTCTAAACTGGCTCAGGAAAAGCCTTCATGCTTTTTTTTCCTCTCCATTCTCAGCCACGCTGGGTTTATGGAAAGAACATGCAATGGGGCACAGAGTATGAGAAGCCAGTGTGGGATGAGGACTGGATGCTGAGCTCCTGAAATAGGTCTGGCTGCAGATGTACAAGAGCACTTGTAGAAAATAGCTTTAAAAAAGATTTAGTGCTGCAGTCTGTTGGGAAGTGAACTGCTCACACACTGCCAGTAGTCTGTCTGTGTTTTACTGAGACCTACAATCCCCTTGTGCTCCAGAGCTGACTGTGCTGTGGGATGTTTCACCAAATGGGACATGGATGGGCTCTGTCTGCTCCTGGAATCAGAGCAAACTGTTCTTCTTGCAGCATTTTAGTTCTAGAAAATTCAGGCTCAGCTTTAGGAAAATGAAGCCATTTATTTGGTGAGTAGGTGAGTAATTACTTGCCCCTTCTACTGAGAGTATAAGGAGAAAATGAAAACATCAGACCTGTTGCCAGATTGAGGAATTGCAACTGAGGCAATCTGAAGAGCCAGGATGGTCAATAAAAGTAGGTAACAGAAAGGTCAGTAAAAGGTTTAACACAAAGGTTAGTAAAAGGCTTATCACCTCCAATACATCAGGTTTTATGACTGTCTTGGGTAAATGGGACCCACTGCTTGATTTTTATTTGTTTCAATTTAAGGTAGTAAATTTTGCAAACTCTCCTAGTCAAGCATTATGTAGTGCTTGGAAAATTACTGTATGCTTGGTTTCTCTGGCCTTGAAAAGTCCTGCAAAGCCTTTCTTAAGGATTTGATCTCAGTCCTGAGAGGCATGAGGCAGGATCATGGCTGACATCCCAACACCAAAGTTATTTTGGGGAAATTTGTACACACAAACAGTGTTTAGAGAAGTGAAGGGCTAGCCTTATGGTATGTGAGGTTTTTTGAAACTTACTAAAGACATTTTGGGGTTTTACCATCAATTCGAGTTTTTTTTCTGTCATGCTAATTTGGTGTTTTGAAAGGAAATTTGCTGGGTACAAGTGATTTGCTCTAACAGAATTAACGGTGATTCCAGGTTTATTGCAGGACCAGGCTGCCCACCAGTGACCTGCACTGAGTGCCAGTGAGCTTTGAAATGAGGACAGTCATGTCTTCTTTAGAGATGTGATTCTGCTCTCCCAATTTCATGCCTCACTTTAGCACTGTGGTCTGTTCCTTATTGATCAATAAATCTGCTTCTCAATGTGGTATTTGAGCTGTTACTGCCTACAGGTCCAGTGTTTTTCAATTGCCATGCTGTAAATACAAGTTAAAAAAAAGGAGATATAATAGTGTATGTAAACTGAAAAGATGAATCAGGGCAGTATTTTGAGCTTCTGGAATAAATGCTTTTTGTATCTCTTATTGTAGGGTCTTTGTCACAAAGCATCTCACAGCTGGTCTCAGCAAGCAGAGAGGAGGGGAAATGGTTTGTGAAATGCAGCAGAAAGGCTTGTCTTACATCTACCACACAAATAAGATAAATAGCATCAGCTTGTCTATGTGACCAAATCATCTCACCTGTATTCCTGTCATTCCCTTGCAATGGCACTGGATGTGGATTTACAGCAGAGAAAACAGCTGATCCAGGCCAGAGAGGTCAGAATGCAGAAGAGATTCACCAAACATGCACAAAGCAAGGAGGGAAAAGCCACTGAGCTCTTCCTTAGGTTTCCTGTCCAATACACTCTGCACTGGCACAGGTCCTTTCTGATGGTGTTCAGGTACCACAAAGGAATGACAGAGCTGACAAATCTTTTTTCCTTCAGGCCTTTAGTTGCAAAGATAAGAAGGTGCACAGTGTTTCTCTGCCTGTCATTGCCTGGTTTTTGAGTCAGGAAGGATCCCAATGAAATAGGTGCTTATTTAGAGATAAATGTTTTGCTGGATATGTGAAATGTGCACAGAGAGCAAACCACAATCCCTCCCAAAAAGGGACCTTTTACAGGTCAGCTGGCTCTGGCATCTCTAAAGATAAGGGAGTCTAGGAGAAAATTTAAATCAGTTTCTTTGCAATCCAGGTGCAAACAGAAGAGTTGAATGGTGTCTTTTAAAATGCTACTCCTGTGGACTTGGCAGAGTTTCCATGCTGGAGATTCCTGGCAGCAGCTCAACTCTTTTAGCCCTCAGGATATGTGTGAGAATGTATCTCTTTCTCTTTTGTAAACACAAATTACCTGTTGTGCTATTTTTTCTCCTGTAATGTGTGCTGCCTTTTTACCTTCCTGGAAATGACCTGAAGATGTCCTGGGCATTTAATTTCTCCCTTGAAATAGTTTGGCTTTGATCATCATAGCTGCCCTAATATGAGGTTTTCCAGCCTCACATGAACATGATCTCAGCAGGTTCTGCTCATCCTTATGTGTGCCAGACAAACTGATTTGGACAAAGCCTTGGTTTGGGCCCTGTGAAACTCTCCAGACAGCCCTGCCAGGAGGGCTGGGCAGAGCAGGGATTATATTTTGGGGATGTGTAGATGTTTGTTGGATTTTCCTCATCAGGATGGAAATTCAGACTTGTCAGGAGTGTGCTCATGTCTGCCTTTGGTGGCTGCACCTCACCAAGGACTTGGAGGTTCTGCTCAAGGGCTGGAGTTTTCTGCCTTGCCAAAGCAAAGCTTGAGTCACAGGATCTGCAAGCAGCTGACCCTGCTTCACTGTGGTTTAGGAGCAGCACTGTCCCCATCCATGCACAGGCATAATCAGCTCCTGTGCCAGGCCCCAGGCTTGGAAAGCTTGGGGTGTAGCCCAAATGAAGCACCATTCTCTAAAATGGAAACATTTACAGAATATAAATGGTCCCAAAATGCACAACTGGTCAGGGGGGTCTGTCACTGTGATCAGTTCTGCTCCATTTGCACCTTGCAGTTCATTGTCCCATTCCAGCTTTAGCCCATGCAGTCCCATCCTGCTTGTTTTTCTCTCTCCAGCCCACGGTGTTTGTGCTCTTGGGCTGAGATTTGGATCATTTGTCCTTGGTCCTCAGCTGGAGCAGGAATTGTTTTGTCTCCCTGCTCTGTGCACAGAGCTCACCATCCCCTAATATGAAACTCAGAACTACACAGTAAAGCAGCACAGAGTCTGAAAAATGAAAAATCTAAAACCTGAGGCATCACTTTCAAAAGAACCCAGAGTCACAACAGGATTTGTATGAAACTGGTTTGGAATCAAGATTTGTTTGTAAAGATGGAAAGAGATTTGTGAGCTGTTCCGTATCCAGCTACAAACAACTTACAGCTATTTAAAGCTGGAAACAACTTACATCCATTTAAAGCTGGACCCCAGTGCCAGCACATGATGCCACTTATTGTCCATGTATGACTGTGGCACAACCTCATACATCAGGAATGAAGGGAATTCAGAGACTACATTCAGACTTGCAGGTTTTAGAACCTGAAATGTTGTTCCTCAGTGGCAACAAGAACAGCAGGAATGAACAGGCTATTTATTCAACTATGTTCACATAATACTTTCAATTGGAAAATATTGTAGCATTTGCTGAACAATTTAGGCACTGTGTAAATATAAACTTCTCAGAAGTGTTCCTTATTCGTTCTGTCATGCACATTCTTACTGCAGTTTATTCCCATTTCCAGCAGGTGTCTTCAGTGCCCTAGGAATGATCAGGACAGCTCTGATTTTATATTGCTTATCCAAAAAGAGAAAAGAGCAGGCTCTCCTCTGCCTGTTCAATGCTCAGGGTAGATCCCCTTTGCTCTACAGCCTCAGACCAGTGTTACCCAGTAAAGCATCAGGCTCAGGCTGATTTTACATTTTCTAGGTGTTTCTACTATTGGAAGAGCAGCTGCAGACAGACAGACACCCAGCAGGTCACTCATGTCTGTACAGCAGGGGTTTCAATGCTGGAATTGAGAATTGGGAATAGTTTGTGCTGCTTTTGTCAATAGTGCTTTATATAACAATACTATGGGCTCTGCATAGAATAAATAGAACATGTAACAAAGTGACAAGGTACATCCCCAGCACAGGGGATGTACATGCTCTTGGTCCATCCCAGAGCACAGATCCACAGCTGAGGTCCTCTGACAGTGAGGATTTTACATTTCAGATCATTTACTTGCCCCAGTGGCTCAAAACCACCAAGTATAAACCAATACTGCATCCTCAAGCAAGATAATTTGGTTTAGCAATGTGTATTTTAACATGGAGAGTCGAGCAAGGATTTAAAAAAGAATCCTGTGGGTTTTCCCCCAACCAGATAAGCTACAGCAGGGACATAAATGTTGCTTGCTGAATTTTTAATGCTGTAGCTATGAGTGGATTCATTTAGAGGACTAATCAGCTCGATGCTGTCCCTATCAAAGCCAGGGGCATGACACCTGTGAGATTCCAGCCTGAGCTGAGCTTGCCGTCATAATGAAAATAAGGAAGGAAGCTTGCAACAATTACCCTTTTATTTTCCTGTTTTGCTGGTTGATTAGTGAACAGAACCCTGTAATGACTTCATCCACAGCTGATATGTTGAACAAAACACAGATCTAAGATCTCACATGAACCATATTATGTATGTTCTATGCAGTTAAACCACAACCTCAGGGAATGTGCTGGAAGAAATGCAGCATTGAAATTGGGACATTTGGTCTGTGGCAAGAGCAAGTGTGGTGCAGGACAGCCAGTGGCCCCCAGCAGGTTTGGATGAGGGGCTCCAGATCAATCACTGAAGTGAGACCTTAAAGATTTACCTTAAAGATTTACCCTGTGTAAATCTGCTGCCCTGAGCCTGGCACTGCCCTCTCCAGTGCCCCCTTGCCAAACACCCCCTGCTCTGTGGGTTCAGCATCCCTTGGTAATCAGATTTCAGCACGTTTTCCAGCCCTCTCTGCCATACCATTTCCCAGCTGATCCTCAGATGGAGCAAACTCAGCTCTACTCACCAGGGAGGATCAGCCAGAGGGGCTGGAGCTGCAGCCTCCTCTGAATCCAGGCACTTGCTGGGTTTGGGGGTCTCCCTTTCCCTGGGATGCCCTCACCAGAGGCATCCTGATGAGCATGGAGAGAATGATCCAGAAACTGGCAGAAAATTCTTTAATGGCCACATTCAGTGCTCTGGGTTATCTGATGGGAAAGCAAGGAAAATTTAGATTATTTTCTCTCAAGCTCCTATATTTTTATAGAGCTTTCCTGGCTGGGCCCTAGCAGAGGGCATTCAGAACATGATTCTGTGCACTTTCATTGCTTTGGAGCAGGTATGACTTGAGACACAGCTGTGAGCCATGCAGGCAAAGCTTCCAAAATTAGGGTTCCTTTCATAAATGGAGAATAAAATGCCAAAGAACCATAAATCCTTAAACCAAATGGCAGTATTATGGCCTTGGACAAATAATTTTGTTTTCTTTCTACAGCAGAAATGGTTTAGAAACTCAAAGGGATGGTTTTGTACAAGCAAAGAGATATATGGCAAGTTGCAGGAGACTTCATTTTTTTTTTTTACAGTGGGAAAATATTTCTAATATGAAATGCAGACACTAGGAGGAAAAAACCAGCAGCTGAGAAACAGAAAAATAATCTGCCAAATCAAACTGACTTAGAAAAGCACTTCACTTATCATCATCATCTCTCTTCTGCATTAGCAACAAAAGAAATGTTTTCTCCTAGAAGCCTCTGGAAAACATCACTGATCTAACAGGCTCCAGGCCACAGAATGCAACAGAAGACACAGCAGCCACTGCTCAGCAAACCTGGCACACCAGCCTTTACAAGTGTTTGGTTATTAGCTTATCACCTGGCCAGCCTAGGAGAGAAATCCTTACCCCAGATAATGCATCCAGCATCTCTGCCATCTCACTGCACTCTTCCAGGCCAGGAGGATGCTGCATCATGTCCTGCTGCACGACACAGAGAGCCCCAGCTCTCATGGAAACACATTTCCACAGATTCCCAGCAGACGGGCACAGCAGGGTTCGTACTGCAGCTTCTCAGGGAGGTGATGTTTGGCAGTGGCTGGCAGAACATGGCCCATCTCCAGCTCTGGCAGAGGCACAGCAGAGGTGCTTCCAGCAGCAGGGAGCTGGAGGCTGATGGAGCAGGACTGGCAGAGCAGCTGGGCTGGGCAGGAGGGGCACACTGCAGAGCTGTGGGCATGGCAGGCCCAGGTGCTTCCCCCCTGTGGTTCTAGGAGCAAACCTGCCCCAGGGAAATGCTCAACTTCTACTCCCCAACCCCTCAGTACTCTCAGTAAAACAGGTTTTCCTTCGGAACTTTTCCCACTTCTTTTGGGCTAATTGTAACATCTCAGCCTGGTCACTGTGAAAGGAAAAAAAACTCTTCCAGACAGATCAAAGCCCTCCTAATCTCTGAAGGAAAAGAAGCGAATCCCCACCCCTGCAGCCCTCCCTCAGTCACAGAACCCATCCCCTTTTCAGTATCTGGGAGCTGCTAGTCCTAAACTAACAAGTGCCAGTGGCATCTCTTAATTGAACCCCATTTAATCCCTGAGTGCCCAGTGGGAATGGTGGTATCTGTATCAAGCATTAATCATCATGAGGCTTCAGAAGCTGAAAGAATCTTCCTTTGATTTTTTAGATTGTGTTTCATTTGAGACAGTTTTAAACCTTTTACCAACTGTGCAGGCTGTTCCTTTCTAAATGAAAGCTGATCTTACATGATGGCAGGTGTAGGAGTTTTTAAGAGACAGGACAATCACCATCAGGGCTGTCAGTGCTTGTTCTTTCCCTATTTTCCCTCATCCTGCCCAAAATGCCTGCAGTTCCCGTAAGTGAGAAGAAAGCTTTCCCTATGAGAAGGGTTAATCCACACGTGTTATGCCTACCTGGAGTTTCTGTGTCACTCTCTGTGGGGCGTGGAAGTGGATGTGACCCATATCCTTCAGAAGGTAAAAAAAAAAAAATAATTCCTGTATGTTGCAGAATGAGCCATTTGTCTCAGTGCAGGGAAGGCTCGAGACCCTCAATATGAGTGTTCAGCAAGCTCCGTTTATTGAAGAGAGCATCAGACACTTATACAGCAAGTAATAAACTCATGAATATTCTGTAATTTACACCATCCATTGGCCACACCACATCATCAGCTCTTCCCCATTCCTTAGGGGTTACAACTCTCTTTTCTCATGTCTCTTTCACTATTTGTTATCATACTACAGCTAGGCCCAAGGACACGCTATCTTGCAGGCACAGAACTTGGAATTAGCCACGGCCTTGTACTTTTACAATTCTTAGCTACTCTCCCAACACCTGAAATGTAACCAGAGAGCAACCATGATGATTGAGTATTGCAGGGACTGTGGAACCCCTTCAGAGAAAGGCTGGGACCCCCTCCAAGCACACACATGAATCAAAACATGCCTCAAATCCTCCTCCCTTGTTACTCTTGGGCAGAGCACACAATTCATTTTCCCCCACACTCATCCTCTCGCTCTCCTCACCTGCACTGTTCCCCAGTGCCTGGCAGCTCCTGCAGAGTGCTGGTGGGAGCTGGCAGAGCTCTCATTGCCCTCTCATTTTCTGGGAGCTCAGTGTTCCTCCTGATTGGGTTTGTCAGAACAGATTCTCCCAGTTTTTCCAGGTTTGCCTGGCTGCCACGAGTTCCCTGGGAGAAAGGTGCTTTGTTCCACAGCAGTCAGAGTGTGTGCTCTGTTCTGGCTCTTTCTGCAGTGGAACCAAGCACTGGCTCACAGCAAGGGACCCCAGTGCTGCCAGGGGACAGAGTCCTGCACAGTTCTCCTGGTGCTTGAGGCTGTGCTGGCAATCGTGGCCAAGCTGGGAGAATCTGTCCTGACAAACCCAATCAGGAGGAACACTGAGCTCCCAGAAAATGAGAGGGCAACCACCAAATGGAGGGTGAGGTGTATTTATGCATTCATGCAGATGCTGCACAAAGGCAACCTGCCTGCTTTGTGGTAGAGTATATGACAGGTGGCCCAGAGGGAAAGGTGGCAAAGGCAGAGCTTTGGTGGTAATCACAGAGAATTTGCAAAAGGCTATGGCTGTTTGCTTTCAGCCTCATCCTGACCCCATGACTATGGATGCACTGATCATTACTGGCTTATTAAAGCCTAAAAACAGAGGGAAGAAATTTACTTTTCACACTCAGCACTGCTCCTATGAGCTTTGAGATTAGAGAGCAGATTTGGTAACTACTGAAGTGAGATTTTCCAGGCTTTGGAATGTGTCCTGCATGACTAAAATGAACCAAAGCCAACACTCCCTCTTTGTTTAGATATTAAACTGATGTTCATTCACTTCTTTGCCTTGTGTAGGGAGACCTTTAAAGCCATGAACTCCAGTGCAGGCTGGAGATGGCTGTAGGGCTTGGTAACCATCACCAGTTACTAATTAAGTTCCAAAGACATGGAACCCTGGGTTGAAAGCAAGGCCCAGGAGAGTGGGATTCAAAACTCAGTCATGTCCTCCTGCTTTCTGAAAGTTATGATGGCTTTTGGATTCTATTTTAAGATTATTCCCTTAGGGAGTACTAATTTCTGAAAGGAGTTATCTCTGAGGATAACTTTTGTGGCAGTCTGAGTCCTACTTTCTCTTTGTATCAAAATACACTTCCCTAAACACTTAGTAAAAGGTGTCTATATAATGTTTTGAATTTCTTAGACCGTGACATTCCAAATTTTAGATCTACATTGTTAATGGTCTGTAAAGCAGCACACAGCAGTTTTAATAACCTCCATTTACTCTGTAATAGTCAAAATAAATTATTTGTATATCCCACAGTGACCAAAATGGAAAATAAGACCCCCTCACATTTTCCTCTTAAGCAGTTCCAAGTCAGTTCCCTAAAGTGACAATAACACTAGAATAAAACATAGAGACCAAGGATAATGCTATGCTCAACATTTTATTTATATTTTTGTGTAAACATAATTTGCTTTGTAGGCACAATATAACAAAAGCTCTAAAGCAACAAATACAATTAAACAGTGTTTCAGTTCACTTCAATCAGGCTTAAGTTAAAGAAGCTTTCACAGTTCCTTTAAGGCAATTTGAGAAATAATTTGTTTCACTTGAAGAAACTATCCAATTGTCTCAGAGTTGTTTAAACAACACTGTCAGTAGTAATCACAACCCTTCATTTCTGCTACAGTAAGACTTGGTCAGTGACAAGCCTTGGCTTCACCAGTTTGACCAGCACAGCCTCCACCCCAGCCAGTGTGACACTACTGCTTGTGGTCTCCTGAAAGGTACTTAGGGCTTGTGGGCCAAATTCTGCTAGCACACACCCTGCTTCCAGAATGGATGCCTGGAAAACTTCCATTAATATCAGCAGCAACCTCCCTCCGTGCCCTGTTGATACCAGCAAAGCACAGAGCAGAGTTTAGCTTGCTGATGGTCACACTCAGCTGCACTGCACTCAGGTACTTCCAGCAGCACTCCTTGGTACTCACTGCAATTACCTGATATTCTTCTGACCAGAAAATGGCCCTAAAATTGGTATGAATTAGCATGAAGAGTATTTTTTGCCTTGCTAACAAAACCAGAAAGAACTAGCCAAAAATTATGTGATTGTTGTCCCTGTGGTGTCTGTGGCCATGACCAAGATCACCCATATTTGTCTTGCAGGGTAATTTAGAAGCAGAGCCCACCAGACTGTGGTTTAGAACAGAAGAATGGGTTTGCTATTCATCTTGCCCTACTAATTTAAGGCCTTGAGAATGCCACTTACTGCCAGCTCGAAGGTCACCAGCAATATTGCTCACTTTGGCGTCAAATCAAAATTCCTAGTTATGTTAAGGTCTGTTGCAGGACAACATCATTACACTAGCTGCAAAACAAAATTGGGCATGTTTCCTACTGCTGTCAGCTGATGAGTCATGAAAACCTAATGGCCCTTCTTAAAAGTCCAACTGGCAAGCCCAATAAATGGAAAACTCTCATTGAATACGTATTTTCTTCTGTGGATAAAGTCCCTGTTTGGGCCCAAAATGGCACTGGAAGTAGAGGAAAGTCCAGCTTGAAAATAAACTGAACTATAATGAAGTGAAGAGAAAAATGAAGTTCTGGTTGGATCAATAGTTCAACAGCTTTTTGGCATTTTTCCCCACAGTTATTTCTTGCTGTTATTTTTGAATTTGTTTGACCCAAGGGGAACTCCTTCAGAATGAACCATCTGCACAATTATCTGACAGCGACTTCATGAGCACAGTGTAAAGAGATGGACATTAATACTCAGGCAGCAAAACCAAACAAACAGAAAAAACCTAATGAGAATCTTCTAAAACCACACATAAAAGTCATCCAGACCCAGAAGTCCTCTCACACTGAGAAAACCCTGAGAAGCCCCCACTTTTCATTTTTCTGTATTAATTTTTAACTTCTATCGTAACATGCTACTAGTAGATTTGGGCTAACAGCTAATCATGTCTGGGAAAATACCTTCTTTTGAAAAAATAAATATTTATTTGAAGCTGTAGGCATTATGCAAGGTCTCTGCTAGTCCTTCAGCACTTCTACTGTACGTGTTCACAGTAATTTTAAAATAACTGTTTTAACAAGACAGTTGAGGACCTGAGTAGCTGCTGTTTGGATAGGGGAAGGACGTGGAAAAAAATATTAACTTTTTTCTTGTTTAGATATAGTTTCCACTAGTGGGAGGTAGATAAGACTAGCTGGTCTCTGAATACTTTATCCTGTAAATAATTATAAATGTAACTGTACATAAGGAGCAGAGCTTTTGATAGAACAATTCACTTAGATAGAAGTTATCCCTGTATATGATTTGTGGTGGGATTAAGGCCTAAACCTCATTTTTTACAGGGTTAACTTCTGCAGGAGTTCAGCTCCAGCCTGACAGTTGACTACACATTAGCAATTTCAGAGCAATAAACTCCATCACCAAATTTCTTTCCACATCCTGATAAGTGATCCTTACCAATGCAATTTAAAAATGAAATTTAAAATTGGTTTGAATTTGACATATGAGTCAGTATGTCCTTACCAAAAGATGTTGATCAAAGCCTCTCAATCAATGATTTCTTGCACAATTTCAGATTCCATGATTCTAGATGAGGTACTTTTGAAAATGAAGATAAGATTGCTTGTGAAAAGATGAAGTATGACTGAAGAAAATAAAAAGTAATCTTTGTTGCAACTTTTATTTGTGGTTCATTAAAGGAAAACCATTTTAACACTGAAAATCCAGAAATAGAAAATTATCCCTCCAGTTACTAGAATCTTTCAGACAGCAAGTAGGGATTTTTTTTTATTATTTTTACTGTTTCCAACTTGCAAAAAAAAAGCCCAAACCTCCCAATTAACTTTATGCAAGATGTCGGAATTTGCATGAGAAAGATGCCCATCTAAAATTACACAGTAAGTTAATAAGGCTTTCAAACAAGAACAGAAAAATCCATGGGACTCCTACAGGGAAACCGGGCGTTACACAGAAACGTGGTAATACTGCACTGGATGAGAATGGCACTTGAGTTCAAAACAACAATGATCAACAGCTCATAGCTCAGCTGACTGCAAACAAATACAACACACACTGTACTACAGCATTTGTTCACTGATGCACAGAAGAGATTTCCCAGCCTCGTCCCCTTCTCCTCTCGGCTCCTGCTGCCTGCCCAGCTCTGGTGCTACTGGATGAAGGGCATGCGCTCCTTGTTCTCGTTGTCGCCCTCGTGGTCCTCCTCCTCCTCGCCAGCCTCGCTCGTCTCCGTGCTGTCGTTGGCCATCTGCACCGGGAAACATCAAGGACATCACTGCACCTTGCTCACCCCTTGGCTCCTCCTCATTTCACCTGGACTCACTGCACAAAGAGACTTTGGAAACTCGAGGAGAGAGGGCTGCCACAGGAGAACGAGCGTTCTGTCTGTGCACAGCCTCTGCACACTGCCAGCCAAGCCTGCAAGCTGCTCCCCCACGGCTCACAGCTCCATTTCCTGACAGAAGGCTGTCTGGAGGACAGCTGCACACGAGGACTCTGCTCTGTGCTCTTGTAGTAAACTGATAGTAAGGGCCTTGGGTAGGAAACACAGCTGTGTAGGAAGTTCACAGAATGTGGCACCTCTGGGTTACAACTCCTGTACCTGCTCTAATGGATGGCCCCATCTGAGACAGTGTGTAAAGTCAGGGGGCAATTTCCTTTCTTTTGTACGTTAAAAACTAATGAAACTTTCCAGATCTAGATGCTGGCAGGATACACCCACGACAGAGTGCAGATCCCAGATCATACAGGAGTGGGAAGAAACTGCATTTTCATATTTTCATATTTTACTAAAGATGCCTGCACAGGCAGTAGGCAATTGCAGGAATCTGTAGCTCAGAACAGCATTTAAGGAGTACACAGTGTTTTTTCATGTGTAAATATTTATTACAAGCTGTGTAAAGGTGCAGGACCCTCCAGCACTTCACCCTGACAGTGTGACAGGTCTGTGGAGGCACAAGAGTCTGGTTCACTGGATGGGGGTAATGTTTGACAGCACACATTGGTGTGACTGGATTCTCTTATACACCCATGTTACCTCTCTTAGGACACAAGAAGATTCTTGTATTAGCTTATAACTACTTCAAACCATAAGCAAGGGACCCATTTCCTTCTAAAGAGAAATGCAATGATGTTCCTTCCCTGACTGATTATATTATTATTATTATTAGTCCTCTCTTAGGACACAAAAAGATTCTTGTATTAGCTCATAACTACTTCAAAACTAAATAAGCAAGGGACCCATTTACTTTTTAAAGAGAAATGCAATGATGTTCCTTCCCTGATTGATTATTAGCCTCTGTGGAAATCCAAATCTCAAACACAGCCTGATTTTAATGCAGAAAAACCATTGCTCTGAAGTTACCCATATTTTTGAGTTAACAGCCTTTGATGAAAGTGTATTGTTCCACATATGAGGTCCTCAAAGCCTTCCTTTTCCTTGCAGGGAGTTTGTATGAGACTGGGGGGCAGTTTTAGAGTGAGTAAGAGCTTAACTCTAGGTTTGGTTCTTTCTTTTCTTTTGAAACAGGAGGTTTCTCAGGTCTGAAAGCAAACTTCACACATCAGTATTGATTTAAAGTCAGGTTTGTATTACCTTCTTTAGTGCTCTTTCCTCCACCATCAGTGAATGCTCAGGAGAGCCTGGCTTTCATTTAGCACTGCTCTCTGAAAGGTTTCTGGACCATCCTAAGTGCTCCAAATCTAGTGAATCAGAGCTCCATCACTACTATCTTCCTTCAGGGTATTTCTGGACATATTTACGTGTTATACTTCATATATTACACAAATTAAATTCCTACCAAAAGTATACTCTAACTTTACTATGGGCATCAGATAACACTTTTATGTTTGCCCACTGCAGCAATATTGAATGTTTTTTTTTTCCTGTTCAACCCACCTATTAATAGAGGAATTTTTTAGTTTGAGAAAAGTCTGTTTTCCTCACAAGGGCAGAAAGAGACGTGGCAGTTTTACCCTAATCCAACACTTGCTGGCACGTTTTTGGAGAAGCAGAGAGTGATTCAGTAGAGAGAAGTAACTGCTGGCACTTCAGCCAGTACATTTCACTGGGGTTAAATGCAGAATTTATGGTTACTGGTGGTATCTGGATGCTACAGGTTTAGAAGAAATCAGTGTCAAAGAAGCATGACAAGGGACATGTGTCCAGCAGTCACTGCCAGGCTGTACCATGCCTGGCTGTACATCATGTCTGTGCTTGGCACTCACCAGGGGAGTGGGTGCCTTCTCCACATCCAGAATGAGTTTTCCTATATTTCCTCGGTCATGGATTCTCTGCATGGCCTCCTTCACCTGAAAGAAAGATTACTGTTGATAACCTTCAGTCACACCCTGGGAGAACCCTGAGTCCCTCCCTTCCAAAACCAGTGAAACATTTAGGGTGTGCTCTGTGCATGGTCACTCAAAGAGCTGCTTAAGAAAAGACCAAGAGTGAGTTTGTAAGGCCTGGCTTTTGCATTGTGTTTGCCAAAATAGGATGTGAGTCCTGAGGGCAGCATCTGAATAGCAGAACACATCCGTAAGTTTAATGCAGAACCAAAGTGATGGATAGCTGAGGTGCAGGGAGAAACACAGGCTCAGGGAGGTAATTCTAAAGGGTTGTTCATTGCACTCCAGCTTTGCAGATTATTTATCAAGACATCCTACTTTCACTGAAAATATGAAACATTTTTCTAATTGACCTTTGATGTTTTTCAATTTCTTATGGGTTACCACAGAGGAAATGCCCTGCCCAGGCTATGGCTGGGATTAATGCAATACTGTGGGTTTTGCTGCCTAGGAAAACATTTATTTCCTTTTTTTTTGTCATTTTTTTCCTTATTTTTTAAATAAAAATGTTAAATAACTGTTGTCCTACCACATCACCAAACCCATCTGTTTAACAGCTGGCTGCAATTAGTGCCTGTGAGAAAGGCACAAGAACCTCTTCTTACAAGTGCACTGGAGAGAAGCTTGTTGTGATGTATGAACTTTCCCAACTCAGGAGAGCTCATTGTTGGTAAATTGAATTTGTGTGTGAGTGTGGTGCACTGAATGTTTAATGTGCAGCACACAGACCACTGCTGGGTCACAGAGTGCCCAGAGCAGCTGGGGCTGCCCCTGCATCCCTGGCAGTGCCCAAGGCCAGGCTGGACACTGGGGCTGGAGCACCTGGGACGTGTCCCTGCCATGGCAGGGGGTTGGAATGAGATGAGTTTTAAGGTCTCTTCAAATCTGTGGTGCTATAAATCATTAAAAATTGGAAGATGTCAAGAGTTTCCTCACTTTCACCATGGGAAACTTCAGGAACTGAAAATGTGCCCATAAAGGGTCTCCCATATCCTCATCATGCTGCTCTTTGCCAGAATAACAGGGTCAGTTGAGACAAAAATGAGTTTTATGTTAATAGGATTTAGCACCTGTGACACAGTTCTATTGAATATTTTAAGAATAATGGCATTTATGTTTGAAAGAAAATGCTGAGCTGGGACCTGATGGGTCTCACAGTACATTTAAAAGCCTGAATTGGGGTCCAGGCCCCCAGAATATTCCCTGAATGTCTAATACAGAAGGAGGTATGTGATTTTTAAAGATTATACAGCATTCAACTTCCAATTAAATTGAATGGATGTTGGGCACAGCACAAAATGTCTTTCCCATCTGTCTGCCTTACTTGGGAAGCTGACTGCAGTGAACTCAGAATTACCCCCTGAATTTTAGAGGCGTTCCCTCAATTATTAAATACCAGACTTAAGAAAAATTCTATTAGAACAAAAGAAAAATTGCACTGCAAAAGCAATGGCTTTCTAATTTAGGGCATTATTGTAAATTCACCTCAGAAAACACAAACACAATCTTATGAATCCCACTGGATAGCAGGCTGACCTCAAGGGTGGTCCACAAAATCACAATACCTTTTATGAAGCTACCTTAGAGCATAAACAACACTCAACTATCTTGTCAGACTAGCTCTGCACTGTGAATAATATTCCTTTATCCAACCCTGATGCTGGAGAAGCAGCAGCCGTATAATTTTTATGTCTGTTATTACCCAAATCAAGCTTTTAGGAGGTTACAGCACAGAATAAACAACAGAATTGGAGAAATCAGCAAACACACTTGCCTGTCCACTGAAATTTATAACCAGAACATCATGTGGAAAGCAGGGCATGCAACATTTATTTTAATTTGTACCACATCGTATTTAGCAAGGCAAATTTGAGAAAATGTGCTTTCCCTGCTTTTTTCACAATATCAAATTGAAGCCCCTGGAGAAAGGTTCAGGAGTTGTTTCCAAGACACTTGTAAGGAACTTGCAAATGCAAACAGCAGGCAGAGGCACAGGGAACAATAAAACTTGTAACAATAATAGTGGCTATGGAATCCAGATGGAGCTATTAAAATATATAAAAACATTGAGAAGAATTTGAAAAGCTGATACAACATCTGTGCCTTTTAGTGCTATTTGCAACTTACCTAGCCAGGCAGTCCAGCTCTGTCCTAGTGTAATGCCATTCAGCACATGATGTCTGAGTTAGGAGACCATGATCTATTTCAGAAATGAGTAATTTTATGTTTATGGCTGCTAGCAGTCCACTTGTTCAACCAAGACTGCATCTACTTGTTTCCCAAGGTGCCTATTAAAACCATTCCCTCTTCTCCTATAGGGGACAGAGAGGATTGAAAACCTTCTTTGCTGTGCAAGTATGGTTCAATTGTTCTGCACAGACTATGGGGAAACTTTTAGGTTTTTTCTGTGCCTTTCACAGAGGGAGGAGCTTCTGTGAGTTTGTGCCTCAGTGTTTGCATATTCCTAATGAAGACAGTGCAGCCCTCTGTGCTTGGTTAAAACCAGACTCAGGCTTAATTGGTTTTACAGGGAGGCATGTAGAAATTCTGGAATTTTCTGGAGGTTCTCTGAAGTGGCTGAAGTTTAATTCAAAATAAACATCCCTTCCAGCAGAAAGAATCACAAGGGTTTCCCTCTTCTTGCAGCATTCTGTAAGAAGAATCCCTGAATCTCTTTTCACCAATTATTCCACATTGGTTGCTATATTGTTTGCATTTGTCAGCTCAAGGCCAAGTAAATGGAATTTACTTTTGTTCCTGTGGATGAGTTAATTTAAATTATTCTTGTGCAGTATCATCCTCAGAGGGGTCCTGTATTAGAAACAGTGCAAAGAGGTGTTTACTGATATGAAGAGTTTCCACTGGAATAAAGGACAGAATTCCATTGTCCTGTGCTTGCTTTCAGGATGGCTCAGCCCTGAGAGGGTCTGTGTCTGACCTAGTGCCAAAATACAGATTTTAGCCTTGAGAGCCCCCAGACTGACACAATTTCTATCAAGCTCTGCAATGGAACCACAACTATTGCACATTAGTGGACCACTGGTCCTGGCAATGATACCCTGAATTGATATATATTGATATATATATTGATACATCTCTCAAGAAAACCCATATTTCAATTTCTTTTCAGTTAATGATTTGCAAAGTTTTTATTTCATGGAAAGCAAAAGGGAATCCTCTACAGTAACAGTCATAAACTATCTCCCACTCCTGAACACAGCACCTGTGAATGCTCTGGGAGCATGGCATGATTTTATTGCAGTTATTCTGTCTTTAGTGAGCTGACAGCAATTTTCCTTCTAAGTAAAATAAAAGCTTGCATAGAAAAAAGAGAACAATAATTATGTCAGTTTCTTCCTTCTACATAGTAAAGTACTAATAATAGCAGATAGTGAAGCACTACCACAGCAAGTAAGAAACCAGCTTTCAGGAATCACAATATACCCACAAATGACTTAGAGAAGTTTAATGAAGTCTCTGTCAGTGTTCCTGACTAATTTGCAATAATTTCTCTTTGAGAAATATAGGTTACAAAAGCTCCAAATTAAGCATGTTATTACCTGTAACCACTCTGACCAGACGAAAAAAGGTTTTCCTATTGAAATTAAAAATAGCAGGCACTACACAATTTTTACTTAAACATTACCTGCAATGCTAAAACAATGAAAACCAAGGTCTATTCCAAACAGAACTAATATAACATGCTGGCATTGTATCTGGATATTTGCAGCCAGCTTCTGATTACTCTGCTTTTCCACAGCTTTTGATGTCAGGGTGTAAAACCAGTCAATTTAAAATCAACTAAAAGACTCTTTTTTCCCCCTGAAATACATACTGTACATCTGCCTTAATTCTCCTTTTTTCCCCTATGTTCTCCTTGGATTTCTCTTGTTTGTTTTTACTTTTCCCAGGTGGAATCAGTAACTGGGACAGATTTCTTGTCTGTTTTTTCATCTTAAGTCTTTCATTTCAGGTCTCCACCTCTGCTGTCCTGGTTCCTTTTCCTTTGGAAAGTTCCTGAATAGAGACACTTTCCTGAGTGCAAGTCTGATCCTCTATAAATAATACACGCCTGAAACAAGCAATTATGCTCCAACTTTGTATTGCTATAGTCAGGCCCCCACTTACTTACCCATTTTACTACCAAACTAACTTTGTTGTCTGCTTGCATTCAAAATCAAGAGTCAACAGTAATCTCTACTGACGTATTCATAAATTCTTGCTGACATTCAGTTGGCTCTGGAACTTCATTTTGCTGTTAGAACATAGCAAGAGCAGTCTACTGCTTTATAAATACAGGGAAATTTAAGTGGAAAATGTATTACTAATTATCTGCAGCACCATTTCTCAGTGTGAAAGAGAAATGCAGCCTACCTAAGAAATGGATGCTATTTTCAAGCCTTCGGATGTTATTTTAAACATAATGATCCATTTCTGTATTTGGCTCTTACAAGGAACCAGTCTCAGGAGTAAAATGAAAGAGGCTGGGAATCTGGATCATGAAACCACTGGCTCTGCCAGCATAACACACTGGGGGCTCCAGGCCCACAAAAGTAATGTGGATTTTAGGAGGGAGAAACAATGAGGGCAACATGCCATGGAAAAGCTTCCTAGCGGAAATGTCACAACACAATGTTTTCATCATCCTACATGAAGCTGTTCAGCTCAGTAATGTGATTAATTTTATTGATTTTTTTTTTTAGTGAAGTTCTACATTAACTTCAGGAAAAAAAAAGCCCTTGAAAGACACTGGTGCAGGAGAAGAGTGGATTTCCTTTAGCTGCATGAGGCTGGAGGCAGTCTGTTGCACAAACTCCCATTTACAGATTACAATTCCATTTTTGCAGGCAGCTTCTTTACCTCTCACTGTCAGCTAAGGCAGGTTTATTGGCAGAGGGCTTTGCCCTTTCTTTTCTTGAGGCCCTCTGATGACAATGTTATTCCCTGAGGTATTGGAAAGGATTTCTACCCACAATAAAGGAATCTTTCACTCCCCTTTTGATAAATCGGGTCATGATATGAAAGGCTAAAGAATCTTATGCTAAGATTACAAATTTAATCCAAACCAGGAGTGATATTAATTCAATTATCTCAGTGTAATCTGTAAAACTCCCCAGTCATTCCAACACTGTATCATGAGCTGTCAGAAAGGTTATCAGCACCCAAAGGAAACATCCCTCCTTACCAGATGGGCACAGTGAAGCAGAGCATCAGCTCAGCTTATGATCTACAATTGCAATTTTCCCTCTCATTAGTTCCACACCTTTAGGTTCAAGATTACTGTTTATTTTTATACATCATCTCAAAGAATCACCTTTCATCCTCTGCTTACACACTGAAAATGTCCAAGCCTTCCAGCATGTCATGACTGCTCCCTTCTAGCCATGAAATAATCCCCTCATAAATTTTAAGCTGTGCTGCACACATCAGCCTAAAGCCCTGCTTTTCCAGCTACACCCCTCCCCCTTTAATCCTCCAGCTGATTCTTCAGACCAAAAGCAAAAACAAAAGGAGCAACATTCATTCCCTGCATCTGGTCACCAACCCAAGTCCCTTCTGCCTACACCCCCTCCTGTGGGCACTTCTGCCCAGTATTATTTTTAAACATCCGTTTTTGGGTGGTTTTTTTTCACATAAGAGAGTGCCCAACACAGACATCTCCAAAGCTGGTGCTCCAGGGATTCTTTACAGCAGTTCCCCAATGTCAATGTCACTGCGTGCCCCAAACCCAGTGACACTGCTCTGCTGCTGGCTCACCCATTCACTCCTGGCTCTTGGGCAGTTTCTGAAGCCTGGTCTGTGTGTCATTGAGGGGTGTATGTTATGTCACAGAACCCCCACCTGCTCCTGCTGCAGCCTGCTCACCACAGCTGCAGCACCCAGAAATAGCAGCAGCACCTTCTGACCTGCTGTTGCCATCCAGCACATTCATAATTGAGTAAATGAAGTGGAACAAAGCATTTCACCTCAGCAAAATGACTTCATCTTCAGCCTGGCTGACTTCTGTTCTCCAGAGAATATGGGGAGGAAGGAGGGAGCACCCTTTAGCCTGCTTAACCATCAGAAACAGAACCATATCTCTTATCAAAATGCTTGTGTGGTCTTTGGTTTGGTGTTGTGCAAAACAGATCCAAAATCCACTTCACAGTCCCATTGTGAGGTTCATCAGAGGTCAGAATGGAATGCACAGCATGACAGCTACTTTTGGAGGAGAATTTTGAATATCCTTTGTATACAGACAGATTTCAGCCCTTGCTCTACTGCTGTAATTTCCCTGACATCACCAGGTCACACACGAATGAGGGGGAGCAGGTACTGGGAGGAGAAAAAGGAAACCTGGGGAGTTCCATAGCCTTCAATCAATCAAACAAATGTTCTGTAAATGAATATTATCATTCAAGCATGGCTTTTACACAGATCAGCACTCTCTGACCACTCCTCCCACTCTGAGCATGAACTTTCCATCAGGAGAACTCAGTGTTTGCCTTAGGGCAGCCCAGGGAGCTCCCTCCTGTAACCCCTGCCCTGCTCCTCTCTATGCAGCTAAAACACAAATGAAAGATTGAGCTGGTGTTTGAGTGCAGGCTCTGTCTGCAGGGCAGGGCTGTCTGCACGAGCATTGCTCACCGACAATTAATTCCTCTCTGAGACGCCTGCAACTGCATCATCCTGCAAAATCACATGGACAGGTCTCCATGGTGACAGTGCCATGAGCTGTGCAAACATCAGCTGGCTAGGCAAGGTTACTTTGGCAACCCAAGTGTCACAGGTAATGATCCAAATCTCCTTCACATTTATGAAAAAATAATCTGAATTAAAAACATGCCCATTTTTCATTCCAGGGCTGACTCTGTTCTGTTGCTGCTCATACTGCACTGAGCCCAGAGCTACTTCTATTAGAATTACAAACAATAATATCAAGAATAATTATTTAAGCATTATTTCTAGACAGTAATGAAGAAAAAAAGAGGCACACTGCAGTTGATTCTAGCTGAGATCCCACATAAGCCAAGTTTTAATACTATAGCTTTCATTAGTGCTATAGAGCAGAATAATTTTTATCAGGCTCACTGCTGTGTTCTATTACAAAGCTATGCTGTCTTTAATATGCTTTGTGAGCTGCATTCTAATTGCAGATGCACTTCTCAGACCAGGAGAAGAGTTTCCTTTCATGTTTTTGGTATACATGGCTTTTAAAACTAACAGTGCAAAGAAAAACCCCATCATCTGACTTGTGGGTTTTGTCTGTCTGGTCTGTGGCAGGGAAGAGGCTGCAGGAACCAAGGGCAGCAGCTCCTGAACCTGCTGGCAGCTCTGAGGGAGCCTGTGGTGCTCCACTCCCTGCAGCCCCTGCCAGGCTGGCAGGGCAGGGGAGCTCTGGGCAGAGGGAAATGGAAATGGAAATGGAAATAGAAATGTCCCTGTGCAGCAGAGGGAAATGGAAATGTCCCTGTGCAGCAGAGGGAAAGGGAAATGTCCCTTGGAAATGGAAATGTCCCTGTGCAGCAGAGGGAAATGGAAATGTCCCTGGGAAATAGAAATGTCCCTGTGCAGCAGAGGGAAAGGGAAATGTCCCTGTGCAGCAGAGGGAAAGGGAAATGTCCCTGGGAAATAGAAATGTCCCTGTGCAGCAGAGGGAAAGGGAAATGTCCCTGTGCAGCAGAGGGAAAGGGAAATGTCCCTGGGAAATGGAAATGTCCTTGTGCAGCAAAGGGAAATGGAAATGGAAATGGAAATGTCCCTGTGCAGCAAAGGGAAATGGAAATGTCCCTGGGAAATGGAAATGTCCCTGTGCAGCCGAGGGAAATGGAAATGGAAATGTCCCTGTGCAGCAGAGGGAAAGGGAAATGTCCCTGGGAAATGGAAATGTCCCTGTGCAGCAGAGGGAAATGGAAATGTCCCTGGGAAATGGAAATGTCCCTGTGCAGCAGAGGGAAATGGAAATGGAAATGTCCCTGTGCAGCAGAGGGAAATGGAAATGTCCCTGTGCAGCCAGCCAGCCCTGCTGGGTGCCCTGGGCTCAGTGAGGGGACAGCCATGGTGTGTGATTAGTGCAGCACAGCACCTCAGCTCCCTGGGCAGCCAGGACACACACACATGTCAGCAGCCCTTGGCTCCTCTGCTCACAACTCCCTTCTCCTCCCAAAACAGGCATCTGTCAAAATTTAACCCTGTTGTTTTCTCCTTGATAATCTTGAAATGTCTCTCTCATGTTTGTACAGTATGATGTTGTGTGGTAATATTTCAGTGGGAAACATGCTGGTTTTTTTTTCAAAGCCTTTTTGTTTTTATTTTTTTTAAGTGAGTTTGCAATACTTCCCTTTCTCGGGCTGTCTTCTGTACAAGCTTTTGTAAAAAAACAGTTTTCCTGTGTGATTAGTGACAGTTATCCTACCAGACACAGTAATTTGGACAAAGCCATCCTTTGCTGTGGGGGATTATTTCCCTTGAGAGCAATGGAGTAACCTGTATTCAGCACAGCACACTTCCCTGGGAATGATCTGTATTCCTGACAGGAATATTTCCCTTGCACTGTGTAGCAGACTAGCCAGCAGAAAAGTGCTTCTAGTGTTAAATTGCTTTATCTGCTGTGACAAAATCCTTCAATTACCTGTTTGTGTGGGAGCTGGGTACATGGGAGACTGGCAGTCCCACATCTGCAGCCAGCCTGGATTCTCCTGCCTCACCTACTCCATTAATTCTGAAGAGACCTCCCAGACTCTGCTCTCCTGGAGGCTGAGGGTATGCAGCAGCTTGCATGGCAGATGGAAAAGCAGCATAATATTTACAGGATTTTGAATAGGCTCTATTCCTGCCTGTGGTGAATGCAGCCAGCTCTGAAGATGCAGAAATTGAGCACTGAGCATATGTAAGAAGACACATCAAACTCGGGGTATGCAGGGCCCAATTTTCATAAACTCCTACATGGGCATGTAGAAAACATGGATACAATCAAAATGTAAAAATTCAGTATCACTAGCAATGATTTTGAGCTGATTAGAGTGTTTTTCCTACAGGAAAAACTTGGATCATGAAGTCTGTTTCCATGTCATGTCACATCATGTCGTGTCCTGTCCTGCTCAAAGCCATCTGAAAGCAGAAATGATTTTATCCAACACCTCTGTTCATGCTCTGCCACACTGAACTTTTGCACCAAAGGTTTTGCCTGCAAATGTGCAAACAGAAAACACTTTCTGTATCCCTTTCATCCCTCCAGTGCTGTTTGCAGCTGCAAACAGCAGCAATGGCCTCTATTCCCTTCTGCTGCCTGCCAGTGAGGAGAGACCTTTTCTCCAGAGCACCTTTCAGCCTCTCTGAGTGTTGCCATGGCAGCAAGACTAAAACCAGACCCAAGCTGAAAAAAATGTCAAAGGAATAAAAACTGATGCTACAGGCAAACTGAGAGTCCTCCCTTGGCTGCTGAAGATACCTATTAAGTGATACATCTTCTGGATGGAGAGCTGCAGCTGCAGAGCTCTGCTGTTTGCACCCCTTCCCTACTCCTGCAAGCTCCTGCTGACGTCAATGAGTATTTGTTTTGTCTCAGGAAAATTCAAAGAAAAAGAGATTTAAAGCCTTGTAATTACAGAATAACTGAGCCAAATCTTGCCAGCCTTTACTTACAGAGTCAACAGGGATAAAGCAGGAAAAAAAGGCAGAATCAACAACAAATTAAATATTTAGAAGTACTAAAGAGCAGTGCCTAGATTATCAGTTTGGTGTGAGCTTTTCTACATGATAAAAGAGGAGAAGAGCCTGAAATTTGATCCATCAACACAGGGAATTCCAGCAGGATAGAACAGCTCAGGGGCATTCAGCACTGATAGCTGAAAACAAACTTTTTTGCAGCAAAGTGCTATAGAATGGATATTGCTGTGGGACTGTGCATTATCTCAGAAACTGCATAGAGCCACAATGGACACTCCATTTGATTTACACTGGCACATCTTTTCTCAGCAACACTTATTATTAAGATAAGCTTGAAGGAAAGTAATATTTTTCCTGCATTACTATAGAAAATGATACCTTATTCCTTTCAGAGTCAAAAGTTGTTTCTGTGAGTAGAAATTTGGTGATGAAATCCCTGGAACGCACTTGAGCTTGAGAAAAGACACATCCTGTGAATCAGGGTGCAGCTTTAGGGTCCTGCACTGGTATTTCTTTTAGAGCAGCAACAAAGCCAGAACTCCTACTCTATTGCTGTGAGCCACTGGCTCCCCAGGACTGGCTGAACCTTTGGAAGTGATGGTAGAAATTACAGAAGCATGGTCCCAATGCCAGGAAAATGGTTTTGAGCACATCAAAGCCACAAGCAGAGGAGCTCAGACTCATCCCCTGCATGGCACCTTTCTGGCATGAATGCATCTTGTGTTAAACTGCAGCCAGGTGTGCACACAGGGATGGCCCAGACACCCCTGGAGTTTGGGGAATTCAGAGATGCTGCAGCTCTTATGGTGGGGAAGATTCCTTTAGCTGCAAATGAATTTTGGCAGTCACAGGGAAAAGAGACCCTCTGTACTCTGTCAGGGTGCAGCAGTGTGCAGCCTAAATTGGATTAATACATGATGCTCAGTGTGCTGTATTCCTGTACTCCATCACAATCTCCTATAACAAATTATGGCAGGAAATAAACTTTATTAAATTCATCACTATGCATTAAAAAAAAAAAAAAAAAAGACATCTTATGCTGTTTCTGACTATCAAGCTCCATGCCATCAGGTTTTAAACTCACAACAATGTTGCCCTGTGATCTCTATGAAAATCATCTGGAGAAAAACTGCACCAGCAGGGGTCAGGGGCCCTTCCCTGTGTTCAGGCTATTACAACTATTACAACTATTATAGCCTGAACCCCTGTGTTCAGGCTATTACAACTCCCAACATTACTGGGGTCAAATAATGTAAGGGATGGCACAAAACTCCGAGTGCCTCTTCCAGGTGCTGCTCCTTTCATTGTCTCTCTCAAACCAGCAGTCCTTGTCCTCTCAGAAGCTGCGCAGTGGTGTGAATGAAACCCTGAGGCTCTGAGCTCCTTGTGATGCAGATCTGTGCTGGTGTTCACTGGGGTTCTTGGATGAGGGAGAAGATGAGGATCTGACTCCATGTTTCAGAAGGCTGATTTGTAATTTTATGATATATATTACATTATAAATATACTAAAAAATAGAAGAAAAGGTTCCATCAGAAGGCTAGCTAAGAATAGAAAGAAAAAGAGTGATAACAAAAGCTTCTGTCTTGGACAGTGTCCAAGCCAGCTGACTGTGATTGGCCATTAATTAGAAACAACCACATGAGACCAATCCCAGATGCACCTGTTGCATTCCACAGCAGCAGATAATCAATGTTTACATTTTGTTCCTGAGGTCTCTCCGCTTCTCAGGAGGAAAAATCCTAAGGAAAGGATTTTTCATGAAAGGATGTCTGTGACACAGATCTCCACATGCCCTTTGGGCTTGTGCCTGTAAGCATAAGATAATTTGTACTATCCATTCCTCGCTACTAGGGTGTAAAAAACATATTTCTTTTTAGTTTTATGTTTTAAACCAAAAGCCCTTCCAAGCCCCTTCTGCAAAGGTACAACAAAACCAAAACTCCACAGGTAATTACTTTCTTGCTGCTTTCCAAGCTTTCATCAGCATCTGTTTACTCAAATCTCTGTCTATTCACCACAAAAGAGTTTATTTTATATAGAGGAGGTATTTCATTGTATGTACTTCACTAGAGAGGATTTTCTTTCTTTCAGGAAGATGCAAAACTACAGAAAACTTTCCACAAGCCATGTCCTTTTATATCTCCTATTATTTTACCAGCACTCCATGCTGATGGTTTGTATTAGTTCCACCTGACTTGTCTGTCAGGTTTATTCCAGTTCTGTGATTCACTAGAGCCACTATCCAATAACTGGATCTTCACACAAAACTCATTTCTACAGTCTATCAGAGGTTTTTCCATCTCTCAGCAGCACCAACAATTTTTCTTGCATTTCTCATCAACACTTTTGAAGCCACACTTCAAGCACCACAACCCGCATGAGAGCAGTTTCCCTTTTTCCTCCCTTCAACTTCCCTCACTTTCTTCCACATGACCTATGAAAACATGTCCTTGTCCTGCACCTTTCTCAAAGGGCAGGTGAATATTTTGAAAGTCTGGCACAAAACCTGTGACCAGCATGGCTTTGGAATAGTCATGGAAGCCTCTTTAGCCTCGCATCTTACTTTCTAAATGATTCAAATGAGTCAAGTATTTTTCACCCACAGACCCTCTATTACATATTCCTCAGACTTGTCCTTAAGCTCTCTTTTGATCAACTTATTTCACAATATGGGATATTAAAATAATTAATAGAAAGATGACAAAATCCTATATGATTTATCCATGTATTCAAAAAAATTCTAAGTCTTCCTTTATTACTACTAAGGAGCAGAAATTGTGCTTTATTCCAGAATCACTACTCCAAAACCACAGGAACTAAACTTAGTGATTACAAAATACAGTAAACATTCAGTCTTCCACATGGTAATCAGTAAAAAGTCTTGACACTCTAATTTCTAAAGTCTGAGAAGCTTCATGTAAAAATCCACCTACTGGGATCAGATTAGCAGAACACATTAATGCTGTGACTTTGAAAACTATCTCTGTGTTATTTTGTAACAATGGATTATCTTCAGTAAAATCTATCCCTAATCAGGAAACTAATTATGTAAATCCCTGAAACTCGTCAAGGTAAATACCAAAGGTCCCTAATGATACAAATAAGAAAATACTTCTCTTTTGATTTCCTTGTGTAATTTTTTTTTTGTTACAGAAAGTAGTGCCATGAGGATTGCCAACCTAATTTTTTGTACCTTATCACAGTATTTTTCAATCATTGAAAAAGCTTGCCAAGTGAGATCTTACCATTGGATGCCACTCTGTAACTTTATTAAAACTGAACAAAAACAAAACCCTCTGTTGTATTAAACTGTAATACAGTTGTTATGATAGAGAGAGTGATTCATGCTTATCCTCAGTTTGAGCTACATCACTTTACAGCAAGATTGAAATAATTCATCCAGGCAAGATGAAAGGTATTTGAATTTTCTTGTTTGCTGCTTGACAGTTTTACAATATATATTGCAGTTCTATTTGCTTTATTACTTAATATTTCTCCTGGCACTGTTAAAAAAATATCTCATTTTAAGGCTGTAATAAAGACCGTAACTCCCCATTAGCATTGTACCAGTGTGACTGCAATAAAATTGATTTAGCTTACAGCAAGTGTGATGCTGGTGTGTGAGCACTGATTGAGCTCAGCACTCCCCTGAGCTCAGAGTGCAGGAATGGGCAGCACAGAGCTGAGCACAAGTGTGACAGAGCATCCCTGCTGCAGCCCAGGCAGCTTCTCCCCTAATTCTGTGCAATTTCCAGGTTTGTGCATGAGCCCCAGCAATGCAGGGAATGGGCAGAACCTCAGTAACACACGTTGTGCTTAACTGCAAAGAGGTTTAACTGCAGGAACTCTGAGAACTATGCTTCCTTCAGTGTTGCAGACATCTTTTATGGAAAATCCTTTCCTTAGGATTTTTCCTCCTGAGAAGCTGAGAGGCCTCAGGAACAAAATGTAAACAATGGTTATCTGCTGCTGTGGAATGCAACAGGTGCATCTGGGATTGGTCCATGTTGGATGTTTCTAATTAATGGCCAATCACAGTCAGCTGGCTCAGACTCTCTGTCCAAGACACAAACCTTTGTTATCATTCTTTTCTATTCTATTCTTAGCCAGCCTTCTGATGAAACCTTTTCTTCTATTCTTTTAGTATAGTTCTAATGTAATATATATCATAAAATAACAAATCAGCCTTCTGAAACATGGAGTCAGATCCTCGTCTCTTCCCCAATCTGAAAATCCCTGTGAACACCATCACACTTCAGATTGAAGGGGAAGATACAGGATTGTGTTACAGCTGCTAAAGAACTCAAAGGTTATGCCCTTCTTGCTCAGGAAAGTGTAGGATCTTTAAGATATTTTAGCCAGGACACAATCACAGCATATAAAAAACCCCCTTCAGGTTCTTCTCAAGGTGGATATTTGGTGGTGGTCAGGAATTCACTTTTACACAGTCGCTATTCTACTAAACTGAATTTATTTAAACAAAGATTTGGAGCTGCCTGTGATGTGTGAGGCTTCATTTCTCACAGGTATGGCCCAACATTTTCAGATGTGAGCACTGTAACACGTATTACACTGTAACATCACCTTCCAAGCCTGAGCTTTGGTACTCCAACTGTCCTTTTCTGTACAATCAAAACTCTGGAAAATCAGAGCTCATTTGAAACTCTAAAATTGCATTGCTTCCTCTCAGTATTGTTTTCTCAAAGTCAGTGCTCATAACACACAGTTTTTCCCTACAAAATACTTTTGAGTTCAATCATTCCCAACTGGTTAATGTATATTTAGGTGTCTTTTAGTATTGACAATGTATCTGCTTCACTGCCTCGGTGTAAATTTAAATCATTATCTGTAATCAGCAATAATATTATTACTAAGCTGCAATACCACATAGAACTCTCAATTATCACATTAAATTTAGATTATATTATGCTAAGAGATATCTTTATGCCCAAGAGTAATTTTGCTTTTAAAATTCATCTGTGTTTAAAATGAGTGAAAAGAATATATGAGCCATTATCATTAGGTGAGAACAATTATCTTGATTAACAATTGTTATGCACTAAAATGAAGTGTTATTTTGATAGTTTTGATTTTTGATGCCTTTTTTTGGATCTTAGCAAAGTTGTGTGAAACAGAACACAAAACCTATATTTTCTTTGCAATAAAGGCAATCTAGTAACCTAATCAGACCTCTAATACCAAAGAAAAAATACATTAAAATAACCCTGGAGAGTAATTTTGTGCTACTGTTCAAGAGATTTCCAAAATTTCTACCAGTCTTCCAAAACTAGTCATTAATATGATCAGCTGTTGAGAGACAGAATTGGCTCTGCTGCTGGAACTAATAATTTACTTTTTCTTTGGCCACTGTTACACACATACACCCATAAATAAGCTGATCCCAGGAAATGAGCTAGAATTCTCACCTAAGAAAGGCATTTCTAAAACCAAAAAGCCCCATTTAATTTAATTTACTGTACCAGAGTTCAGTATCTATTAACATCTGAACATCCTTCTACTGCAGCTAAAAGCTGATGTCAGTGTTCTCTCTTTATAGGCCAAGCACCCAAAATTCCTCAAAGCTGAAAGATGTGATCTGGAATTTACAGCAGAAATGCTCCAGGCACAGCCTGTGCTGCTGTTTCTCACCACAGCAATGCAGCAGGGTATGAATTTTCCTTCTGCTCTGTTAACCTTTCTGCTCCCTGCCAGTCAACAGAAATGGCCTCAGTGATGATGCTGCCAGTGCAGAATCATTTAGACAAAATGGACGCATCAGATTTAAATATATATAGAGATATTTTCATTATTCTTATCTCCCACTTCCCTTTTGACTCTTTTCAGCAACTTCTTAAGTGGATTTCTGGGCATTCATTGATTAATGGAGTAAGAGACTCATAGATTACAGCCAGAAAAACAAAAAAATAATTAATCTGATTGTTTTTTTGCAAATCAAAAGGCCAAAACCTGACCCAAAAGCATCAGCCTGAAAATGGAAATATTTCAAAGGCAGGAGGAATCCAACTTGTTGGTACTCTCTGTTGTGCCAGACATACAGATGACACTCTCAATTCTCTCAACATCACCGAGTAGACTTCATTATTTCTATTTTTTTTTTTTTAATCCTTAGCATCTGTGAAAATAGGTCTTTCTTTAATCTGAATGCTGACTAAAAGGGGTTTCTCAGAGAATGTAAACAACCAGGAGGAATTGCTAACACAAACCTCAGATTTGTGGTTCATGCTATCCCTAGAGAAAAGCTGAATTTCTCACATTAGCACTCCCTGCCAGCCTAACTTCAGTGACCAAGAGCTTTCCTCCCAAACACCCAACTAATTAACAAAGGAGCCTGAGCAGAATTTTTTGACAGAGGGGAATCCAAGGTTCTGTTCACAGGCTCTGTGGCTGAAACTACACAGACGTTATCAGAGCCCAGCACAAGAGTGAAAGCGCTTCTAAATGTGGCTTTGAAAACTTTCTTTCCAATATTTTCCCTCTATTACCGGTTTTTTTTAGTGAGTCTCACTCACAGCATCCAGCAATTATTTCTGAGTGACAGCAAACACTCATTGTTCCAACCCTGCAGAATTCCTTGCCAATTAGTGCTACCACCAGCTCTGTGGAGCAGGAGACACAGTAAACTTTCTCTTAGAATTCATTTGAAACTATTTCTGCTGGTGGATGCCATAATATATTGGCATATATTTCATCCACATGCAAGACTGGAAGAAGTCAGGCAGATATTTCCTTGCATTATCAGGCAGAAATAAAAAGGAAAGGATTGAAGCACACTTGGATCAGGGATATAAAAGCAAGTAGCTTTTGTTCTCTGATACTTCGGGGAGAATGTAGAAATTGTTTTTGAATAGGGAAATGATCCCATGACACCCTTGAGGAGTGCTTACATTTCATGACACAGACAGCAAAAATGAAGTGTAAAACAACTGTGTTAAAGCCAAATATACAAAATAAAGACAGAAGAAATGAACTCTGTCTTCTGGGGCTATGCACAAATGTTGGTGCCACTGATGTCCACAGTAAAGCTTTCCCTAACCAGGTATCTATTTCCTTGCAGGGGAGCAGCATCACCAGTTCAGCTCCACACATAAGGAATGTCTGCCAATTTATTACTTAGAAGCCAGCTAATATGTTTCAGACCACTCCTGTAAAATACTGCTTCTTCACAGTAATTAATCAGCAGCTTGCTCAATATAACAGCTTTGTCCTTATTTTTCTAATAAATGGCAAAGCAGCTCTCCCCATACAGCCTCCAGTTGCTAATTTAATTAACTGCAAGCATGTGACTAGTTTATCTTTAATAGTGCACACTTTTTCTTCAGAGGAATCCATCAATGATTCCTATATTATTTCCCTGCCTATTTCCCCCTGCCCTTGCACTATCCATCAGGAACCAAATCTACTTTTTATTCCCCTTTCCTTGCAGCTGCAGGAGCTGTTGAGGCACACAAGGGCGAGCAGCAGTGACAGCCTGGCCTGCCCCAGAAACACAACCATGACTCACCAGTGCACTTTCAACCCGTGTCTCATGCCTTCCACCAAGTGTTTTCTGCCCCTCTGTGTCTCCAGAACTAATTAATTCTCAGCAGAGTGCTCACTAAGTAGATCAGGAAAGAGCTGTGGCTGCAGGCTGTATTTATGTAAATGCAGAGAGGTTCAGTCTCAGGCTGGTCAGCTTCTACCCTTTGCAACAGCAAATGTGAGCACAGGATCAATGCTCACCAGAAACGCTGCCAAAACACATTTCCCTGTTTGCCACTTCATTCCAGTGCGAGGAAATGCCATTTCCCTGGAAGGAAGGAGCTCACTGACCTCTGGTAGAACTCACACCTCTGTCCATCAGAGCCCCATTAAGGCACTGAGCAACACAAGGCTCCAGGAGATACTGAGGCACAGCCCAGGGCTATGGCTGGGAGAGACCAGAATTAGAGAATTCTCTGGCAATTAGAGATTTCCAGGCTGATCCATGATCTTTCCACTCCTGTGCTGCATGGCACCAGGCAGGCAATGACATCCACCATCTCTTTGGTTATTCATCTACTAAATGGGTACTGCAGCACAGATATGCTCACTGTGCACAAAGGAACATTCTGAAGACTCTATGTTGTTGTTTAAATACAGGTATTTAACTGGCAGGCTAGAGAACACAAGCTAAATTTCAGAGGCTGTAAAGAAATGCTAGAAAGCATAGAGCAGAAATAAATTACTTGTCTAATTAAATTCCTTTCATGTAGCTTGAATTGCATACAGTGCTTATGAATAATATACAGCAATTGAAAAGAATTGACTTCTGCTTACATACTTAACAAGTCTGAGTTTCCTAAAACAGCTCATTTACCCAATCAGATTTTGTGGTAATCACAGTTAATGTCATGTATTTGAGGCCTTATTACAGAGCCACCATGCCTGTATCAAACTCTTGTCTTGTTTCTATCCCTGGTTTTTAATGAAATCATAACCATTGCCATCAACAGTGGGGGAATGTAAAAAGACTGCTGGGTTATGCTATTGCTTCCTGATAGGGGTAGGAAGGGTAGAATGAATTATGAAGTAACATGAAGTCCTGTTAAACAGAATTAAAAGCATAAGAAAAGCAAATGAAATTTTATAGGCACTTTGTAGGAACTTAATAATTCACCCAAGAGCAGCAAAGTTCCCATAGTCAGGTATACAGAATGTTTTAGAGGGGAAAAAAACCGCAATAACTAATTAATCTCCTGTACTTCCAAGATATGTTTCATTCATCTAAGCATACAGCAACAAAATAATTTGGAATTTTAATTAATATTTATTTCAGATAGACATCTTGGGAAAAAATCTTTGCCAAGCCTAAATTAAAGATCACGGCCCAGTTTTCATTCCTTTAGAATTTGTGTTCATTGTATTTAAAGTTAGCAAGGTAAAATTTAGTTGGAATAGCTTTCCCCTTAGCCTGGAGAAGAGGAGGCTCCAGGGAGAGCTCAGAGCCCCTTCCAGTGCCTAAAGGGGCTCCAGGAGAGCTGGAGAGGGGCTGGGGACAAGGATGGAGGGACAGGAGCCAGGGAATGGCTGCCAGTGCCAGAGGGCAGGGCTGGGTGGGATCTTGGCAATGAGGAATTGTTCCCTGTGAGGGTGGGCAGGCCCTGGCACAGGGTGCCCAGAGCAGCTGGGGCTGCCCCTGGATCCCTGGCAGTGCCCAAGGCCAGGCTGGACACTGGGGCTGGAGCAGCCTGGGACAGGGGAAGGTGTCCCTGCCATGGCAGGGGTGGAATGGGATGAGCTTTAAAGTCTTGTATCGACCCAAACCATTCCATGAGTCTGAGATTCCCCACATTTAAAAGATATGGTCTTTCTCTGAAGTATCTTTGCAAGAGATTTGGCCTCTGTGTATAATTCTGTGTATAATTTGTTTGTGAACACAGAGTCAAGCTGCCCTGAATTATTCAAGTTTTGTTCCTCAGTCTGCTTTCCCAACATCTCCATTTTCAAGCCTGTTACATCAGTAAGACACAGCTCCATGCATTTTTGTGTGCTTTGATATCTTGTGTTAGACCTGTGTGTGTACAAGGAAACAATGGTGATGAACAGATAAAGCATTTAAATTTACTTTGAGCTACAAGTATTTATTTCATCCAGTCAGATGAAGAACAAAGAGAGATCCAAGGCAGCATCAGAGGCCAGGATATCTGCAGAGGTAACCCCTGTCCATCAGGAAAGCTGCTCATGAACAACTGCAAAGAAGTTGTTCTGTCAGAGAAATACTCAAAACAAGCAGAGTGTGCTCTGTGGTGCTGGAGGAGCAAGCACAGCACAGACACTGCCAAGCTCGTGTGAGGTTTCACAGAATGAGCTGCACTTCCCTCCTCCGACACCACAGGACTGCAAAGTAAATTGTTTTATGCTTATGAAAAAATTAATCTTTTCTGTATTTCAGAGTGGGTTATTACTTTGGTTATAAATTTACTTCCACTTTTATTGGTACTCTGTTGTTTTGTATACCCTGAAGAATAAACACTGTAGAAGTCCTTGACTTCAAAAAAGGCATAATTTGTTCTGCTGGAGAATGTTTTCATCAAGCAGGAAGGACAAAAAAACCTGCACTCATTATTATGACATTGTAACTATTAGGAAAAAAATTAGACCTGGGATGGTATTTAGTATTCCTAACAAGATACCAGCCCAATCTGGTATTATTAGATTGCTCTCTTTCTACATTAAAAGTAACTAATGGGTCAATTTTCTCTAGGTCTCACTCCAGTGATACATGGCAGGCTTTTTGCCCTGAAGCCAAGATCACAGAAATGCATAAATAGCTTTTGATGAAATTAAAGTCTCTCCTTTAGGGGGTTCACTGTTATTATTCTGCTATCATGGGTTTGAGATTTCCCATCCCCCTGCCTCTCAAATAATGATATTGCTGATATTTAACAGCCTGCACTGAGGTGGTAATTTACAGGAGAGGATGAGTTCAGTGGAAAAACATGGGTTTACAGTACCTGAACCCTTGGAAGCCAGTGAGCAGTGCTAAAACCAGACATATTGTGGTTGCTTTGCCCTCCCCAAAATGTGCCATAAATTCTGTATGGAAAATGTTCCTTCATCCGGGTCTTGTCCCTGGATTGGAATTCAATAAAGCTGAAATCTTAAAGCAGGGCTCCTCCTCTTTTCCTTTGCCTGCTAACAACACTGAGAGTTAATGCAGAGAACAGAGTGTGAGAACTACCTATGACAAAATGTGCCTTTTACAGGAAATTTTTGTACCAGCAGGTATTCTATAATGTCACTGGAATGTGATCAGCTGCACTCCTTTAGCTTCAGGTTCTTAAACACAGCTTGGGTTTCCTTAGCAAACTACCACAGAAAAGCTTCAAGAGCAGGAAATCTCACTTAGATAATCACTATATTTACAGCCAGACCTACTGATACAGTAATTCCTTTAAAAGGCACATTTTCTCATATGTCGCTGTTCTCACATGTGTCTGTTCTCTGCATTATCTATCAGTGTTATTTGCACACAAAGGAAAAATAATACAAACCTCACAGGGAGATGTCTCATAATTATTCAGCCAAAAAACCCCCAGTGACTCAGTGCACTGTTCATTACAAACTAAATTAAGGTGCAGGGCTCTTTCCAGTTAAAAATATTTTATGTACTGACCACAAGGCACAGTCACTTGAGCTCTCTGACAGTCATATCATGATCTGTAATATTTAGTGCTCAATTCCACTGATTTTGATCACAGGCGAGGGCCATGGTGTACTCCTGGGTCTGGGCCATGGCTTTGGCATGACTGTTCACTAAGTGAGGTGCTGCTAAAGGCATTATTGCATTATCACTGCAAACCAGTGACACCTGGTGACATGCATACTTTGTACCAGGACATCATCACATCACCCTCTTAGTTTTTAAGAGTAACTAACAGCTCTATTGCACAGGTTTCAGTGTCTCACCACTCTTGCTGACCCTAAGGGACAGGAGCCTTTGGTGCCATCACTGCTCCATGGCAGGCACTGCTTCAAACCCTCTGAGAGTGAGGAATGCAGCGACTCCTTTGGGACATGGCACAGACCTGTGGGCAGGATGTTCTTCCATACTCTCACTCCTCACCCACATGGATCAAAATGCCCAAGTCTGAAAACTTTCTGACTGCTGAGAGTCCCTTCTGAAACAAGCAGCTTCAGGTACAGGGAAAGGTGCCCCAGATATTTTGATGACTTTGACCATGACTGGCAGTTCCCGGGCAAGAATTTGTAGGGTTTGTTTTACACATGCTCAGTGCTAACTCTGACTGCTGTAAATCACCAAAGAAGGCACATATAACTTCTGTGTCAATCTACCTTGAACATAAATTTTCTTTTGCAACTCTAAAGAGATGAAAACCACAGAATTTTAATAGAAAAGTGCAACGTGCATGTTTTTACTCAACACACTAGATTTTTTTGAGAACTGCCAGTTTTCATCCTGCTTACTAATTGACTACTGTGTAAAGCCAAATACTCCCAGACCCTCAGGAGAATGCTAATGCATAAATGCACAGTACAAATTAATCAGAATGAAGACGAGTGGTAAACAGGCACTAACCAAGAAACAACTAGAAAGATCAAAAAATATTCACTGAATACAAATTCTGTTTTAAACTCTGTTTGTAATGAAATGCAATCCTACCAGACAATCAGCTTTTTACTACAGAGCAGCATTTTAAGCATGTGCCACTACAAATCATCTCATCTTTTAAACACTTGAATGCATAAACAAATAGTTGCAAAGCAGCAAGATATCTCACCAGCAGCTAATTTATTGTATGACTTCATTCATCTCATGATGAGCAATTCCCAAGTTGTATTTCCATTTTAAAGTATCTGTGGATTTTGTTACTGTCACTTTTAGTTAAATTCTTCTTACTTTTCCACAATAAAGTGGTTCTAATTGCCTACTTGAGAGAAGACTTGGCTTTACTGGGATTTATGGATGTAAGTTTGAGATTAAAATTACCCTTCCCAAACAAACAGCAGCAGCTAACACAGCAATACAAATAGTTTTGCTCCACAGCAGCAGTCTAGAGTCTGGATCCAGAGCTCCCTTGTGTCAGCAGTAATCTGATGCACTGAGGAAAACTGAGCCACTTCTAAGTTCCTCTTTTCAGTCGGGCGGCAAATTTGTTCAAGCAGCCTGCACTGCAGAGGCAGGGCAGTGCTTACCCCAAAGCAAAGCCCACTGCAACCAGGAATCCTCCCCCAGACTTCCTGGCCTTTGGATGCAGCCCTAAAGCACAGAAATCCAACACCTGAAGGGTTTATATCCTAATGAGAATGATCTCATGGACACTCAGGCAAACCTTCATGCTTCAACAGGAACAGCATCAAATTAAGTCCATCTAATAACTTCTGAGCTGTTCTAGCTATAAAATAATTTGACAATCAACTGGACATCATTAACGCAGGCTGCATAATAGGCAAATGGGAATCTAATAACTTTCTCTAAGTTCTGTATTATAGCCACTTGAAATTGCCATTACAATATTCTCTCATCAGTATATTCTTTAAAATTCAAACTGTGTGCTCCTGCAGAAATTACTAAGAAATAAATGCTGTTCAAGGAACCATAGCAGGCCTTTAGAAGAATGAAGTATTTTTTTTACACTTCATGAAGACCGATGTAACCTGACACAAAGCCTGTCTCTGGCTGTTCTCACATGCACTGGAACATAAAGCCCTCAGCTTTGGGGTCATCATGCAAGGAAACCAGCCTTGAGCAGCAAAGGGGAACACCCCAGTGCATATAACTCATTGTCCTCTGCTCTGACAGGTGGATGGAAACTGATAGAGGACTGAAAAGAGCAGCATTTGTACTGAGATATAGCTCTGGAACAAAACCAGGTGTCTGCCACGTTGGCTTTAGAGCCTGCATTAATTTGTGAATTGATATTTTCACAAAGGAATACATGAAAACAAATGCAGATGCAGAGTGAATAAAGAGAACTGAAGGGATGTGCTGGGGAGATGCCTTTCATACAGAGATCAAACCTATTATGCATGTGATTATACATTCAGGTATTTAAAATAAAACATTTGGAAAGGTGTCCCATAGTTGAGGCTCCTTTGAGAATTTTCCTTACAATATTTTCATTTTGAATGACTCCAACTGGATTCAAGATAACCTCTAAGGTGGAATTGCTAGACAAGGGACACATGAACTCCCCCACAAGGCTCTGGAAAAGGCAATATTCCTCCACAGAAAATTAATCAGCCATTCATTTTCAAATGCCATGTAGGGAGTCCCCCTTTCTGCCACTCTCTAGTTAATGCACATCCTCAGTGCTCTGATGGGTCAGGCAGTTTCCTTAGGAAACCTGGTAAAAGTTGGTCATATATTGGTTTAGTCTCTAATAAACCATACTGGGAGAGGGCACATAAAGTGGACATTTGGAGCTCATCAAGCTTACCCAACAAGAAGTGAAAACCAATCAAATGTCCACCTCTGAAAGGAGATGCTCAAGCTCTGGAATTAAAAATGAAAACCTACCAAAACAGAACAGAAATGCACCAACCTTTTTTCAGTCTATTTCTCTTTAGTCCTCAGCTATGACACATTCTCTGTGTATCATATTAATTGAGAGTCAGTCCTACGTTACTTTCATGACCACAAAAATATACCCCAACAACGATAATGCCCTGGATGAGTAATATTTCAGTAATACTTTGCAATCAAATAAACAACTCTTGCACTACCATATCCCTTAAGGTACAGCCAGACAGTTCCTCTGCCAATTCCCAGACAGCTCATGGAAAGCCAGCAGGTGTGACAAATGAGCTGGAGTTTCAGACTGTGCTTTACAACAGATGTATTTACACATATCACAATCTACTGGTGGGGATGGAGCAAGCTACTGCCAAATGTTAGATGAAATGTTATCAAACAGAATTCTCCCAACAAATTCCCATCATGCTGACTATTGAGATCAGCCTGCCATGTGCAATTTTTCATGTTATGGCATGTCCTCAATCAAGTATTCTTTAAGCTATTGTTACTATTTTAATTATCCTTCTCTTACTCACCAGTATATGAAAAGTATGTATTTTACATGAACAAAGAAATTGCAGAATGCCTGTCTAGAGACCTGTGCCACTTACATTTTTAAGCTCCTTCATAAGCTTACTTAATAATTAAATTCAAAAAGACACATCAAAACCATAAATCTGCTCCTATTTCTGGTTCATGCTGCTCTGCAAAGGGCTCTCCCTTTCAGGCAGCAGCACAGGATTTGGTCTGGCCTGAGCAGCTGCTCTTTATCACAACAGCTGCCATTCCTGGAGCAGGTGGGTGCCAAGGAGAGCCCTCAGTGTCCCCAGTGCCCCTGGGTGTCGGTTTCTTGGCTGTTTAGGTGGCCTGGAAAGGCCCAGGGTGGCCTTGGACAGCCCGGCGCTTCAAAGGACGAGGAGAGACTTCTGATCTTTTCTCGGTCTCGGTGTTTATTAATTGTTTATCTAAAAGATTTTCTTTCAGCCCGACAGAGGTCTGCACAGCAGCCAGCCATGAGCACACTGAGAGCCCCCGGGGTGGTCACTTATCTTTATACCCGAAGTTACGTATACAATATTTATAATTTTTCCCCAATACCTTCTACCCTTATTAACCGGTGCTCTTCTAGTAATAACCAATCCCAAAGCGCCAACATCACCACAGAAGATGGAGGCCAAGAAGAAGAAGAAGAAGGACAGGACACGCCCCAATTCCTCCATCTTACTTCTTGAGACCCTCCTGTACAGAAATCCTAAACCCTGTGTCTCACACTCTAATTAACTTATCCCTTCACCATTCACCCCAGTGAAATCCTCCCATCCTCATACAGGTGTCGTCTCCTGTGTAGGATCAAAGTCCAGCCACCAGACACTTCTGGCAACATTCCAGGACTCCCGAGCCCCCCAAGGGTGTTCTTGGCTACTCTGCACCTCCATCCTGAGGTGCTGAGATCCCACACCTGGGTGCTCTTGTGACACTGTGGCCCCAGGCAGACCCTTCAGAGGAAAAGAAGGGGCTCCTGGGGAAGCTGCCACCACAGGGGCTGGGCCCTTTGCAGCTCTGCCACACGAAGAGGCACCTTGGGATGCACTGGGGCACCTGCAGGGACAGCACAGGACACGCTGGCTCAGAAAACAGCTCACAATCCTGGTAAAACACAGCCACAGTCTCAGTAAAACACAGCACTGCTCGTGGACTGAGCCTGCTGGTGGTTACTATTCCCTCACGGTAACACCTCCTACTGTGCTCCACCACAGACAGGATTTTGTTGCAGCACCCTCTGAGCAGTGAAATCCAACACTACAGACACAACCCCACTCAGCAGAGCCATCACAGACACAGCCCAAGTGATGTGCCAGGCTCAGTGCACCTCACACACACAGAAACCATGAGTATTAACCTGCTGCTGCTCTATAATTGTGTTGTTTCTTCATGTGGTAATGTCTGTTCACACCTCCAAAAATACTTCTCTTCCTTCATCAGCATCACTATAAATGTTATAGTTTTGACAAGGGGTTTGGAACTGCCCAGGATGGCAGCAGCTTGCTTTCTTTGCATGTCCTTAAGGAGAGCTGAGCATTTAGAGGAATTTTAAAAATAACCATAAGAAATCCACAGTCCACAATTGCAACTTACACTTAAGAGTTCTGATTTGTCTTTGACACATTTTCAGTAACTGCCAGAAAACCTGCAAACTTCCAAGGTTTGCTAGCACAACTGTGGCACTGAAACTAAAGCTTCTGTATTAAAATGCATTCTGAGGGAAAAAAATCTAACTTGTTTTCAATTCCACTGTTTGCGTTTCACTCTGCACTTGTTAGTCATGTGCTTCATGCACTTAGGAAAAAGAAGGTTTTCTAAGGCTGAAAAAACACATTTATTATTAGCATTTTCAATAAATATACACTTAGTAGAGAAATATCTGGATAACTTTGGATCTTGGATCTTACAAATAGCAGGGGCTCTAGAGGCAACTTAGGCACAAACTGAAAAGCAGAAGACATTAATAACTAGAAAACATGTTTAAATATGATTTTACCTCTAAAAGTGATTATTTTTCAGAAATTTCAAAATGAGGACTCCTACCTCTTCCAAAGCCCATAATGAATCAACCACAGGCTTGATCTTCTTACTGTTATATAGATTTAGGAGTTTGTCCATCACACCCTTGACCAGGCCACCTCGATTCTGTTTGAAGAGCAGATTCAAGAGGGAAAACCCAGCAATGACTTTGTTCTCCTCATACAGCTTGATGGGATTTACTTTCTCAACCTGCCACCACTGGGAACCAATAAACAACAGCATGGTTAGAAAAACATTTTTCTAGAATTGTGCGGGGAAGTTCACAAGCGAGCTGCCTGTGCAGATGTGATAAATGACTCACGAAGCAGCAGCCAGGAGGAGCAGCAAGGATTTGATTCCAGGATGAGGAAAGGGAGGGTGCAGCTGACTGACAAGCAGGAGTAAAACACAACCTCGTGCAGGAGGAGCTCAGGGTGTGAGAGGGATGGGAACACATCTGGGTTTGTAGGAGGGTCTGGCAGCAAGGAGTTTGGATTGCCCAGATGTTCATGGCCACTCCTGGCCCTGACTCTGCCCAGAACCAAAGGAACCAGGCACTGCCTATCAGCTTTACATCCATTATTATGTTAATGACACTTGAGCATACCTCGCAGTGTCTGATGAAAGGATTTTATTTCATTTAGCCCAAGAGCATCATTTACAGCGAGAGATGCCACTTCCCTGCAAATTTCATTTGAATGGGTAAATTTTTAATTAGAATTTTCATACAATTTTTATGAGTTAATTTTGCAGCATAATTACATAAAGAAACTAGCTATAATTGTAGACAAAATTTGTATGTTTTTTTATTCCTTCAATTTATTCATATTTATTCTGTCAATAAATAGCAATACTATCTGAAAAAGACTTCAGCTGAAATTTATTTCATTGGGCCAACCTAGTCTACACACTAAATGCATCTGGATATTCTTACATTACCAGTAAAAAGGCTGCATAGCAATGATTATCTTGTTTTGGTCACAAGTGTGTGACAATGACAGGGATCCTCCCACTACAACCATTAAAACAATGTAGGAGGCACAGAACAGCTCCTTGCTCTGGCTTCTCTTGTTTTCAGCTACACAGAGACTTTTGAGGCCAATTCCTCCTGGGAAGAGGGTGTTGCTGGACGCACTAAATGAGATTTTGGCAAAAAGATCATAGGGAAAAGTCTTTTCTGAACATCTGTCTTATGTTTTTCCTGTATGAAGGAATTGCTTTCACTCTTGGTTAACTTATTTCTTGCTGGCAGTTTATATGATTTATTTGTCCTACTTTTGATCTCTAGGATTTCTGCAAAGATTTCTGCAAAGTTGTTGTAGAAAGCTGAAGAAAAAAAAATTTGAACTTTGCATTTGTTGACATCATCAATTAGGAAACAAATGCCACATCATCATCTCTTTGATGTCACTTGAACATGGAGAACTGAAAAATGCTTTTCTGTATGAAACAAACTTCTGAAAAGCTGGAATTGACTGGGCACAGGCCCATTTAAGAGGTACATCTCCTTTAATTCACTGCATGGTCCTAACAGTGTTTTCAGATACAAGGACCCTTCAGGGTACAGTTAATCATACCCATGGATGTGATATTTTGCCACGAGTAAATAAATAATGCAGTCTAAACTTTGCTGTGTAAGAGCTCTGTGTGCCACAGACAATTTCAATGGCAATGTGAAATGCACACAGATCCAGTTCTGGTCCAGCTGTGCTGCCAGGAGGAAACATGGCACAAAAACACAACATCAGGAAGAACAACTCAGCAGAGACAAATGAAAATGACGAAGATGAAAATGCCACAGAAAAGACCAAAGTTAGAGGAAAGAGCATCATCACAGAGACACTTACTGATTTTGCAAAACTGAAGAAGCTTTTTGTCTCCCCAGTAACCATGTTAGATGAACCTGTAAAAGATGAGCACATTCACACACAAGTTATTATTACAAGCTGCAGCAGACCATTTAGTACATGTAAAATCATCTCTATGATTCATATTTGAGAAAAAAACAACATGCCCAGGTATAAATGAGATTAGTAGAAATATTTTGAGAATAAAAAACAACAAAGAGGGCAAGGCAACAAAGCCCTCCAGGTTTACAGGAATTCTGAGCTGGCACTGACAATCTATCAAACTGGGGACAGGTTAGGTTCTGCTGGGCATCTTCCCATAAACACAGCACTGCTCATGGATTGTGAGCATAAACATAAACACAGCAATCCCTTCAGCTTCATCCCTTCCCAACAGCATTCTTCCTGAAATTGTCCTTCACGCTTCTCTCTCACAAAAACTGCATGGAATTTTCCTTGGCAAGAATGAGAGACCCAGCCTTTCTACCATCCCTCTCTTGTATCACCCAATGATGCTTAACCATCTGTACTGTAGGTTCACTTTCAATTTTGGATTTACTTTTCTAAATATTATTTTAAATCTCTTTTTTTTTTGTATTACCATTTATTTATCAATAATTTAGTCCATGGTCAGCTTCACTAAAACTCTTGACTGGAGTGATCAAACTGAGCAAGCACAGCATGTCAATCACCAGTTCTGGAAGAAGGGGTATGGATGCTTTTAAGCTCTGCAAAACTTTAGTTTTGGAATGTGTACCTGCTTTTGTCCACTCACCATATAAAATGTAAGTCCCAAGTGGTTTGAGAAGACTGAGGCCTTTCCCAGTATTTTCTCCACAAAGACAGTCCAAAACAATATCTACTCCATCTGCTGAGATTCTAAAACAAGGAAAAATCTCTTACTTTGCAGTAAGGTACACAGGGCTGGTTGTTAACAAAATGCCAACATTTCCCAGGTACTTTAGAAAGGACTCTAAGGTTGAGGCTTTGCTGTGAAAACTTTACCCTCATCAAAATACATTTGAGACTCATTCAGTGGCACAGTGCAAGTTTTTCAGCTAGCCATCTCATGCCTCTTAGGCATTAAAGAGGGGGAAACCATCTTGTTCCCCATTTTTCAGGGCTTTCAGTAAAACTATATTATCAAAAGGCAACAGATACAAAGTTCTTTTTTGACTGAACGAAATATCAGAGAATGCTTTTTTGTGAATAGAGAAAAAGGATATTTTCCTTATTCACATCTAATATTATTTTTCTGAATTTGTGAGAAAATAGATCTTATCCTAATTTCTTTTCATACAAAGTTACTCATAAAGTTATTTGCAGAGTCTTCTTCTTCAGATATTTTATCAGCTAGATATCAGCTAAAACTTAAATCAAGCATAAAGAGAAGTCACCAAGAGCTAGAAATCCAGCCCAATCAGGCCATTTTGTACTGTTTCAATAAACAGTTTGCATATTTATAACTTTCCAACAGCTTAGTCAATGCAGTGTCAATATGATGCTAAAGAAGAAAAAAAAATATATTGAATATCCCGATTTAGGCTTGTAATGCATCTTTCAGCTTCCTCACAAAACAAAGGTGAGACCCAGACATCCACTGGTTACAAACAGCAGCAAAACCAGGCAACTTCACTCCCTGCTACTGCTGCCACATTTGTGAGAATAAATTGCTTCTATTCAGGCCACTGGATGAGCCTCCACTGTAAAGAAATAAAAATTTTACAATGAAACAGCTTTCGGTGCCTTCCCTGGTTGAACTGACTCCTCATCCCCTATGAACATTTCCACATTCATAACATCTCTTAAGGATTTTTCGTTTGTTTTATTTTTTTCATTTGTTTGGAATCACTGGTGGTTGCTTTGGTTTTGTTCTGTTTTTTGAGTTTTCTCCCTGCTGAGTGCCCCAGTGGCCTGCAATAAAGCAGGTTCCTATCACTGTCCTTTCTCCATCACAGCTCCATCCTCTTCTGCTACCAGACTTTTAAGAAGTGAACACTTGAAGCAGGACACAGCACACAGCTAATATCCATCAAACCAAGAGATTTGCCACTGCCAAGAGACAATTTGTCACAGCAGCATTCTCAGAATTACTGCTGTAGGTTTATTAAAAATCTTCTCAATGCAAAGGGAAAATGGAAGGATCTGAGTAACAAATCAGGGTACTGGCACATTCTACAGGGTGCCACTTCTGCCTTGCAATCAGGACTTCTCACTGAGCTGGTATTAAACACCTCTGTGCCAGGAAAGAAGCACAAACTAATATCACCTTGTTTAATCTAACCTTGTTACACCCATGGTTTTTATCTCTTGTACCCACCCTGATTCCTCCTGCAATACAGCCTGCAGTGCTAACAGCCCAGAGAGAAGTTCTGCCACCTCCACCAACACCAGTATCAACAGCTAGACAAAGTGAAAAACAAAGTGTTTGAAAGCACATAAACAGAAACACACACCATGACTTCAAAAGGCAACAGGATGATTTTAATCTGAATGCAAACAAACAAAATCTAAGGCTCTGAAATTAAAGCAGACATCATGTGCTCTGATATCAATCCCTGGCAGAGGATAAAAACCCAGGCAGATAAAAGCACACCAGAGAACTCCAAAACCTGGATACCTTACAAATTCACTGAAAACATCTTATTTGGTGCATTACAGTGAGCAAGTACATATGCAAATGAAGGTAAAGGACATCGTTCTGTTAAGACCTTCAGTTTCTCTTAATTAATTTACTTTGCTCACAACAGATGTCCAAATAGGGACAGGGATTGAAAAATTTCATGTTGCTTCTCAAGACATAGGGAGATGCTTACTATCCTGTCCCTAGTGGACAGATGGAATAACTGGAAAAAACTACAGCTCCCAAACTCATAAATGTAGTCTCTTCCCATAAATATGATCAGCCTGGTGCCTTTCATAGTACTTTACCAGATAACCATACAGACCTGACTCAGGAAAACACAAGATTACCTTTTTACTTCTTGGACATAGTCTGCGTTCCTGTCAAACAGGTGAGTTACCGAGTTTTTGATTGCTTCATGTTTGAAAGATGAAGCTGTTCCAAAAACAGTAACATTGGGAATGGTTGAACAGAGCTGAGCAACAGCTTGACCCTGCAAACACATTATTATGTTAGTTCACTGGCATGGAAATTGGTTGACAGATTTTGCAGCTGCCCATTCACTCCTGACACAGCAAAACCCGAGACCAAGCATGTGCAAGCACTTCCCAAACTCGTTTATTTCCACTGAAATGCAGTTCAGCCACAGGAAAGAAGACACCTAAATCACAAGGATATTCTGAAGACAAAGCAGTCCTAATACAGTAAGATCATGTCTCCTTATGGTCTCAGTGGGAGACAGCAAGTTGCTGTAACAAGTCCTGCATAATAAAGAAAATCTGCTTTACCTCTTATTGATAACAGCAAAAATACTGGTTATTCAAAATGCAGGACTAGCCCCCAGTCACACTAAGAGAGGTCTGCTTAGGCAGGGCCCCAGAAAAAACTGATCAACAGCAAAAGGGATAAAACAGCAAAAGGGATAAAACAGCCCAGAGCATGTCCAGGAAAATCATTCTTCCTCCTGGTCTGGGCAGATACCCAGTGGGGTCCATGAGATGTAATGCCAGTCTTTAGGCAGCACTTGGGGCATTGAAGAATTTGTGCAATCAGATCTCTGTACTTTGAGTTTCCAGTTTTGGGCCCCAGAAGGCCTTTACTGAATTTTAACTTCTAATTTCATGAGGCTGAGAGAAGGGAAGCTTAACAGCTGAGCCATCTAGATTTCAAAAGCCATCCTAAAAGGTCATCTTACTATGACCCTAGGGTTTTTTTTCTACTCTTAAAACACCAACAAGAGGAAACCAGATGTTTGGTAGCCACACCCTAGCTCTTCTTGCAACCACATTATTCCACTGGAGCCAACACAGTCACATGGATATACCCAGAAGTTAAAAAAAATGGCACTGTCATTCTAAAAAAACCTTTGAGATTGAATTCAGCAGACTCTTACTTACATCTACAGCCTAAAGATTGTCATTTGTAAACTGTATGCATGACTAGTAAAACCACCCAGGGACAAACACATTTCTGTTCCCTCCAACCAGAAACCCTGATTATTAGTTGTACATCCCAGTCATTAGCACTTGGGTTTTATTTAAAGCAGGATAATTAGCTAACCCTGCATACCCTGGAGGTCTTGGCATCCTCAATGCATTCTGCTGAATGTAACTCCAAGCTGAGCATCACCAGAGAGGGCAAGGCCATTATTTATATGGTGGGACCCAGGAATTTCAGAGTGGTTTCCTGCTGGGGTACTCAGTGAATGCTTGCTCAGCAAGGCACAGCTTAGGGGATCCTTTAGACAGCAAACACACACAGAAAAGAGAGCAAGAGAAGGGATCATTCTCATTCCTGCTTTGCAGATGAGGGATGGAACACTACAGCAGATTGAACAGCTTGTCCAGCAGCTCAGAGAGGCTCACAGGTAATGATGTTTACTCCTGGCATGGTAAATCCAACCCCAAATCAAAACTGACCTCATCTTTTAAAAATTATCCATCATTTTCCTGGGTTCCTCTCAAAAATCATAGAAAAATCCAGTCCTGAGGGGCCTCATCTTGAAAGATGCAATGTTTTCAAGAAGAAGAAAATGTTTCACTATTCTAATATTTCATTTCTCTATTACTTACCATCTCATTCTAAACCATTCCCAGATTTTAGCCTCCACAAATAATGAAATATAGAATTAAAAGAAAAAAAATGGGGATTTTGTAGCTGTTCTTTTCTTAGTAATTTTCATAACCAATCCTCTTTTCTCCCTTTCTGTGTCTCGCAGAAACCCAACACCCACAGTGATTTAGATAAATCAGTAATTTATAATGCATGGTAGTTGAATGAAATTCTGACATTATTGATCTATTCTCTAATTAGTTTTCTGCATTTTCAATCTAACTTGGGCAGAGAAGGGCTAATGAATATATCCTGAATCAAAACCACTGAATGTTTAAAAGGTCAAACATTCAAGAAGAAATCGTGTTGATTTTTATCCTGTAGAAGACGATTAACATTTAACAAACTGACAGTCAGATGAATAGGAAAATGCACAAAAACACTGGGATGTGAATACCCTCTTTTCATCCTGACTCAAACTCCATAGTACACCTCTCCCTCCCCACAAAGATAAGCTTATCTAAAATCCCAGATCAGCTGGGAATACCTTCCAGCTTTCTGTAGGTATTTGAAGCCTACAACTGACTCATATGACCAGTTCTTTTATAATTGGGTGAAGTGTCTTGAAGGAATTCCACAAAACACTGTTCTGCAGTTTTCTGAAATCTTAATTTGAAGTTGACACTTATTTCTGTGCAAAGTATTTTTAGTCTCTCCATCAGAAATCTAGGAAAAAAAGGTGAAATTGGACCGTTCACACTTTCCCCATCAAAACAGGACTGAACTCAACCTATGAACTCAACCATCTCCCTAATTTCTGTGGAATTCAGCTAAGCTCCAAAACAGCACTGTGGCTATGCAAGTCACTCTTAAGTCTCCTTTCTAATCCCTCAAATCATGCAGCTGCCTCTGGATTAGTCACCACTGTTCAGCAGGTTACACATTTTAATTACAAATACTGAGACCAGTGCTCAGAATAGCCATGATTTACAAATGAAGCATCCACAAAGGGTTTTGCTGCTGAAGCCCTGTCCCCTCACTTGGATCCTGACCACTGCCCTGTGGCAAACAGGGACATGAGGCTTTTCTGTCTCCTCCCTGCCCAAGCAAAACCACACCAACTCTGCTATCAGCCTCTCTGCCTTTGGGAGCAAGAACCATGTGAGCAGAAATGGTGCATGAACTCCAAAACCTTCCAAGAGGATGCTAAATTACACAAGCACAGGTTGAAAAATATTCTTCACTTATCTAATTTTTTCATATACAATGCCAATTTCCACACAGAAGTACTGACCAGATTCCTGTTTCTGATCCTAGGAAAACTAGTAAGTTTTAATGGCAAAAAATAATTATCAGTTGGACAATTAATGCTACCTTTAATGGAATTTAGCAGCCTTTGGGAACAGAAAATAAATCAGGTGGTTCACTGAAGGGACAGACATGGTTACACAATATTCCCTTAAAGTGGAATTAATCACCTTTAATATACTCATATATTTCATATTCTACTTATCACAGAATCACGGAGTCATTCTGGATGGAACAGCCCTCCAAGACCATCAAGTCCAGCCACCAACCCAGCACCATCACCACGTTTTATCACTAAGTCATCCTGAAGTGCCACATCCACACATTTTTTGAACACTCCCAGTGAGGCAGAACATCATGTGGTGAAACCTTAGAGAAATTAATGGCTTGGATTGAATAGCTGAGATTAAAGAAATTAATAGCTTGTGGAATGAAGGATGTCTGCTAATGCTGGATATGCCTCCCCAGCTTCACAGTCTGCTTGATGGATTCCTTTTCAAGGTATCCTGTGGATTCATAAAACCAGTATGTTCAACCTAATCTACACATATTATTATTAGAGAAATTAATATAAATTTATAGCCTTACAGTAGTTTTAGATCCAGGAAAAAAAATTCTTCACATTCCATTGCTTTAAAACCCAAGTCTAAGCCTGCAGGAGTGGAAAGTTCTCATACCAAGATAATCACCTAAAAGAATGGCAAAGCAGTTTTCTAGGCAGTAACAATGAAACAGACTGTTTAGGGCATTTCAACAATTTCAAAGAAAAGAAGTCATCAATATTTAAAAGTCAATATAGAAAGCATGAACAGAATGAAACTTACTAATCTAATTACCTTGTTAACACAAACATAATGCTGGATGAAATATAAATAAGGTGTACAAGTGAGTGGCTTTCCAAAAGGGTCTGATGTAATGCCACCAGCCTGACTGCAGCTGCACACTGAATTACAGCAGGGATGGGGAAGAATCCTTCCAAGAAAGCATCTTTTTGCTGCTGTGGAAACTGAGGGCAGCCTGGGAGCAGGAGAGAATAAACCATGTAAAAGATACCACCCTGCAAAACTGCATCAGTAAAGAATTACCATTTCTGTTATGTATTTCTGCAGCCTAAAGGTGCTACAGCATTTTTAAAAAGAGCATTCAGACTTAATCTTGCACAAGAAACTTGTCTAGAACTGGATGTGAGAAGAATCCAAGTTCCAAAATGCTTTCATTCCACCTAAGCATACCTGAAGGTGCTGTGAAATACTCAAACACAGAAAGAAAACTGCAAGGGGAATCATCTACTGATCTTGTGGCATCAGGAAAACTCTTCTCTGGTGTTAGGTGGAGTCTGATACACAACATTTCATCTCCTGAAGGTGTCATTTCCCAATTACAGCAGGGGAAATTGGAAACCAAACACTGGGTGAACACTGCAGAGTGGACAAACTAAAATGTGATTATTGGGCAAGCATAAGGCAGCATCTGCTACACTCAGCAGAGCACAGATGAGTTTTGGAGAGGAGGCAGGGGGAGAGTGACCCTGAGATAATGATCTCTTTCACCCTCAAAACATTTTCTGCAACAATTAGCAGGGTGTGTTTTTCTTACCCGTTTGCAAAACTGTGCAGCTGAGCTGCATCAAAACCTCAGGGCTGGATCTCCATGGGGCACAAATCCTCTGCAGCTCAGGGGAGCCACCCCAGCAAAACTCTGCCAAAACTCCACCTGCACAGGCAGAGCAGCCAGGGGAGAGCTGAGCACTGCCTGGGACCTGGGACAGGACACGTCCTCTGCAGTGCAGGGCTCAGAGAGGCCAACAGAAAGGCTCTCCAAGGCTGCAGCTTGCTCTGCTCGGGGAAACTGCCTTCTGTGCATGGCTGGCTGGGTTCTGTGTTTGATGAGCAGATTGTGCTCTGAGGCAGGGTCTGGAAATGGGCTGGGCCGTGGCACCAGGACGCTCTGGTGCTGCTGAGGGAGCACATCCATGGCCTCAAAGCCTTTCCCAGCAGCTCAGGCTCCACTGCCCTGCCTGGCTCCAGCAGCTGGGCACCTGGAGCAGCCCAGACAGGGTGACACAGTGTGGGAGCTGATTTATCCCTTCCTTGGATGCTGGAGATGAAACAAGAGGAAAGCTCTTCATCAAGTGCTGAACAGCTCTGAACTGCTAATCTGAAAGCAGCAAGTGCAGCCCTGGTAGCAGGTGAGGTGTCAGCAAGGTGGGCTGGATTGATCCCTGGCACAGTGGGCTGGCCTGGACCAGCACAGGAGAAGAGTCAATTCCAACTCCTCACATTCAGGGAGCTCTGCCTCAAACACTGCAGTGATGTTCAACGTGCTCCTCCCTGCTAAGTGCAGACAGAGCAGCCTACCCATGCAATATTTAAAAGGATCAGGAATGCTGTGAGATCTCTTTTAACAGGATCTGGCTCTCCCACCACCTTATTGCTGCTCAGAGCCCAGGAAACACATCCACATCTGCCTGAAGGATGACCCAGGAAACACACATCTAACCTTACAAAAAAAAGTATATGAGCAAACAAACCTGCCTGCAGCCTGAAAAATACAGGCCAAGGAGAGAGTTCATGCTGAGCTGCTTGTAGCTGTAAACATATATATCCTACCAAAAAGATCTAAAAGAAGTGCCCCGAGAAGAAAGAGGACCCAATTTTAATTAATGGATAACATCATTAAATAAAAGATACATTAACTCTAAAAGAACTGGCCATGAATAAGGCCTGGAAAGTTTTCTCACTGGGTAAGACAGAGCGGAGAGAATCTGAACAGATAAACACTGAGGTGTTTTTTTCAGGAAGAAATTAGATCATGCTCTTGCAAGGGTTCCTATATGCTGTCTGTGATAGCAGGTGACTGGATTCACTAAGAAATGCCAGCTCTTTGTCAGATAAAATATCACCACTTCAGTGATTCAGCTGGGAACACATCCTCAAATATTTGCAATTTATGCAGGGGAGACACAATAAAAAAGAGGGCTCCTGCCAAGCAGTAACAAATCCTGCCAGGATGGCCTAAATCTGTTGCCAAGTCAGATTTACCCTTCAAATTCAAACATGAGAGCTGCATCTGTAACTTACTCTGCTTGCACTTCCTTTGCTGCTGAGCCTGACAGGAAAGGTCAGACAGCAGCTTCAGGAGAAGCAGCCAATGCTCCGGCATGGAAGGTGGATTATTTTTAGCATCTGCAAGATCAAACTGCTAAATAATTATTCTAAATAATAATAATGCTAAATAATAATAATTCTGCCTTGAGTCTGAGGAGTTAAGTGATGAGACTGGTGTTTACAAAATCTTGGTAAATAACCAAAGCTTTGTGCTCTAAATATTCAGAATAGGAAGTACATGAAGAACAAACAAACAAGAAAATGGACATAATGGCTCTCTCTCACAAATATAAAGCCCTGGAGGAATTAATTTTCCAGGTAGATGTCACAGAAATGGGAACTGGATTTATTGAAGCTCAAGGAGAAAAGCGTCATGGTTTTTTTTCATTTTCTTTTACTACAACAGTCCTGTATTTATACTAATTCAACAGTTTACACAAATAATTGTGAGCACAACTTTATGATCTCATACAAGCCTGTGCTGTGACTTGCACTGAATGCACTGACATAGAGATCTGTCTTTATTTTAAAGAACTAACTGTCTCTTGGGGCAGAGCAGTCCCAGCAGGATGCACACTGCTCCTCAGGTTTTTGGGGTAATTTCTTTAGTTGTCACTTTGCTTCCCTTCAGAGAGAAGTGGGAGTGTATTTGTGAAGGGAGCTGCTCTTCCATTGTCTTACAGTCATTTCAAACATTAAATGCAGTGTTATTCAGTTAAGTCAGACCAATAGATGTCCTACAGAAAGTCATATGTTCTTGCAAAGTCATTATTTTAAGCATTAATGTGTATTTATGATGTTAATGTTAGCTGGCTTTCTCCCTGATTTAGCAAGCAGTTCAGAAGGGCACTTGAACGTTTCTGCAGCTTAAAGCATTTAAACTCTATTTGTAGGAGACAATTCTATTTTTTGTTAATTACTGAACTGCCCAGCTACTCAATTTAACACTTGAATCAGAAGTTCCAAGCATCCTGCCAAGCAGAGGCCTGAAAGGGGAGCAAATGGGAACTTTGTTAGATCTGAGTCAGCAGCAGGACCTGAAAAGTGTTCTTCTCTTGTCAGAGCCCAAGGGAATACTGGAATGGCACTGTGAGCCTGCCCTGTGCTCTCTGAGGAGAATCCTGAAACATCCCCAGCCTCCTTCCCTGCCCAGGGTGGGAGCTGAGAGTCAATCTCTCTTCACTGCCCCTGCCCCAAGGGGGAAACAAGAGCCAGGAGAGCCACAGCAGCCCCTTTCCTGAAAAATCTTCTGTGTTCAGCATTTTTCTCCTGAGAAACCTCAGAAAAGAAATGTCAACAATAATTATTTGATTGCTTTGGAATGTGGTCTGGAGGGAGGGTGCTCACCAACAGGTGCATCTCTGATTGGTTCCATGTGAATTGTGTTGATTTAATGACCAATCTCAGACCAGCTGTGTCAGGACACTGGTCAGTCACAGGTTTTATTATTCATTCATTTCTAGCCTTCTGATGTATCCTCTCTCTTTCGTACAGTTTTAGTATATAATGTCTTATAATATAATAAATATGATATATGATATATCATATATGATATATCATATCATAATAAATCAGCCTTCTGAGAACATGGAGTCAAATTCTCATCTCCCACCCCTTCCTGGGGACCTCCCAACACCACATGAGACCTTTCCCAAGGCAGCTTATCTTGGTATGTTTCCTTTCTCTCTCCCTAATCTTCTGCTGTCCCCTGGAACTTCTGGAATAAATAAACTGACTTATCTAAAGCATCCTGGCAGACATTAAAGCTACTAATCACACAGATGAGAAGACAATTGCTATAGATACCTCACTACCAAAAGTATCTATCAACAAAAGAAGGCCACATAAATAAACTGAGATAATACACAAGAGTAAAGGTCCTAGAGAATTTTCCCTGTCTCCACTTATTGAAAAAGCTGCAGGATCCTCCTAAAGAGGACTGAGTGGCCAGAACAAAGAACCTCACAAACATTTTCGAAGCAACAAATTCTTTTTCATAAACTGCCTGAAGCAGCTAAAATAATGATCTTGCATAATGAGAAATGAACAATTAGAAACCTCTAGTCCCACAGGGAGCCTATTGTCTCATTAAAGTGTTCTGGAATTTCTCTGACATTTAGAAACCAACTGGACAGATTTGCTTAAAGTGGGGAAGGGCATTCTATCTATTAAAGCAACAGCACAAAAATAACTCTTTTATAGCAGCTTCAGTGCCAGTTTTCTGTTCATTAACAAAGACCTTTGTGGGAATGATGTGCTCGATCTGAAGCTGTCAGATTTTTCAAAGGATTAACAGACAGATTATTAGAATAACACAGACCCCTCTGAAATCTTTATGTCTGCTCAGCAGAAAGAAAAAAAAATCCACACATCTTCAGAATGATATTTTACTTGGTAAACCTATCAAGCAATGGGAAAATTTTCAGTTCTTGCTCTCCATGCTCGTCCCTTAGAAGAAACAAGGGGCTGTGTGAGGATCTCTGCCCTGGCACAGTGATCAGCACCCTGGCTTGCAGGCTGGCCAGCCCTGCCTTCCTCTTCCTCACAGTCCCCCTGGATCCTGCACAGCCCTGCATCCCTCACTGCCAGCCTGGCTGCTCTTCCTGCAGGTCTGCCCTTTCCCTTGGGAACTCTGCTTCATTTAACTGCTTAGCAAGTGATGGATCTGATGTCTCCTTGTTCTCCTGGCAGCCAAGCAGGACCCATCCTTCCGCTAGCTTCTCCCAGAGAAGGTTTGCAGCAGCCACAGCAGAGGACCAGCCAAAAGCTGCCCATGGAAGAGCTGGGATCAGAGAGGAAGCCAGCAGCTACTTCCAGGAACACTACAGCAGAAGGGGTGTGAGAACTGGCATTAACAGAGCATCACCAGCCCTTCAGGATAAGGAGGAGGAAATAACAGAGGTGAGTGAGATCAGAAAGAAACACAGGAATCTGTAAAAGGAGGAGGGGTTCAACTTCTCTAGATACACAGGTACATGCAGGGATTGCTTTGGGGTTAATTCTGTATGCTCAGCCCACACAGGGTCTGTGCAGTGCCAGGTGGGCAAATGCCCTTAGAGCTACAGCTGAGACTTTGATTGCTGTGGAATATTCCCCTGAATGCCTCATGTTGCTTTAGCAGCCCTGAATTCCACAGGAGGAGATTGAACCCTACAGAACAATAGCCAGCCCCAGCCTCTGTGCCGGGCTGTGCTTTGTAATACGATTATAAATTCCAGTCATTTACACCAGCATCCAACAGGACAGACCCTTCACTGCCACTGGGATTATGGCTGCCTAAAAATACCTTGTACAGGGAACTCATGAATTTATTCCTTTGATTACAGCCCTCATTTATATGAGAACCTGAAAGAAGGGCTAAGGGCACAGAATTAAGGCTGGCGTGTTTGGGGCTGCCCACCAGACCTCAGCAGAAAACAGAACATTATTTTAGCATAAATAAGGCATAACAAGAACACAGAAAAGGTACTCCAGTTTCAAAGGCTGCTGTCTGCTAATGGTGTCAGCTCATAAAATCTGTCTTAGGAAAAAGGATTGCGTAATTTCAAATGTAAACAAACTCCCCAGTCAATATCACAATGTTTTGCACAAAACTTTAATGCCTTCAAAAGAAAGAGATTTTTCCTAAAAGATACTTCAAGGAACTGAGGGCACAAAATGCTGACTCTCTATTTCACAGTGTGGCCTGGTATTCCCACAAATTCATCCTTTGCCTGTGCCACACAATGCCTCCTCAGGAATGATCCAAGCTACAACATGCAGCAGCCACCACTGGCTGCAATTTCATATTTGTACCTTTTCCTCAGGGCTCACATGACAACTTTTCACTGCTTTCAACCCCTCTACAAGAAGGGGAAAAGAAAATCTTTCACAGTGAAAGCACCACACACACTCACACACTGTATATGCAGGAGTGTTCCAAGAGGGACATTTACTATAAAGAGGATTATGGTTACATATAAATACCTTTTGCAGGGAGCTTATTCTTTTCACTACACCCTTCTTTAACATAGAAGCACAACATGTGTAATTTCAGGAATGCAATATTTGAGACAATGCTTGATCCTTGATCTGCTGACAACCAATTAGGGGCTTTTCCATGAGATTTATTTTCATAGAGTCTGGAGCCATAACATTTTTATTTCACCAAAAGCTCCTGCCAACCATTCCCATCAGCATTTTGATGGGAAGAAAGATGCAGTTCCTCCCAGTGCAATCCCTCACACAGAGGAACATCACATCCAACTGCAGGTTCTGGCTCATTTCAGGAATGAGGATCCATCAGACTTTCAGTTACTCAGGGACAGGAAAGGAAGAGAAGTTCCAACTTACCACCCCTCCTCCTGCTGAGTGAACCAGCACAGACATGCCTTCCCTCAGGTTAGCAACCTCAAAGAGCATCATGTAGGCAGTTACAAAGTTCATGGGAAATGCAGCAGCCTCAGAAAAAGTCATGTCATCTGGGATCTTGTAGACAAACTCCACTGGGGTGCACACGACTTCAGCCCAAGCGTTGTAGTTCACAAAAGCCATGACTCGGTCTCCAATCTGCAAACAAGGAAGAGAACAACGCTGAGGATCTGACTGCAGTTGAGACAGTAGAGAGCAAACTGTGAGAGCTGCAAATCCCCTGTTCAAGTTGTGGGACACTGCCTGACTGAGGAAAGTGGTGCTCCACATCTTTGGAAAAACAGCCATCAAGCTGTTCAGCTTTGGGCTTTTACTGTTTTTAATGTCAACAAAAATAACCAAAAGAAGTTAAAGCCACCTCTTCCTTTTATTTTTTTTTTTTTGCTCCACTCTTCTGTGATAGAGCAGTCTTCTATCATCATTAATACAGATCACCTATTGCTAGCAGAGCTCCCAAATAACAAATGTAAAGAATGAAAACAGCATTCTTAGCAATAATTTTGCTAAAGAGAAAGAGATGAGGGGGAAAGGTTATAATTATATTGGTGAGAAGCATGGAATAAAGAAAATTATACCTAAGATAATTTTTGCTTTGTTTTCTCAGTCCTCACACTAATTTAGAGCTACTTCTCCTCTCTGTGGATTGAGAAGGGAAGGCCTTGTGCTGTGGTAGATGGAGCACATGAAAGGGTGGCAAAAGCTCTCATTCAGAAGATAACACCATCTGTACCCACTCTCTGTTTTTATCTTCTTATTAACTGATTCCACCAAGATATAGCCATGATTGTAATCTCCAAAGCCATGTGTCAGAGCAGAATTTAGTTCTACAACTTCAAATAAGCCACCTTAAACATCAAAAATTACACCTTTGGATTTTAAGGCACTGTTAAATCTACAAAGTGAATTTGACAAGATTTAAAGGAGCAGTGAAATATTATCTTTCAGTGCAACATTTCTCTGCTCAGTTTCTTCTGAAAATATATGGTAGTGAAAGCATAATTCACTATCGAGAAGAAAAGGCTTCCTGTAAATATTAGAGAGAGTTGGCTGCTCCTAGGAGCCCTTCAGAGGTCCAGGCACATCAGGCTCCATTGTTTGTATGTGCCTTCATGGCAGCTGCAGGTTTCTAAAGCAGAGACACTGACTCTTCTCAGATGGACAAGAGTAACAAACATTAGCTGCCATCTGCTAATGGTCTCAGCTCATAAAATCTGAGGCACAACAGACTTGGACAGCAACACTCACCTGAAAGCAGAAATTGGGCTGCTGGGTCTACAAGGGACAGCCACAGTGAGCAAATGTGTGGCCAGTGTGTATTAAAATCTTCACAGGCACAACGCTTACAAACTCAATAATTCCTCACCACCAGCAACTCCATGGCATCTTTCACCTTGCCTTAGATCCTATGCCTCTCTAGAACACACCAACCAAAACATCCTTAACATGAAAGGAGCTCTGCAGTGGAGCCACAGGATGAGACAGGAAGAGCATCAACTCCAGGCCTTTGTGTTTTAACTAAAGCTAAAGCAGCTGTCCCTCTAAAATAACTTTGCTCATCTGCCTGATACTCTCTCACACTCTACCAATGCTCTCTAATGCCTCAGGAACTACAGGTATGGAGTAAAGCACAACACTTTTGCCTTAAGGCAAATGTTTACAGCACAAGCACATTTTGGTCTCCTGAGTCATCACTTTTGCTGTGGGATATTGCAGGTTTGCTCCAAGCTAAGGGGCTGCTGACAGTTCTGAAGGGTTGTCTCTTTTAGAGTGATAATGCTGAAACAGAGCTGTCATTCCAATTTCAGTGAAATGCTTCCTCCTTTTGAAAAACATTCAAATTAACAATGCCTCGCTGGTAATCACTCTGTGGTTCCCTTTTGCTCTTAGAGAAGCATCTAAAATAGAAAGTCTGCTAGGATTCATTAGTGCAGATGTTAATATGCCCTATATCCTTGCCATAAATCACAAATGATTACCAAAAAGAATGCAGAGAAGCCCCTCTTGGTGATTCCCAAGGCACCTCTTGGTAACATTAAATACCACATTTTACCACAGACACTATCCAGAGCCTAGTCAGATTAGACCTCACTTCTTGAGAATCATCCCCAAAACTGGAGAGAGACCAAGCCTGATACAGCTGTTACCATCAGAAAGCAGCTGTTTCTTTGAATGGAGAAGGAATAGGCATTGCACCTATTTTAGAAGGGCTTGAACTGGAAGAGATCTATGCAGGCAACGGAGGTCAGAAGATACAGGGTGTGCAGTCTTTGCCATTACTGTGGGCAGAGGTAACAATCTATGTCAAGGAGACACCAAGCATCTGGTGAGCCCCTACTCTGTGCAAGAACTCCATAAAGAAATCAAGAGAAGGTTCTTCCATCATCCTCACAGCAAGTTCTCCTGCTGATGGACTCATACCCATGCACAGCTGTCACTGTGAGTGTGGGCCCTTTTCTAGAGCACCCAAACACAACCATGGCTATGAAGGCTGTGTGTAAAAAATGAAATTCTAGGGCTGGTTTCAGTGACAGGAGTACACCAGTGCACAAGGGTGTTCCACAGTCAGAACAAAGGTGTCACCCTAAAGAGAGACACAGTTATATTCACTTATTCACTCAGGTGCAGTGTTATTCAAATAAGCACCATATGCTGCAGCCTTATGATGCCCTTTAAAATAGCAAGAACTGTTAAAATGAGAGTGCTGATGTGGAGCAGAGGCTTTCTAGAGAATATTCTCCTTTCAGAGGATATTCTTCGATATTGAGCACAGCTATGAAGTACAGATGCCAGAGCACAGCTACTGGAGCAGAAAAGGTTTTCAAACGGCAAAATTATCATTCAGTTGTTGTTTGTAACAAAATACATTGAAAGATTGGAACTTGCTTCAAGGCAGAGATGGGGCAGGAAGGGAACTGAGACAAATCCCCTAAGAAGATTTCACCACTGACACCATAGTTGAAACTAAACTGGCCATTATTTTCATCCAACTGACAAATTTTAGCTGTTAGAGAAGAGAAAAATTTGTCTTTAGATAAAAATATTTATATCTTCTTAAGATCTAGATATAATAAGAATTCAGAAAACTTGATTACCTTTTGACATGACTGACTCTGCAAATAACTAAGATAGGATTGACATGTATTAACTCAGGATTTATTTCCAAAATTTTCAACCTACTTAGGTAATAAAATGCAAGTTTGCAGTGAATACAGATGTTTAGTATCAGTAACAGAATAGGAGGCAGGACAAAATGCTGCTTATATGCTATAAGAGATACCAGAGTCCATAACCACTTATGACAACTTTGCTATATACATCAAATATCTGTGATTTACCACAACCTCTCAGGTGAAATTTATATTTTTCCTGAGCAATCAGACTAAGTTCTATATCCAGAATGAGAATCCTAATTTAATCTGCACCTCATTAATGCACACAGTTGTAGGAAGCAATGCTTACTGTAAGCAGGGTTTTGTTAACTCGAGATCAAAAGCTGCAACCAGAATCAGCAGCACCTGGGCTTTGAGTAAAAGAGCAGTGATGACAGGAAACATGGCCAAGAAAGGAAACCTAACAAGTTAACTTAATTTCTTTCATTTCATTAAAGGACATCACTCCTGCTTTCCAGTTCCTATTTAGCCATCAGGATGTGCACATGGCACAAGTGACTTTCAGGAAGGATTTGAAGGAGATGACAGTGGTGGATTCAGAAACTAATTCAAGAGGGCATTCTCACGCTTGGGAAGCAGCAAGGAAAAATTGACCTTTCAAATCTCAACAGGGTGGTGAAGACTGCTGTCACTGGCAGAGCAGAAGGGATTAGAAACTGGCGATTATTTATATGAGACTTATAACTCTCACTTTGAAAATTAAAAAAAAAAATATTACCTCAAATCCTTTCACGCTGTCTCCAAGAGCTTCTACAATTCCAGAACATTCAAAGCCAGGAACAAGCGGAGTCTTAGGAGGGTTGTCAATATTCCCCTGTCGCACCATCAAATCAATAAAGTTCAAACCACTGTAAAACACAGGAAAAAATCAAATCAAGACTATTACCACAGATCAAAGTAGAGGAGGAAGCCTTGAGTGATGGCACAGCCAGGGAACTCCAGGGCAGCATTAAGAGCTGGGCTCTGCAGGGTCACTGGGAGCCAGCAGACATTCCCACCCTTGGGATGCTTAGCCTTGGGATGCAGAGGGTGCACGTGCCAGGACAGCACAGCAGCCCCAGACTGCTCAGCAGTCACCCAGGGCATGTCAGAATTCAATACACTGAAACACTGATTGCTACCAATGCACTACCAGCTGGCAAGGAAAGCCAGGTCAATTTAAGAAGAAAACCCCAGGCCTCACACATTATAGTTATTTTGGACTAGGAGCTACATGGTCTAACTGTGACCCCAGGAATGCATCTTGTGTTTGTCTCAGGCAGGATTCCAAACTCGGGCATGAACTTGCTAAGCACCAGATAGGCTTTTGTTTTAAAACTGTTCCTTCCTGGATCATGCTTGTACATTTTTTCAAAAGCTATTAAGGTCTTTGAAGTCCTCAGGTTTGATGCTCAGAAAAAAATACAGGTCTTTCCCTGCAGTCTCAGCTTTGCAAAAATCCTAAAGCACTTTTGTATTGTCTTTTGTATGCAATTTTATTAAAGAAAATTTTGTGGTTTTCTGGGCAGCCACAGGGAACAAAAAAAGAAAAGAAAAAGAAAAAGAAAAAGAAAAAGAAAGCAAAAAGGCACCACTTATCTACTATGTGCATATATTGATTACTGGCCTTAATGCCATAGTTAAAACTTTAAAACTCCTAACTAGCTGAAATACACTTCAGCATTTATCCACTGCTCCAAAACACAGCCCTGTTTTTATGGTTAGCCAAGCACACAGCCAGTCCTGCTCACACATGTGACACCAGCAACTGCCTGGATACATCACATTACTGATGGGCACAAGGATTTGTGAGATGCAGCCTTAGTCAGATACTAATCAAGACACAGACAGAACAGACCCAACAAATTACCAGGCAGAGCAGACACCCAGCCCCAGCACAACAGCATGGATTCGTGGGATGTAGGTCACTGGGGAGGGGGAAGGAGATCCCACCAAATGAAAGCATTCAGAATTGTGGTGGAGGGTTTAGAGCAACCTCAACCCACAACTTTCACCATACTCATACACAAAGCTTATAATATCAACCATATGGAAGGTTCAGAGGGGTTTTCTCACAGTTAAGTTGGAAAATTTGAAATTATTTTGGAAATATCTCATCTTCTCCAGTGGGTAAGACCACTCCTACATCACCACTGTGATGTTGATATGAAAGAGAAATTCCAAATAGCAAAATGCCTGCAAGGCAGCCATTGTTTGTAGAAGAGGAACAAACAAACAGACAAAAATTCCAAACCAAACCACAAACTCAGAAACCCCACAGCACTGATGGTGGCAACCACTGTCTGAGTACATTAATTTCAGCAATGGTGTTTTAAATGCATCTTTCCACACTGCAAGCTTTTTACAAAAAGTTAACTTTTCCCTACATTCCTGCAAGAAAAGGCAGCTGGAGGCAGGGCTGTGATGTGGCAATCTGGGCAGAACACACCCCGTGGTGCCATAACAAGTAGGCAAGAAGGAGACAGGTGGATATGCAGAGGCCATTGCTCTTTGCTCATGACACTGATCATAAACAGATTCCTTCTCATGAAGTAAATTGTCGGTTTTTGAAAAGGCACGTGTTCAGTTCTGCATCTAATGACAGAACACTGGCAGTTCTGTTCTGTCCTAGCTCCATTTCTTTTTCATCTGGTTTTTTACCCAAAGAAGAACAAAGGACAGCAAAATTATATTGGGAGTTCATCTCTATTACAATGAACTGACAAGGCCTCACACTAGAACAGGTGTGATAAGGGAAGAAAAAGCAAAACACAAGGTAAACAATAATCAAGACATGTGTTCTTATTGTTTTAATTATTAGTTGAACCATGGAGTATTGACCAGGCTTTCTAATACTTTCTAGTCACTTTATAGAGAATTTCTTCTTCATTCACTTTCACTTCCTTTATTCTTACATGTTGTGGCATCCCTGCTTCTCTCAGACATGCCTTTATTCCTATTCTTCTCCATGTTGAAGGAAGGACAGAAGTTTTATTTTACCGGAGAAATTTGAAGATCAGTAGATCTGAAAGCATGATTATGGTGTATTGGTCAACTCAGCTTTTTTTTTTTTTCTTTCCTTAGAATGGGGCCTAATGATGGATGGCAAGTTTTGTAACTGCACCCAAGACACCCAGCTCTTTCACTGGGATTCAGTCAACAGCACACTCAGGAAAAGTTTGACTGCACACAACACAAGAAAATATGTCTCATGAAGAGTGGTAGGTTTAGGGATTAAGTACAATTTATTTCTTGTACCACTGCAAACCAGGATAGCCTGCTCTGGTGTACAGCCACAAAAAGTGACTCCTGAACTTTAGTAAGGGCATATGCAGAGGGAGAAGTGTAAAGGCAAAGCAATGCAGTGACAAACAGTACACAGCATGTTTTTAATCCTAAATCAAGAGCTGGATGCAAATGAAAATAGGGAAGGATATGAATTATCAAGATCAGTACATTGACATAGGGTCAATGTACTGATCTTGATAATTGTGACAGAGCAGGGATGTCTCTGTGACCTGCACAGACTGGATTAACTGTGCATTACTGGAGGCAGATTTTATCAAAAATGGAATTACTCTTGAATCTGAATCTGACTTTCTCAGTCTGCAATACTCTACCTTAACACCAGGTCCTTTTGAGGACCTTGAATATTATTCTCTATATTTGTGGTTTAGTTTTGCTGCATTTTTATTTCCCTTTTCTTAAGTATGGAAAGGAACAGTCAATTTGTTTCCCCTTGTTCCATCCCACACCCCTGAGGATGCCCAATACCTTCCATTTCAAAATCCCAAATCATGCAGAACACTCCATGACACGGTTTGGAGAGATGCTGCTTTTGATCTTTCTTATTTCACTGTAAAAATCCACTAAAATTAATTACTGAAATTAATGAAAAGCCACAGAACAAGCAAGAGGACCATCGAGTTTTGCATTCTTAAAATCCTTCCTCTTAACCACAGCCAGCAAACCACCCAATCTTAAAAATAAAAAAAAAACCCAACAAAACCAACCATGTCTATACATAAAGGAAAGGTTTAAAATTATCAGGTCTCATGCTTTTTATGCAGAAACCAGGACCATATGAACAGACTGCCTTTAGGAGCAACACTGATTCTCTTCCACTACTCGGTTACACTCAGTATTTCTTTTATCTGCTCCAGTTTTTTTAAAGTGCCTTTATCTCACAGTCACGAAGTCAGAAGGGTCACTTCTGCCTCATTCCTCATAATGCACATGTACAGCAGTACAGGGAAGAAATAATTATAAGAGAAAAAAGAACAACAGAGCGAGGTAATCATGGTATACACCATTGCTTATTCACACAGCCCATCTGAAATACAGCTTCCGTTCACTCCAGCTACTTGTCTCATCTTTTCATCACTCTGCATCCCAACGTTCTGCTGCCTGCAAATTACAACACAAACAAACACAGGAGTTTCAACAGCTTCATCATTATCAATCAGCAATGATTTCAGGAAATATGCAGAAGCTATGACTCAGCTTGGACATCGATGGCTGTTCCATTTCTTAGTCACTGAATGAGCCTAACACATGACTCATCTCAGCTGACACATTTTCAATTGGATCACTGATATTCCAGACCTTCAAAAGAATTATTCATCTGGCTTATTGCTAATAGCAGCATATCCTCCATTTCTAGTGCCATACTACGAAGTGTACACACACAACTTAAGGGGTCTAAACGTGTGATTCAATTGGGAATTCAGAGACCACGCAGAACTTGTTCCACTGGTGTATATTATTTATCAAGCATGTGCACATCCTTCTTAAAATAAAGCTTATTTTCCTCCATCAATTTGTTGAGTCAAAAAATAATAATAATCATCTCTAGTGGTGGTCAACTACAAAACTGATTCAACAGAACACACGTTTTGTAAGAAGTATTGATGACTGGAACAACCCATCTTGCGTGTGCTCAGCACTGCCCACATCAACCTGTGCACGCTGCCCTGGGCAAAGCCAGCCCCTTTCTCACTCTGTCTCCCAAGTCCATCATCAAGAGCATCAGCAAATTGATTTTGCCTTGCCTGGAAGCGCAGTTTGGTGACCTGGTGACATTTCAGCCCTGTGGCCATTTCCAGTCAGGAATGACAAGCAGATGCTCTCCAGCCTGGAGGCAGCAGGAAGGGAAGCTCCCAAAACACAGGGGGCATTGTGCAACCCAGCAGTGACCTGTGGAGCAGCTGAGCAGCTCTGCTGATGTCAAACAGCACAACTGCAACTCGCACAGCCCTACAGACACTGCAGCCCTGGGGAGCAGCTGCAGCTGTGGCTGCACAATTCCATTTTACAGCCAAGTGTTCTTGTGCAGGTAGCTTGCTATTTGTGACACATGCACAGCTACTGGTTTCATGAAAGTGGAATTCATACAGGTACCTGAAAATGCTGTAAATCCCTGACACATTTAGAGGAATATATCCATGTGCTAACAACATTTTTAGTTTTGCATGTTAACTTTTGTTAACCCAATAGCTGGGAAAAAAACACACAGGAAACAAGAACCATTAATTCTATTCACTTAGCACAGAATTTCTTGCATTTCCCATTGTGGCTAGTAGAGAGGAAAAAAAACCAATATCAAATGTGAATGCAAAAAATCCCACCCATTATTTACTAGTACTCATGCACACTAATGGATATCACTATTTTTCATAGGCAACACGTTGGTAGGGGGAATACTCACAATGGTCACAAACTTTATGAGCCCCATTAAGAACAGAATGGAAAGTACAGCATCTGAACAGGTCAAGACACTAAGCTACCTTAACCTACCAGGATATTCCAAATCTGAAGCAGATCCACCGATACATGATTCAAAACAAGCTCACTCCCCCATAGCAGTAACATTTTTAACACAAGTTTCTTCTAAAGTAAACAACTTAGCCTTCACCTTGGAATTTATCTTCCAGAAGCACCATGTTTTCATACAGCAGAAAAGGACAACAGAAGATAAATCCTTGCCTAGGCAAAATTAATTCAGTCTTTGGTAAACATCAAGTTGTGTAGTAAGATCCTAATGTGGCTTCTGTCACTCAAAAAAATTAATCATATTTTCACAAAGGAACATGTGCACTAAGAACCAGCAATCTAGGAAGAAGAGTCTGCTCTGCTTGTCTGGAAAAAAAAAAAAAAAAAAAAAAAAAAAGAAAGAAAAAATAAAAAAGAAAGAAAAAAAGCCATATAGGAAAGCATGTTTCAGGATGCTGCCAGACAGTAGCCACTTGTCACCTGGACACAGGGACTAGCACTGGGAAATTATCCCGAGCTCTGGCCACGCTGCCACAGCAGCTCCGATGAAAAAGGATGCTGACTTAAGTGAGTGATTCCCAGGAGAAAAACAACAACCAGTGTGTCAGAAGGGAAAGAGACAGGTGCTGAGCAACACGCACAATCTGGCATCCACATTTCTCACAGAAGCCCAAACCCCGAATGCACTTGGCCAGGCTTTCCCCCCTCCTTCTCCTAGCTGGTAGCGTGAAATACCACTGACAATTTCCTTGCCTTCGCACCGCTGCCGAACGCACACGAACCCCGCTGCCCGCCCTGGACCGGGAACCCGGGCTCGGGTCTGAGCCGGGCAGGGACGGGCCGGGAGCGGGGCTGCCCCGCGGGGAAGCCACAGGTGAGGGAAGCCGGAGCCGGAGCTGGAGCTGGGGCTGCTCGTAGGGAGCGCTCCGAGCGCAGGGATGGATGCCCGGCCCCGGGGCACCGCGGGTCCCGCACCCGCTCCGAGTGCAGGGATGGATGCCCGGCCCCGGGGCACCGTGGGTCCCGCTCCGAGCGCAGGGATGGATGCCCGGCCCCGGGGCTCGGCGGGACTCGCACCCGCTCCGAGCGCAGGGATGGATGCCCGGCCCCGCGGGTCCCGCACCCGCCCGCACCCCGGGGAAGGAGAGGGCGAGGGGCGATACTGGACCAGGCTTTGACGCGGATCTTCAGCTCGCCCTCCTGCGGCTCCGGCATGGCTTTCTTGGACACGCGGAGCTTGTTGAGCCCCCCGAAGGCGGACAGCACCACGGCTCGCATCTCCTTGGCGTCCCCGGCGCGCAGGCTGCCGCCCGCGCCGCCCTCGTTCGCCTCCCTGCCGCCCTCCTTGTCGATCATCTGCTCCGTCTCCTCGGCTCGCTGCGCTCCCTCCTTGGCCATGGCGGGGCTGCGGCGGCTCCCGCGGTGCCGCCTGCGAGGCCGGTGCCGCCGTGCGGAATGGCCGCGGAGCCGCCGGGGCCCGCCCGCCGCACTGCACCGGCTGCGCAGCGCCCTCCGCCCCCGCGGCGCCCGGCACGGGCAGCGCCCGCAGCGGCCCCCGGCAGCAACCACAGAACCAGGGCTGAGAGGACCTCTGAGATCACACAGTCCGCCCTTGTCACCCATCTCCACCTTGTCATCGTGGCGCTGACAGCCACGTCCAGTCACTAAACACCTCCAGGGATGGGGACTCCACTACCTCCCCGGTCAGTCCATTCCAATGTCTAATCATCTTTCTGTGAAGAAATGATTCCCGATGACCAGCCTCAACTTCCCCTCCTGCAGCTTTAGTAAGTCCTGTCACTTGTTACCTGGGAGAAGAGCCCGATCCCCACCTGGCTCCACCCTCCTTCCAGGTAGTTGAAGAGAGGGATAAGATCAGCCCTGAGTGAGTCGCTCCTTCTCCAGGCTGAACAGCCCCACTGTCACCTTAGGCCAGCACAGAGCCTGAAGCCCGCTGAGCTGAGCGTGAGGCCACGCTGTCTGATTGGACCAGCCACCCTCTGTGCCCCAGAGCTCATGGCATGGTGGATTAAATCCCCACTTGAGATGCCCGGGTCTTGATCCTCACTATGGAGCCCAGTGTGCAGAGTCACACCTTCTCAGCTCTTCTCAGGCCCAGCTCAGTGAGCACTCTTGGTCAGAAGAACCATGCATGCAGGCAGCTGTCTCATGACTGACACACACCTTTGCAGCAAGAAACACAACCTTGAGACTCTGCTGTAGAGCACTTTTAAGCCTTTATACACCAGATCAGTGATCAGTGCTGGTCTTTGCTGGTTCTTGTGGGAAGCTGTAGTGAGAGTCCTACGTATTGGATAAGTGGGTCCTAGCTATTCTAAATGAGTCACAGCTGTGAAGTCCTTAGCTGGGCAGCAGCTGTGGCTCGTAAAGATAGCTGGGATAAAAGGGGTGGGGCAAGAGCTCTGGAGGAGCCCCTGTGGAAGTCATGAGGAACTGTGCTACAGAGAAGAACTGCATGGTAGAAAACCAGCTAGAAGGTATGGACTTTAAGAATATTATAACAACAGTATGAGACTCTAGAAATATGGTAATAACAACAAGATAGCAACAACTGGTGACCCCGATGTGATGGAGAACATGCAGCCACAAGGGATGTTGAGAGAAGGTATGGACTCTTTAAGAATGTAATAACAACAATACAACAACAAGAAGCTAAATCCTTTAATATGAGCACAGGGTGTCCTGCAAGGTACCCACCCACCACAGCCCCCCAGGACTGTCCTGGTTTGGGTCCCTGAAGAGCTCAGACATCAGCCATTAACTCTGTGTTAATGAGGGTCAGTGCCTGCAGCCTCCCCTGGGCCAGCTGAGCATGGATTTTGGGGGTCACTAGCTGTGGTTCCATGGATGTTGATGGAGTGTCTGAGTGTTGAGTTCAGTATTGGATCCCTGTACCAATTTGTGTATGGCCCCATGGTTTGAGTAAATCAGCCTAAAATGATGCATGTATTTATGGAGTTCCAGAATTCATTGCAGCATCATGCTGTGTGTATAGCAAGTGGTCCTGCAGACCTCCCTGTGGGCACAGTTCTCCCATCAAACCACCCCCACCTGCAGCAATTGAGTTCCTAAGAAGCTTCAGGACCTCTCTGTCATCTGTTGGGGATTATGATCACCCTCTCTTTAGGCTATCGAGTTGTAGTGGTCTGAGTTCATCAATATTCCTTAATTTATGCATAAATGTGCATAAATAATAAATAATAATAAATAATAATAAATAATATATAAATAATAAATAATAAATAATAATAAATGTGCATTTATTTCATCCTGGGTCATGTATTCAGTGTTCAAGTATTTGAAGGAAGCAAAAAATGTTGGAAAAATCTTAGCTATAACCCATAATGTACTGTTAATTTTCATTAACAGTAAAGTGAGACAGTGGAGGAATGAAGAGAATTTTCATGTTCCTTTGCAATTTTGGGGGTTTTTTTTCTCTGTAGTCTGTGAAAACTTTTAGATCACATATTTTTAAAAGGCCATTTCTGAGAATGTCATCTAAGCCTGCCATATATGAAGCAATAAATAAATACATGTTAGGAGCAAAGGAGAAGTAGTACTAGCCTCGGGGAAGTTTCACTAGGTCCATTACCTCAAGAAGTTCAAGCAGATTTTATCAAAAGTGAAGTCTGGTGCCTCAAACACCACTTAAGTTGTCCTTAAGATATTGTTTTGACAAAGACTGAAAACCAGCTCATTCACACCATCAAGAATTTTATGTGTGACATATTAAAGCAATGCCATTCACTTCCTTCTATGTATCAGTGTGTGGAGAGATCCAGCTCTTTTAAAGATCAGGAACCTTTTTTCCTCCCTTGCTCCCTGGTAATACCATGAATATCCCTTCCCTGCTCCCTGCTCTTGGCTAATTCAGTGCTGTAATGGGCAATACAAGGTTCTGTTGCTTTAGATCTGGCCATTTGAATGCATGAGCAGGCAGGCAGCAGCTGAATAAAGAATAACATGCACTTGTCTCCAAATGATTCACTCTGCTGGCATCTTGCTACAGTTCTAACTCAAATGAATGGTGAAGCAGAGAGTGACTGGGGAAAGTAAAACAGATAACATATGGCAACTAAGTGACATGCAGAATGATGAAGAGACTTGGAGACAGCTTACTCACATCACTCCAGCAGTCTGCAACAGCCAAGGAGGTGAATTTGGGCCTTCAAACTGCATTTGTTTTGCAACGGTTTGTGAGTCTTCTAATTAAACCTCCCCATAATGATTTAAAGCTATCTCTATTACCCCTTGGTCTTGAACCAAAAGTAATTTATCCTAAATACCTTAACTGGGTACTGTTTGCAGGTCAAAATGTTGAAGGATGGCCATTTCATAGAAACATGATATATGGTAGGACCTGTCATTGCACAGGTCAGGTGTGGCAACCAAAGTAAGGTATAGCAGATATTTTTGCATAATCATGATTCCATTAGTTTGATTTAATTCCTGAGCACCTCTTTAAGAATATTTGATGATGCAGTACAGAAGCATACACTGATGTAAAAGCAGGATTTATTCTGACAGTTGACTGTAAATTTAACCCCTCAAAAACAGTCTGCAGGATGGCCATTCATATCACTTAAGCCTTCAGTAAAAGCATTCCAGTGGTGGCTTTCCACTGACTTCAGCAGCTGGTAGATTGGACCTGCAAAAGTGAAAACACAGAACTTGATTTGATGAATATAGACAAGCAGTGACAATATTAATAAACATGCTGTGAGAACCTGAGCAGAAGGGAATTAAGAGTTCTTTCATCACCCTCTGTACCTGCTGGTCAAGCTGGGGATATCTCTTCTTTGAGAAAGTGATGTTTAAAAGGAAAGGAAGGTAAATGGAGCAGTGTACTTGTGGATAAATGCTGGCAGTCACAGTCAACATTTCCTCCTGATTCAGATATTTTACTTTCAGAACATAAAGTTCCTTTGTTCAGCAAAGGAACCTATATATGACTACATCAGATTGTTTTGAGGGTTCAGGCCTGAATTTCATGGTGTGGAGCAGCCATTCAGGATAAATCTGACTGCAGTATTGCCATACTTCTGACAGAAGTTAGAGGAAGAATTTGAAGCTGCTACTGGAAACACAGACCCAGTGGAAGGTTGATCAAAAAACTGAAGTAGATGAGTTAAATGCAAGGTTTGATGCTGTGTGGAGAGGAAACCAAACCAAACTAAAGCAAACCAAACAATCCTTGGACCATTGTGCAAAAGAAATATTCCCCAATAGATACTCCTGATGTACTTGACACCACTTTCTTTTAGGAGAACAATGAGGTTTGTGTTCAAGAAGGACTTGATGTCTTTGTATCAGTTTCCATTCTTAACAGGAACAAGAAGACCTGAATTAGGGCTAATCACTTTGCTCAAAGGAGAAGTAACCCATAAATGGCAAAAACAAATCCTCAGTTAGAATGCAATTTTTATTTCAGTAATTTTCTCTGGAACATAAGTCATGTTTTGTCTTTAGAATAACATATTATAAACATTTTTGTTAGGCTGAATTATTTATTTTTCTAGTAGTTATAAATTAAATTAGAAAATCCTAGTGATGTATGTTCTGGCTGCCTCAATGCATTATCAAGGCAGTTTTGAATACATTGAGCTCCAAAACATTAGTTTTTTTGCAGTCTATTGTCACTGAATTCTGTCTCTTGCTGAAAAGAAATCTGAAAGCAATTATGTTTTGAAAACATGTGCACAACACCTGTTTAAGCTGTTGTGATGCCCTGTAGTCCACAACATCTCTTATCAATAGGAAAATTGATTCAGTGTCTTTTCCTACTTGTATCCCTGTGCAGAATGTATTAACAAAGATATTTCCAAAGAAATCTCCAAGAGTACAGGATGCTAGATTTATTTGTTTGGGCTTTTTAAAAATGAGAGGCCTCCATTTCCCAAGGTTGATTTACATTAAGCTAATTGTGTTATTTTATTTTATTTTAGCCATGGGCTTTCTCTTGCTGGTGAAGCTCTATATGAATCATAGCAGCAATGAAGCAATTCTCTGATCATAGGCACTAAAAGGAACTGTACAGTTCCCTTCAGCAGATGCAGTTTAGAGCTCCTTGGCATCATCAGAAGTAATGAAAACATGTTGCATTTTAAACCAAGGAGGAAAAGAAATCAAAGCACTCATAGAGGATTTGGCAAAGCCAATGTATGATTTATTCCTCTTGGCTGCTCAGTTATTGCAGCCCTTTGCTACTTTACCATTTGTCTTGTTCAGAGATTGTGCTCAGATAATTCAGTGATAAGTACAACAGAAATTAAATAAATCATAGCTGATCATGAAATAATACAACTTAAGAAAATTTAAATAGATTGTGAAGTATTTACATCATGGTGAGGACAGTTACCACATAGAGACCAAAATAAGCCCTTTTAAGAAAACTTCATTTATGTCCTTGTTCCTCAAGCCCTACTAACCATTTATTTGGCTGATGTAGGATAATGTAAAAATACTGTTCAATATCTTGTACTGTTTATACATCCCAACACTTCTCTTGTGTTTTCTAAGAGCTCTGCATATTTTTTTATTTTGAAAAACAAGCATTATTTTGGTAGTAATATTGAAGTTCTGTATTTTCTTTTGGTACTCAACTGAGGAAATGTAGGGAAAAAAGGTCAGAAAAATTTGCAGAGGTGGATAATAGATCACAAAGAGCAAAGTTACAGGAGATGAGTACATTACTACTGCCACTGCTTTAGAGCATCTCTCACAAAAAGCAGACTGGCTACACTGTCCCAACTCCATCATTTCAACTCTCCATAACTTGTTTCCTGCTTTGTAAAGCTGAGTTGAGCCATTTTTACCTAATATGAATAACGCTGGTAATACACACTAACAGGTTTTGTGTATTACTGCAACAGCACTAGGTACCTTTTAGAATTTTTTAGGGTATTGCAATGCCATCCCTGAATTTAAACAGGTTCAAGATATTATTTGTAGCTTATTCTTTTAGGTAATTTGTAGCAAAAGTAAAAAATGATTGCACATGGTCAGTTACTGGACTGTTGTGTGTGTGGGATGCACATGATGATTTAAGTACTGCTTCATTCTGTGTGACTCCAAGCTTTGAGAAAGAGTAATCCCACTTGGCATTTGGACTCCATTTGGTCTCAGTAATTATGGATGCAGAGTAACTTGTTAGAACCTTGTGAAGAAAACGTCTCTGAAGTTTATAGCAGAGCTGAAGTATACAGAAGGATGAGAATTCAATGAATACTAAGAATAAGTTTGAAAAGCATATCCAGTTATCCTACTGGCTGCATCCAATTGTTATCCACTGTTGCAGTACAGTGCTCATGATCACCAGGAACAATGTGAATGTCATCTTCAGACTATTAACACATTTTATTTTTGATCAAAGTCGCTTTCTACAAATTACCAAGCTGGTTTGCCTTTTTGAGGCTCCTGGTTTTTTTTGTGTTAAGTATTTACATGTATAATACAGGGGGTCCTGAATCTGCTCAAGGCACCCAAAATGAGCTTTTAGGTTTTCTAAGCTGAGGTCTGTTTTGCCTGTTTCTGAAGCTGTAGTCCAAGAGCAGTGACTTAAGGTTGCTGCTCTGGGAGCAGGGATGCTCCTAGCTTGGATATAAACCTGAAGGCATTGTACCAGTTTAAAGCTCTTGCAAGAGCTCTGACACTGCACAGAATTTCCATAGGCATTACAACACAAAGAACTCTTTCCCCCCACAAGCTCTTGATGCAGCTTTCTGTACCACCCTGGTTATGCCCTCTGTGATGGGCCTTTTGCAGAAATGAAAAGGATACTCTTTAGCATAACTGTGTTTTCTGTGGAGTGTTTTATCATGGTCTATTAATATTCTCTTTTTCTCAGTTCCATAGCTACTTACTGCTTTCTAACTCATTGATTTAATAAACCAGCTGAGCATGCTGCTGTATTCTCTTCTACTCTCCCTGTGTTTTTTCTATTCTCCCTATGGAGGAAAAAGAAATACCCATAAAACCAAACAGAAACACCAGCTTATTAGGAGATTGGTTTCCTCTGAGCCCTCTTAAGATGCTAATGGAACTGTTCATTACATAGCTTCTAGGTTGCACCTCACTTGGGCTGGTAGAAACAGGGATTTTCACTGAATAAATCCATTTGAGTTTGCAGGCAAGGTTCAGAACCTTTATTCTGTTTTATTGCAATGGAGTTATTTTTCTCCTCAGTGGCTGGTGTGATGCCGTGTTTTGGATTTACAACCTCAACGGTGCTGATAACACACCAGTGATTTTTGTTATTGCTGAGCAGTGTTTACACAGTGCCAAGGCCTTTTCTGCTTCTCCCACCAGCCCAGCAGCGAGGAGGTGCACAGGGAGCTGGGACACAGCTGGGGCAGCCCAGCAGACGGAAGGTGAATCCTCTTCCACATGGCATCTTGCTGAGCAAGCACTGCTGGGGGAAAGAAGGAGGAAAGGGGACATTTGGAGTTATGGCTGAGGCCTCACTTTCCTGGAAGTGGCCAGACATCTGCCTAGGAAGCAGACAATAAATTCATTAGCTTCCTTTGCTTGCACATAAAGCTTTGCCTCACTTACTAATCTGTCTCTATCTGAACCCATGAGTTTTCTCAGTGTTGTCCTTCCAACTCTCTGCCCTACCCCACTGCAGAGGAGAGATGAGAAAGTGTGTGGAGTTCATCTGCCTGTCAGAGTTAACCCACAGCAAAACCAAAACATCTGTCTTCTTTTTATACTGATTTAAATAAGTAAACTCATAAATTAGGAAATGGGCCTGAAAAATCCTAATGCTTCATTCACCTAGAGTGGTGGTTCCTTATTTTATAGTTAAGCAGGCTAGTAAAGTTCTTTGGGTATGCTTATACTATTGATAATGGCACGGTATGAGGTATTTATAATAACACTAGGATAAGTGTTGCAGTTTTATGACTTTGTGAAGGCTGAGAGAATTAGGATTATTCAGTCTGGAGAAGAGAAGCTTCAGGGATCTCCAAGTGGATCTCTCCAGTATCTGGAGGAGCTCCAATGAAGATGGAGAGACTGATTGCAGGAGCCTGCAGTGACAAGGGGAAATGGCTTCAAACTGACAGAGAGCAGATTTAGAATTAATATTAGGAATAAATCCCTTACTGTGAGTGTGAGGCCCTGGCACGGGTTGCCCAGAGAAGCTGTGGCTGCCCCACCCTGGAAGTTTCCAAGGTCAGGTTGGACAGGGCTTGGAGCACCCTGGGATAGTGGAAGATGTCTCTGCCCATGGCAGGGGGTTGGAATAAGGTAACCTTCAAAGCCCCTTCCAACCCAAACCATTCTATGATGCTGTGATTCTATGTACTTATTCCATCTGTAGCTGTAGTTCACTGTGCTGGAAGATAATGGAAAAAAGGCATTGTGGTCTGAAATTGGACCATTTGCTGACAGCAGTGTGACTACACAAGAGGACTGACTGTGTCATTCTGTTTCTTCTCTCACCCCAGTGAGAGAAGCCCCAGTGTGGGCTCGCTGCCCACTGCACGGTGCCAATTCACACACCAAGGCAAGGTATTTCTATTTTCTGCTGTAGTTTGTGCAATGTAGGGAGCTGGGGGGTATGCCACAAGAGGCTGGCTCTCTGACCATCACACTATTTTAGTAAACAAAGGTATCAGCATTCACTGGCTAAAAGCTACCTGGTTCTCTTATTAACTGGTATTCTGCCTTTGATTGGTTAAATGGCTCTTTGGCTTCCCATGCTAATTAGTCCCATGCTCAGTCTTTCTCTTTTCAGACACTGGGTTTCTTGGGTCAGTGGCTGTGAAGTGGTGGTTGCAATATTCCTCTGGCTGAATTGCCTTCTACGCAGTTGGAGATGATTTTAGCATGGTTGCTGAGTTGACTTTGTTAGTTTCCTCCTTATCTTGGGAGTTTTGCAAAGTGTCCTTGTGGCCTGCAAATTCTGCATTCTCTGTGCCTGCTATCAGAATCACATCCTTCTTCCCAAGCTTTGCTAACCTCCCCCAGCTCTGAGACCATTGAAGCCTGTCAAGCCCTAGACTTAACAAAGCAATACTACCAAAAAGTAATTTATGTTTCTAACACCTGAACGTAATTTAGGGACTTTGAAGAAGAATTAGAATAATTTCAGATGTGCTTTTCACCAATAATCAGCTAAATGTTAGATAAAGGTGATTTCTGGAGACAAAATTAATGTAAAAGCTGCATAGCAAACCTTTCATGCTGCAACCAAGAAAAATGATTCTTCAGTGCTACAATCTTTTGAGAAATCAGATCTGGTCCAATAAACTCCAGGATTTGTCAGTTTGTTTGGAAATTCTGAGGAGAAAAGGTCAGGAGGTGAGAGCCCATAGAGCATTCTCACACTTCTTTCATTGTGGCAAACCCATCTTGTTGTATAGGGGCAGCATTCTTATTCTCCTCTCTCTAGAAATTGTGCAGATGGGTTAGAATATTGCTAAATTGTGAACTATCATAAACAAGTGATCAGAGAAGGTATTTAAAGATGAATGGCAGAACTTGGCCACGTAAGACTTTGAAGTCCCAATTAAGGGGTGAAAATGAGGACTGCTTACTGCCACAATGTCCTGGCACTGCCTGATTGTGATCTCTGTGTGTTTCAAGAGTTTCTGTCTTTTTGAGACACCAGTAGAGGGCTTTTAAGTCCTCATGAAATTATCCTCTTCTGTGGGAGTTTAGATCACACCTGCTATCTCCCTGTATGACATAACATTCTTGGGTAACCATGTAAACTATCATTTGCCTAATCTTTTTTATCCAGTGTAAGAAAACCTGCAAGAAAACTTGGGCACTTTGGATAAATCTTTTTTCTTTCAGGGCAAAATGGAAGGGCCACAACTACTTCCTGAGCATGCAGTTTGATTTCCCCTTACTCTGAGGTAATATAAAGTCTAGCTATATATAGAGTCTAGCTGGTCAATTTATCAGATGATTTAAATTAAAAGTTGGAAACCATTTTAGGCAAGAGTTTGGAACGCAGAAGGAGTGTCTATGTAAAATCACAGTTCAAGTGCTGGCACTTGCCTTAGTCCTTGAGGAAATAACTCAAAATGCAGTTTATATCTACAGCCAAAAATAAAAGTTAGGAAGAAGTAACAAGGGATGTGAAGTAGGACAAAGAAAAAAGGTTTCTAGGGGTATTGGTATTTTGCACTGCAAAAAGAGATTTTTTTCCCCACATAAGAAAAATATATAGAAACTTTCTGGCTTCATATTTCAATCATGAATTAAGTAATGTCCTTTCATGGCAGGTAATGAGCCAGCACCTCTCTTTAAACATGGAGATGCTGACTAGTATCTGGAATCTCAGCTGAAGAAGGGGGATTATGTTACTGAATCAGATCCAAATACCAACACTATCTCGGTTGAGCTGCAGCATCAGAATTATTTTTGCTGAATGTCACCCAAGTTTCCCCAGAGACCTTGAAATCAGTGGGACTGTAAAGCATGTGTAGTCCGAAAAGGAATTTCTGCACTAAGAGGCTGGATCTCTAATCACCTTGAAGTCACTCCCATAGGAAGAAGATGGAAGAGGCTTATACTACTTTCAGATCTTTAATTCAAGCTTTTAATTTCTT